>NC_060064.1:41509853-41825601 GCF_020283565.1 Trifolium pratense | reverse complement strand
CAAAGGGTACACACAGAAGTAAAATTGCAGCCATATTACTAGTCTAAATCAATAAATAGAGAGAAAACCAGCTGCCACAAGTGCATCATTAACATTGAGTGAGGATACAAAAGGGCAATAAACATCAATGTATAAGCAAGACAACATGATAAATTAAATGTACAAAGCAAGACAACATGATAAACGATCAACTAAAATTAACATGATAAATATTGAAAGAGAAATGCTAGGAACACTCTCTTTCCAACACTATTTCATTGATTGGTTGAACTTCACGTGGGATCAACTAAAAAATGGCACTCACTTTCAATTTAGTGGGATCTTCATGAATTTAAACCGATCAAAATAAGAGACGGTTGAAAAGAGAGTGCTCCTCAAGATTGAAATTCTACTCAGCATGATAATAATTAATAACAATAGTAATCCCCGTGTTGATCTGGCAGGGAGGTTCTCGATGCAATGAGGGAAGCATGGTTTGAAATTGCAGTCTGCGGCAGCTTCAACCAGTGTATGTAAACAGGTCCGGCAGGTGGCGGCTCTGTCCGCTCCCGCAATTTCCATTTATGTCCAGAACCCTTCTTGGAAAGTACTTCATTGTTGCTCCTTATGGAAAACAACTCAGCTTCTTTGAGCTCCATGAGCCTCAACCATATCAGTCTACTATTTAATTCATTCCACTTGCCAAGTCCCCTTTCATCTAGCACGGGAGGCATGTCGGAGAAGCTGTTGAAGATCTCTTCGAGAGAAGTTACTCTGGAGTAGGTCAGCTCGGCTGACAGATTATCTCTTCGAGAGAAGTTACTCTGAAGTTGCTCCAACACGCTGTGTTTGGAATCGGAGGGGGGAGATATGATATTGTCTCTGATCAAGGAAGAGGGGAGATAGTTGGAATTGGTGGGGCTGTCGCCGCTGGAGATAGAGGTGGTGGAACAGAGGCGGCAGTGAAGCAGAAAGGGGTGGGCTCTTCTCAGGCGATGGAGGACTGCAGAAACAGGAAACAGAGTATCAGTGAGAAGAGAAGATTAGGGATAAGGGTTTTCGCAGAGATGAAAGGGAAAGATATATAAGATTATCCTTCACTTTTTTGATATCCAACTAGGATTTGTTATACATGTACTTCAGAATGAAATCGCCATGCGAGAAACTTTCTTTCAATTCAGTCCAAACATCCAAGGCATTATCTACAAATACAATGCTCTGAGAAATCGATTCTTCCATCGAATTCATGATCAAGAATGTACCAACATATTGCATCGAGACCAAGCCTTTAAACTTGGATAAAACGGATCTGGGTATTGGAATGGTTCCTTCGACAAAATTGAATTTGTTTTTGGCACCAAGTGCGCGTTGCATTGAACGAGCCAAAGCATGGTAGTTGGAATGAGTAAGCACCGATGTAAGGCGACGGAGGAAGGGGTCACGACCCAATTCCAATCGTGACCGGCGCACGAACTAATACTAGTCCGGCAAGCCTAATGACCGAATTTAACAAACAATAAATATAATATTTCCAAATCAAAATAAATCCTGTTTGCAGCATATACATCATTAAGTCAGAAGTTTCAAAATATACATGTTTAAATTTATACATTTCAACACAAAAGATTCCTAGACTCAAAATAGCTGCAGATATTCGATCAACTCAAAATATATATATATACAAAATAACATTTCATCAAGGAAGCCTACCAAAAGAATGATACCAACGACTCTCAATATCTGCTAGAAACCCCTACTCAGCTGACTTTGAATCTGAAAAAAATAGAAGATGAAGGGGTAAGTCACAAGGACTTAGTGAGAGATAACAATCACTACCAACTAGATGGGAAACACACGAGGCACGAGCATTTGAATTTTAGAAAGCTTGTAACAATTCTTGTAAAGTAGTAATTATGTAATATATATAATACTCGATTCAAATCATTATAGAGTTTGAAATTGAAATAAGAAAAATATAGAAATCCAATCAAATAAAAAGAAATCATTACGAGAGAATCGAGAGACGGCTCCATCTCGTTGATAGCCCTTTCCTCCTAAAAGCGGCCTTTCACTTAGGGGCGGCTCCATCTAACGGATAGCCCTTTTCTCTTCGATTACGAAAACACATCCTCATCTTTAATTAGGGAGTCTACAGCTCGTTGATAGCCAATTCGTTACGAGAGAATCGAGAGACGGCTCCATCTCGTTGATAGCCCTTTCCTCCTAAGAGTGGCCTTTCACTTAGGGGCGGCTCCATCTAACGGATAGCCCTTTTCTACTCGATATTATATAACTAGGTGCATCTAGGACGTCGTCATTATAACCGCAATTCTTAAAATGCATCTCTTAAAATCACATTCACCGCATTTCTAAAACTTTTGTCGAAATACATAAAATTCAAATGAAATGGAAAATATCCAGCTTTATAAACAATAAGCAAAGTCAAATCCAATTGAAGAATATTAACATTTTCCAAAAACAAATATCGCAGAACCTCATTTCTCCATATCTCAAAACTCATGTCATAGTATATGCAACCAAACCTCAATTTCACTTCATTTGCTCAACAAGTCATGGATAAATTCAAATAGAGTATGGTTAACTTTGATGACTTTGAAATTATATAACAGTGACGAGAAAATGTTCAAAGGGTGTGTTCCCCAATTTTATAAATACTTTAACATAGAAAATAAGTAACATAAAATTGATAATAGTAGTTAAAATAAGTAGTAATGATCATTATCAACTCACAACTATGAAGACCGGCTAGTTTTTCTCTCTAACGACTCCCGGAGTAGCAGATAAAGCATCAACTGTCGAATCTGAACATAAGAAAATGTTTATCAAGATTTCAAAGGTCATTCTAGAGTTTTACGTACTAAACATATGTAACCATAAAATCCTCCAATATCTACTCTAATCTATAACATTAATTTCTAAACCAAACTGCATATACCTAAAGATAAATTGTTGAGTTATAAGTGATATATTTACCTCAAAAGTCCCAATAAGTAACTTTCAAAGAGTGGGTACTCATCTCCTCTCTTAGAGCACTAACCCTAATCCCAAAATTATACTCAATACTATTTGTAGAAGTATGAGGAACTTATAATAGAGGTTTGTTAATTTTCTTTTGAGTGCATGGCTGACATTTGTGTTTGAAAGATGAATAGAAATTGGGGAAATGGAAGAACCGTGAAACAGGGGAGGAAGTAGAGAAAGTGAAAGAAGAAACTAGAATGTGAGAGAATTGGTGGGTGGGGTCGGTGGGTTATTATTATATTTGTGTTGGTGTTATTTTTTTTTTTTTTTTTTATATAGAAAAATGAAACGGTGCGTTTCAGTCTTCCCCCTTAAAGAAAATTCGTCCTCGAATTTATACGACTAACTTTGATTTCAAATAAGTATGGATATTTTGCTCACATGATCACCTCCGGCTCCAAAGTTGCTTATTCACCTGACGATTATTTCCAAAGGACCTATACTGAAACAATATATTTTGAGCATAAACATCTCACTTTCTTATCTATTGTAGTTGACAAATGATCGATGCAAGACAAATTCTCGTCTAACTACACATATTCATCACTACTCACACGAGAAAGGTATAATGTGCTTCCGAAGTTTAAATATATGAAAGACAAGACAAACTCTTGAGATATCCGATGGAAGTACCAAACGATAAGTTGCAAGTTTTTGAATCTCTACCAAAACTCTAACATTCCAATGAACTTTGAACTAATTTTCCCACTTTTGTCAAACCACAATACACTCTACATTGGCGAAACATGTAGGAATACATGTTAGCCCACATCGAACCCTAAGGGAAACACCTCTGATTAGAGTAAAAAATTTCCTACTTGAAGTTGTCATTAAACACTCTTAGATGATCTTAACCTTTTCAATGATATCTTGAATCAACTCTAGGCGTACTAGTTTAGACTAGCCAACTTCAAATCATCCTACCGAAAAGATACATTTGCTACATGACCCACACAGACCCTAACCTGCTTTTCAAAATCAAGTTCAAAAGCAGCTTCTCTGCTCTCGCAAACCAAAATAACCAAATTGTTTATTTCTTTTTTCTTTCTTTTATTTTTTTATTTTTTTATTTTTATTTCCTTTCCACTCATCATACTTCCGCTGCGCAACTCTGATTTGTTTGGTAAGTAGTTTATGACCTAATTTACTCACCTAATTTACTCTATACTATTTCAATTTATCAACTTGTGATCTAATAACCCAAGAAACATATAGTAAGAAGTATTGAGAGGTTTAAAAATTGGTCTTCAAGAGCTTATAAATAAATAAAAATACTTGTTTCATTCATTCCATAAGTTAATCACCTTGAATAACTATCACAGGGCATCATTCTAATATTCACGTTATATAAACCACCTGCTTCATATTTAATTTACATCTTAATAGTCTACCAACCAAGCCTAGACATACTCAATCCAAATGTATTCCTAAATCAAGGAATATTAAATTTCAAGTTTAATAATATCCTTATCAAGGCCTAAATTTTATCGATAAATATGTCAATAACCTAGAAGCTACTAACCAATGCAGAGTTAATAGGTGGTTTTTCGTCTGTTTCTATTGCTTAGGAATTCACAGATAAGTAATTTTTTTTTTTTTTTTTTTTAATTTTGGCGACTCATAAGAGAAGGTAGAATTTTGAGACTTGAAAAGAATTTTTTTTTTTTTGGTCTTCAATACAATCTTGATTTGAAAACGCCCAGGTTTATGACCGTTATCCTAACGCTATCAAATATCCATAAAGATGTTAGAGCATTAGTAAACTCAAAAGACATAACCAGAATTTCAAAATGCTCATAGCATATGTAAAGAGTTTTCTTTAAAATAAGTCCCCTCTTAACCTTCAACTAGTGATGCCTAGACCGCAAATCAATCTTAGACAAAAACACTTAGCTCCTTAATGTTTTGATCAACTAACTCGTTAATTCAGAGTAACCTATATTTATTCGTTACTACCGTCTTATTTGATTCTCTATACCACACCTAATCACATGGGTTCATCTCTTTTCTTTTCAAACAATACCAATGCTTCCGAAGGAAAGGAATTTGGCCGAGTAAAGCTCTTATTTGAGAAAACCTTGTAGTTGTTTCCTTAAAATCTAAAGTTCGGCTAGGCCATTCTACGAAGAGGTACAAATGTGAGTTGAAGGTTAGGAACCAAGGCTATAGAGAATTCAATATCCCTATCAGGTGGCAATCTAAGAAGTTCTTCAGGAAAAACATCAAGAAACTCACACGCTTTTGGAACTATGTATAGTTTTTTTTTTTTTTTTTTCTGCTGGCGTCTCGCTGTCTTGGCTTGTTTAGGGGATTTCAGAATTAAGAAGAAACATTTTAGTTTTAATTAGTAATTACTAATTAGTAATTATATTATGCTGTACACATTTGATACAAACAGATGTTTGATTTTCAAGTTATGCATTTTCCTTGTGTTCAAAATTTCAGTTTCTCTCAAATTTCACCATGTTTCATCTTTATATGTGATTTTATAATGATTCATCCTTACGAGAATTCTTTGGTAAATTTCTTGACTTATGTAGTCTATGACTATGTACTGGCCATGAGTAAGTTGCAACTGGTTTCAAGATCAGACTTATATTTTAGTTGGTTTTCTATAAGCAAAATGGCTATAGCCTATAGCGGCAATTATATTCATCCCTCACAATCTCTCACTAGCATAGTTAAACTCAACCAACGTTATGATAGTTTCTCTAGCAATTCCAACCCTGCTTATTATTATTTTATTTTATTTTTAGCACAAGTTGAGTAACATGGCAACAATATGTAAAATGGATCTCACTACCTTGTTATAATAGACTTGGGTGAAATGATGGAAGAACGACCAATTCATGACTAGATAATAGTTGTATCGCAACTGCCAAGGACAATCCCTCTTGTTATGTACTACTCGACCACATTGAAAGCACATTTTACCATCTTTGAAAATTTTCAGATTGAAATCAACCACCGTAGAATCAAATTTACTCTAAGGAAATGTTAATTATCTTTATGTCCTAGGATCTAATCTACGATTCTGCACTGTTCCCCAAAAGTTCGTCTACCAGAACTATCGCTCTCACGATACTGATATTTGTTATCCCTAATCACCAAATATAACTTCACCACCACGATAAGAATAATATATGATCATTCAACTCATTCCTTGCAAAAAAATTGTCTATTACTTCACTTACCTTTTGTTGTTGCTTAATAGTAAGTGTCAATCTTGAAACCTCAGTAAAATAGTACAATTAAACCAACCACAAATCTAAATAAATATTCTCTTAATCGTTTAATGAACCCATGGACACACATCCTTCTTAAAGTAGGGTGAGGAGTGTGGCTTGAAAGCTATGTAAAAATGGACATTGTACTCTGTAACTAACATGTTTTCAATTTGTTTCGATCGCTCATAATTGTAAGCTAATCTAACAGTTTCTAGAAGAAAACGAGCCACATACAATTGAGAAATCTCACTCCATGCAAACGAAGGTGATCCCTATTGTTTCAATGTGTAAGTGTATTAAACTAGTTATATATCAGACCATCTAACTTAAATGATGTCAACTTCACCGCCCTTAAATCTGAGCATCCTAATGCCTTTTATAATCTCTTTAGACAGTCAATGAATTTTAGTGGATCCCCACACACACTAGACTTGGAAAAAGTAAAGGTTTAAGTTTCATGAATTTCTCTATATCGACATTAATCTCTCTAGATGGGGTTATTGCCTAGTACTCACCTTGACTAATTACTTGTGAACCATCAAGATTTATTTGTCTTAGAATATCTTGCTACTTCTCAACAACAGTCACAACAAGTTGTTGCAATACCAATATCAATCTTTGTCTTCCTCTAGGAACCTCAACACTAACTACTACTGCAACCAGGCCACGTTTGTCGACAAAGAGTACGACTGAATCACGACCTCTTTGACTAGGGTCTTAAGGAACAAACTTCGCTTCTAGTGGTAATCCTAGTGTTGGGTGGCATACTCACCAAACGAAAGGAAATTTACCGAGTATTAGACAAGACGACAAACAGAGTGAGACAAATCAAATACCAAAAGAGAGATGATAGGATTGGACAACAAGTGAGACAAAGACTACCATAGAGTACTAATAGCTTCTTGCAAGTAAATAGTGCCGCGGTTCACAATTTACTAGCAAAAATCTATTATCACTCTATGTCTGCAGCTATTTGGACCTACAACCGAGCTCTGATACCAACTTTGTCACGACCCAATTCCAATCGTGACCGGCGCACGAACTAATACTAGTCCGGCAAGCCTAATGACCGAATTTAACAAACAATAAATATAATATTTCCAAATCAAAATAAATCCTGTTTGCAGCATATACATCATTAAGTCAGAAGTTTCAAAATATACATGTTTAAATTTATACATTTCAACACAAAAGATTCCTAGACTCAAAATAGCTGCAGATATTCGATCAACTCAAAATATATATATACAAAATAACATTTCATCAAGGAAGCCTACCAAAAGAATGATACCGACGACTCTCAATATCTGCTAGAAACCCCTACTCAGCTGACTTTGAATCTGAAAAAAATAGAAGATGAAGGGGTAAGTCACAAGGACTTAGTGAGAGATAACAATCACTACCAACTAGATGGGAAACACACGAGGCACGAGCATTTGAATTTTAGAAAGCTTGTAACAATTCTTGTAAAGTAGTAATTATGTAATATATATAATACTCGATTCAAATCATTATAGAGTTTGAAATTGAAATAAGAAAAATATAGAAATCCAATCAAATAAAAAGAAATCATTACGAGAGAATCGAGAGACGGCTCCATCTCGTTGATAGCCCTTTCCTCCTAAGAGCGGCCTTTCACTTAGGGGCGGCTCCATCTAACGGATAGCCCTTTTCTCTTCGATTACGAAAACACATCCTCATCTTTAATTAGGGAGTCTACAGCTCGTTGATAGCCAATTCGTTACGAGAGAATCGAGAGACGGCTCCATCTCGTTGATAGCCCTTTCCTCCTAAGAGTGGCCTTTCACTTAGGGGCGGCTCCATCTAACGGATAGCCCTTTTCTACTCGATATTATATAACTAGGTGCACCTAGGACGTCGTCATTATAACCGCAATTCTTAAAATGCATCTCTTAAAATCACATTCACCGCATTTCTAAAACTTTTGTGGAAATACATAAAATTCAAATGAAATGGAAAATATCCAGCTTTATAAACAATAAGCAAAGTCAAATCCAATTGAAGAATATTAACATTTTCCAAAAACAAATATCGCAGAACCTCATTTCTCCATATCTCAAAACTCATGTCATAGTATATGCAACCAAACCTCAATTTCACTTCATTTGCTCAACAAGTCATGGATAAATTCAAATAGAGTATGGTTAACTTTGATGACTTTGAAATTATATAACAGTGACGAGAAAATGTTCAAAGGGTGTGTTCCCCAATTTTATAAATACTTTAACATAGAAAATAAGTAACATAAAATTGATAATAGTAGTTAAAATAAGTAGTAATGATCATTATCAACTCACAACTATGAAGACCGGCTAGTTTTTCTCTCTAACGACTCCCGGAGTAGCAGATAAAGCATCAACTGTCGAATCTGAACATAAAAGAAAATGTTTATCAAGATTTCAAAGGTCATTCTAGAGTTTTACGTACTAAACATATGTAACCATAAAATCCTCCAATATCTACTCTAATCTATAACATTAATTTCTAAACCAAACTGCATATACCCAAAGATAAATTGTTGAGTTATAAGTGATATATTTACCTCAAAAGTCCCAATAAGTAACTTTCAAAGAGTGGGTACTCATCTCCTCTCTTATAGCACTAACCCTAATCCCAAAATTATACTCAATACTATTTGTAGAAGTATGAGGAACTTATAATAGAGGTTTGTTAATTTTCTTTTGAGTGCATGGCTGACATTTGTGTTTGAAAGATGAATAGAAATTGGGGAAATGGAAGAACCGTGAAACAGGGGAGGAAGTAGAGAAAGTGAAAGAAGAAACTAGAATGTGAGAGAATTGGTGGGTGGGGTCGGTGGGTTATTATTATATTTGTGTTGGTGTTATTTTTATTTTTTTTTTATATAGAAAAATGAAACGGTGCGTTTCAGAAGGTCCATCGGAGGAGTCGACATAATAAACGTTGCCAACTGTTAGATCGATTTGGAGATAGAGATAGCGCAACAGAGCTTGTTTCGCTCTGATACCATCATAAAGATGGCAACATGGAAGAGAAAATAGAGAATCTCATTGTAGATTGAAAGCTCAAAAATGAGTAATTGATACAATGATGAGAATGCACCAGCATGTTCCTTATATACAAACTTGTGACTGCAACTTCTAGAACCAAACCAATGTTGTAATAATTGGTTTATATTTGTTTGATTGATTAGTTTGATTCTCGTTAAACTCAAATGGTTGATTTGTGCAAAAAGTGACACAACTCTTCTTTTTGTTTTTGTATATAAGGAGTAGATGTGTTAGTTTATTTGTTGTATCCATCAATCACAGTATTTGTAAATATTTAATATTTGATTTGATGAAAACCATCCAAAAAAAATGATGCACGTTACAACGGCCTTTGCAACAAAGCTCCAAACCAACCACATATGATTATTGAGTTTCCAATAAATTAACATCAGATGGAACATAATGCCAATATGAAGGTAAACATAATTCATACAATACATAAACTCCTGTCAACCACAAAACAGATACTAACAAAGATGGGTGCTTTATAGTTTATACCATCACAGTTCATCCTGCACATCGAAACAAAATATTTCTTCAGTAAAAATATAAATGAATATGGCAAATATTATTATAATCACCAAAATGAGGCATCTATGTCTGTTACTCTACTTATCATTAGAAAGAATAATCAACGAAGAAATCACGACTTACATGATAATCATCCATGTAATCACGACGATGCTGCAAATGAGAGAGAAACATATGAACAAATACATTCAATTGCTATTATTTTTGCCAAATAAATTTATCATCTTAGTGCAGCAAATGTTTCAAAACAAGGTTCATCCTTCACAACCAGTATTCATGCTAGAACATGACTCTTATTCCAATCTAGTATTCATGCTATTTGTCTTATCCTCAAAAAGCAAGTGAAGATTCATTAAAGAGAAAAGAATAAAATATTGAATGTAGGCATGCATGATACAAACCTTTCTATATCTGTCTCTATGTCTGTCGTGTCGATCATAACCTCTCTCTTTTCTCCGCCTTTCACCTTCTTCTCTTGCTCTTTGAGCCTCCTGCACAAATAACTAAGAGTTTAGATTCTGTAAAAGAAACAAGGTGACCCAAGAACGAAAGATAATGGACTGAAATAGTGTGTATGTTCATGTACCTCTTCCTCTTGGGCTTTTCTTATTTTCTCTGCTTCCTCAAAACCCTCTTTTTCAATCTGAGATGCCACAAAAATGAAGGTCAGTTTAACATATGCCCTAAGAGAAGACACGTATTTTGGAGAATTGAATAAACTTGTTTATGACTAGATGGACAATTTTTCGAGGCAAGTCAAATATCACTTCGAATAGGCTTAATTAAGGCATTACAAAAGTTAACATTAGATGATACACATATTTTTGAATATTTTGTGTAAAACCAACAAAAAATCGACACACACACACACACACACACACACCTATGCAAGTCAAAGCGAAAAACTCACCTCCCTATTGGCAAACACTTCATCAACAACTTGTTTTGCATATTCAGGATCATCACAAATCAAAATGTTGTCGAATACTGAACCGCCTTTAACCTGAACCACAAGATATGCATTAATTTTATCAACTATGACCATCCACTCAGCCTGATAGCTCTGCATGTCTTAGAACGAAAGCAGTCGCAAAATTTGGAATTGTACATTCATTATACCTGCCAAACTTCAATGCCGACATATTTGATAGGCTTAAGCACATAAAGATTGGGGTCATCTTCAAACTCTGAGACAGGGAGAATTGGAATTTAAGCATTTACTAGAGTGCAGGAAAGTCTAAAATATACAAAAGATTATGACAAAGAACAACATACCTGGATTATCTATCCATGGAGTTTTCCATTTCCCTTTGTAGTTAGGATTCTTGATTTTCTGTCAACATAGAGGTTGAAAGTAAGAGATGATAGTTGATGAAAGGAAACTGAGAAAATATAGAAAAACAAATTCTTGCAGCTGCATAGCTAGCTCCCCTAACTTGATCAACAAACCTTTCGTTTCCACGGTCCTTTGTATGCTGGATTTGGTATCTTCGGCCGCTTCCATATTCCATCTTCGTCTTCATCCCAACTATCAGGCTAATTAAGATGAAGAAAATGTATAAGTTTTCTTTAAAAGATAATTCTCATATATATCTCTATTTAGAAGTCATCATTTTGGAGAATTTATTTGTAGAGGCATTTGTAGATCCACTTTTCTACTCAACTAACCTCTTTAGCCTTTGGATCAGGAATTTCTGCTGGGATTGAATCATATCCCTACAATACCAATGACCAAATAAATCAGTTTTCCGTACAAATGGACTAAAACTACCATCCCCGTGTTCCGTATCATTAGGGGAAGAACTTGTGAATACCTCGGGTTTGACAGAATTAGGGTCTTCAATGTACTCTCTGTCATCCCAGTTTGCAGGCTGCGACCGGAAATGGCATAACATAAGTCACTATAGAAAACGGGAAATATTAATTGAGTTATATGATCTTGTTTTAAGACACTTAGGCTATTTTTGGCATTAAAAGCTACATTAAAATTAAAGCTAAAAATAATAGCTTTGGAAATAAAGATAAAGTTGTCTGGTAATTATTGTTATTTTTTAGCAAAAAGGTATTATTTGGATAGAATGAGAAGCGAAAAAAATAAGTCGGACCAAATGTAGCCTTAGAGTTAGATCACCAAAAGCATCATATCATGCTAAAGGACAATGTTAGAAGTTGAGAACTGAGTGAAACAGATCAGAAAGGAACCTTTTTTGCCTTAACATCTTTGATTTTTTGCGGAGGGAGAATATCCCAATCTGTATACATGCTTCCGGAATCTCTCTCTCTATTATCAACCAGAACACTGTATGTAGCATCTGGCCGGAGAATGAATGTGTAGAAATGAGTTAACTTGTCAGTTTCGCATTGCAGGTCCTTCTTTAGCGGGTAATTTTGACCTTGGTAAGAGACTATGACATGGAGCTTCTTTGTGTCTGTGCCACACAAATCTGGTCCAAACATTATACTATAGAGGATTTGTCAGTGCCACATTCTTTTTTGTTGAAAAATCGAAAATGTATACAATGAAAGGAAAAATTGTGTTTGTAAACATGATGCAAGGCGAAGCAAAATACCATGTTACAACAAGGGTTAAGCAAGCCAATAAAAAGAAGAAAAACAACATAGATAAGGAATAGAAATTTGTAGGTAAACAACCGTAAACTTTTTTTGGTACAGTAAACAACCGTAAACTTGAAACTTTTTCTTCAAGTAACTTTGAACAAAAAAAATCTACGGCGTGGTGGAAAATGGAATAAGCAACACACCTGTACGGCGTATCACCGCCAAATTTCTTTTGATTAACAAATCCAGAGAGGAGCTTCATGTAACCTCCACCACACTCAATCTCTTGTTCAAATTTTATAGAGTACTGGAAGACCAGTGTTCTATTCTTGTTGCTGAATTCTGGTATCTTTGCCGAGATGGCGAAATGTTTGGCATCATTTGATGTTTGGATACCTACAACAAGATCACACAAAAATGACTAAATGTTACAACACCACCCAAGTTTTTGTTACTACTATCATCCTTTAATAATAAGTATTCAACCAAATGAATTTTTACGGGGTCATGTCATGCCCGCAGTCGCGGAGGTCATGTCCATTCGCAACTTTGTGTCGTTCAAGCAGCTAACTTATAATAATCCATTTTACATTTCATTCATAACAAGAGAATAATGAAGTTAAATGGATGGCATAAAAGGAATACTAAATCAACAAATACCTTTATCATCCGGATCACCAGCCCATTTCCCAGCCGTGTGTTTGAACGAACCGGCTTTGCCTTCGCTACTTTTCCAGTCTGATTTTACCCAACGACTTCGCCATCCATCTATTCAAAATCCAACACATTAAAGACCATATCATATGATCAATGAAAAAAGTCAAAATAAAAAACAACAAAACATTACATAAGCTAACTTGACCACCAAACATCACTTTTTGTTTTTAGTGCTATTGGTCTTTTCATTTATTTTTAGTTACTACTATGACTTTTTTTGGTACATATTACTACTATGACTTAACTAACAATTATATCTTCATTTCAAGTTTCTTATTTTCAACATTTCTTTCGCAAAATACTTAAAAAACAACAATCTTATAACCTTCACCCCTAAAAACAAAAACATGGAACAAATCAAACATCGCTTTTTCTTGGGATCTCTCCCCATTTTAACAAGGAATAGTTGTTGTTAATTGTTATGAAAGTTTGTGTTGGAAAATATTATTGGAGAAAGGAGAATATTTAAAGTTAGTATCAACAAAATCTACTCATGCATCTATTTTTTTTGGCACATGATCTAAATTTAATCTTCTAATAATTTTAGAAGCTAAAATAACAAAGTCACATTATGATGAAGTATAATTGAATTTTAAATTTTATTACATAACCAATTAAATTCTTTAAAGTTATAAATTGAAACTAACTTAATGAGGAAAACTGATTACACGCTACCCATGCATAGTAAAAAATAATCAATCACTTTCATCAATTTAACTAACTACCTAACCAACTAACTAATTAACAACTAACTAAACTTAACTAACTTTTCACTTATTTCAGCAACAAAAGAACAAAGAATAAATAAAATTACCTTCGAAGCGCTCTTCAAAAATGATTTCAGAAACGGAAAATTGAATTAGTAATAAACAGAAAAACACAAACATCTTCAGTTCAGTTGAAGCATTTTCCGCCATTTGCAGAATAAGCTATTTTTGCTATGTCACTGCTATTTCCAGTCACAGAAATGAGTTTACTTATAGAAAACCAAACTACTTATTTACCCCTAGACTTTGTTTTAATTACATTTATGCCACCACGTTAAAATATTCGCAGTTAACCTTTGCCAAACTAATAGTATTTCTTTAATATATTGGATATAAACTATATTAATAATAATTGAACTGAATTTGTATCCTAAGGTTTTGAGTTCCAACTCTGTAGATAAGAAAAATGTGTTTCAAAAAAGAAATATCCACTAAGATTAACCAAATTAATTTATTCACAGAAAATAATCGTCGGAGTGAACATTGTTACAGATAACATAGTTATTGAAAATAAAATTGAAATATTTTTCAAACGTATGATTATAAACTTTTAATAATTAAAATTACTTTCCTCATACTATTTTTAAATTGTGCTCAGTATTTTTTTGTAAACATTTATAAATTTATCAGAATTTTTTTTATAATAACAAGTATTAACTTGACTCAAGGAGCTGATTTTTGGATTCGAGATGGGGGAGTTAGTGTCGAGCGATATATCTATGAGTCGGGTTGATATCTTCTACAGTGGTCTGAAAGCTAAGTAGTGTCTTTCTAAAAATGAGATTAGAAGTAGATCTCTTTTAGACGATGTTTGTTTTGGTATTTTTGTTAGGGGTGTACATGGATTCGGCAAATCCGGTCGACCCGGTCAAACCCCCTCAATCTAACCTAAAAAAGTGGGTTGAGTCGGGCTAGTGGGTGGATATGAATTTCAAAAGTGAAAAACACATAAAAAATATCAGGTTTCGGATAAAACCGGACTCAATCTAAGAAACCCACTACCCACTAGTGCTACGTATTTTGAAATATTTTTTATGAAAATACTAAAGATTTTGTCATTTGATTATTAGATATTTTTATAATGAAAATAAGTTATACTATTTTTTATGAAAATAAAAAAAATTGAATAATTTTTATAAACAAATATGATAATTAATCGCACTATTTTAAAAAAAAAATAAAAAGATTGAATAATTTCATAAACAAATATGATGATTCATCGTTAGTCATTTGATATTAAAAAAAGTAAAAAAAAAAAAAAAAAACCATTTGGATAACACACTATCCAACCTGTAAATTAATAGGTTTACACAAAAAATAGGTGATTATTTTTTATAGTGAAAAAAAGTTACACTATCTTTCAAGAAAATAGACTTGTTGAGTTATTTTTATGAAAAAATACGATGATTTAACAATTAGATGTTTAATATAAAAAATTAGAAAAATAATTTGGATAACCCACTACCCAACTCAATCCAACCCGAAAATTAGTGGGTTTACCCAACCCGGGCCAATGTTATAACAGGTGATTATTTTACTAGACTCAATCTGGAGTACCCTATGTGATTCGGGTTTTGATTTTGACCAAATTCAACTCAATCCGGCCCACGTACACCCCTAATTTTTGTTGGTCTTCCGCTTATATAGCTAATATGAGTTGGCTCTAGTAACTTTTTCTTTCTGCTTTGGGAGTGTTTTGCACTTCAGGGTAAAGAAAATTGAGGCTGATCAATGATCATAGTTGAAGACTTGAATAACATGATGAATAAATTAATGGTATTGAAATTGTCCAATGGATGGCCAGTTTTGACGTAGCAATGGCCAATGGAATCATTCATTCTTTGTATTTCTGTGTAATTAATTTAATTTTTTTTTCTTGAATGAAAGAAATAGCAAGTCAAAGTCTTCGTACCCTTCCAAATGTGATGAAACCAAAACAAAAGGCAAAGGGAGAAAGAAAGACGATTATGGTTTATCTGTTTCCAAACACCTTTGAGGAAGACTTGAATATTCAAAACGACTCAAGTCTACTATTATTGTGTGCCTTTAATTCTCCACTTAACATACCCCACCACCAATCATCATCAAAATTTTAACATTAACAACACTCCCTTACAAGCTATGCCCATTTTTTTATTTTTTTTAATAGGGAGGCCATTAGGCCAAATTACAAACGGACTCTACGAGTAAAATAAATGCTAACAACATCCTGTCATAAGAGATTAATACATCTCGAGGGAGGGTGGGGAAGTAGCAAAGAACCCGTAGGTATGGAGAGAGCGTGGGTTGCAATCCAGTCCGCGACATGGTTTGCATACGTGGCTTATTTGAACTTGCCAATCTCTCATCATAAGGCGATTAATGAGAGAGACAATAGTAGGGAAAAAACAGCTTTAATTTTTAAACTTATGTTTTGAGTGTTTATCATTCTCCAAAATATACCTTTTTTTTTTCTTACCCTCTTAATCCTAGTAGTCATTAAATAATTATGCTTTGTACAGCTGATGACGTGACTAGCATGTCATGGCTACCACACATCCTTAAACATACAAATGTGGTTTATGAAGTCAAGTGGATTTATTATAGCATATATCTTGTTAATTATAGGTTAAATGGTGGCATAATGAATCAAGAGCTTGGAAGTGGAATTGTAAAGCTAATATTTGGTGGTAGCAAGATGTCTTTGGTCCAATATCATCCTCGGGATAAAGATTGTGCGGTTGTAGAGACACTGTCGTTATTAATGTCAAATGGTGACAAATCAAGGGGAGATATCTTGGTGATGCTTCACCTGAGAAATATTCTCATTTTTTAAACTATATTAGCCTCTTTAACATTACTAGTAGACAAAGTTTGTTGTTTATGAAGGTGAAAACCTGAAACTTCTCTGTTTGGTTTAGAGATAAGTTATCCAATAGTGATGCTATTCGCAAGTTAATGCTATACTAATCATATTGTTATGGGACTATTTTAAAAGCAGCACCTAATTTGGCCTGCAATACAGATGATGCTCGAATTGACTAGCAAATAATACTTTCAATTTATTTAACTCGGTCCAAAACCAAGTTGATCCATCACAGAATACCTTGAATAGACTTGGTCAGCTCAAATTAACAACACTAAACAATGTAGAAGAGAGGAACAATGACGTAAAAAACTTGATAAAGACAAGCATATGCAAACAAAAGGGAATGGTCGAATAAGAGAACAAACAAAACATTTAAAAAGAAATAAGAAAGATAAAGAATCGCAGAATGAAATCACAGATGAAGGAAAAATAAAAATAAAGAAAAAAGGATCTACTGGGGGAAAAATGGATAACAAAATGAGATCAGAACGGAGGACGGTGTTTCCCCCCGGTATTTCTTTATCATTTCAGCCAGTTGTGCCATGCCAATGGCTGTCAGATTTCAGTCGGTGTATACTGTAATATTGATTCTCACTTGATATGCACCCAACAAACCGTAATAACAGTACATATAGAAACCACGATAAAGAACTAAAATTCACAATGGAGAGAACATGGGAGATCATAACAGGTTCTAAATTGGAAAATGAACAAAATGTTAGTTCAAAATGAGTTGACAACATGACAGCTCAAAACTTGTCGGTAGAGTCATTGACAAACAGATAGAAGAGGATTAGAGGTTCAGATGGCTTGACGCTAGGGTTGATGCTAGTTTCATAACAACTTGACAATGCTTTATCAATTTGCGGAAGTTCGGGTCTCAACAGATTTTTAGAAAATGAAAATTTGAATTTTGGGGAGCCACGTATCATGGATGACTAACATAATTGAAATATAATGGCAAAGACAAAGGAAACAAATCATTGTCTTTACCATAAAGAGAAAACCAATGAGGGAGATATGTAGTACTAGTAGAGTGATAACTAGAGAGAGGGTTTCAACCTCAACATAACAATAGCTAAGCTAACATTTGTCATTCAAAAAGGAAAAAAAGAAACACCAAACAAAACATGACATCCCTGATCAAGCTATCATTCATACAGACTACATATTTGAAATATTAAAGATGAAGTAATACCCTTGCACACATGAAATAAGACAAACATGAATAGCATGATTCATTGACTAAAAAAAGAAGGGAAAAAAATAGCATGATTCATGATCATACACTGTAAAGTGAGGACAACCATTAAGACCTCAAGATTCTATAATCATAAATCTAGCACAATTTTTATTGACATGAAAAATGGGAGCATACAATGCAAAGTTAAGCAATGCCAATATTACCAAAAGCAAAATACAACTCAAGCTGGCACATCCCCAGCCAAACACACTTCTGGGATTTAGAGGGGCGAGAAAATAAAGTTCGATTTTAGAATCAAACAAGTGAGGCAAAAAATGTCTTAAAGTTGGACAATCCTACACTACTTTATGATAAGGAAAAGAAAAATTTTACAGCTAGACTCATGGATTCCCACTACTTTGCCTGAGGATGAGATGCAATGAAGTCAACGGCAAGGTTAATGGAGTTAATCTTGTCTGCTTCATTATCAGGAATCTCAAATCCAAACTCTTCCTCAAGAGCCATCACAATCTCTACAGCATCTAAACTATCCAATCCAAGGTCATTCTGGAAATGAGCAGTTGGAGTAACCTGACAAAAGCAAATAAGCAGACACCATGTTAACAAAAGAACATAAGCTTAAATTATAATAGTAAACCATTGCTGACAGAGGAATTTGAATTCTCCAAAATGACACAAGCACTTTAAAGAGTTAATGTGGGGGTTAATTAACAGTTGTGTAAGTCTAAACTAATGCCCTATTTGGATTGGTTTATATGAGGTTACCTACTAGCATAAGAACTTGTGAAACTATTTGGGAGAGCTTATAGAAACAGCTTATGACATGTCCACAAGTATTAAGTTATTTTCAGGTTATTTCTAAGCTCACTTGGATAGCTTATGAAAACAATTCGACTTTATTTTATCTAATATTACAGAAATAGCTTATACATAAGCACTTATACGATAATAACATAATTGCTTAATTAAGTTGTTTATCCAAACAAGGCCTTAAACCTCCAAAATACAGTACTCACTGAAAAGGGATCAAATCCTTGGCAGTGATAATTTCAACACAAACACTGATGTTTACTCTGATGAAAGATTCTATCAGAGAAATGCACCTCATATAACTGAAACAATGTTCTTACCAATTGCTCTATCATGACAACAATCAAACACAGTTTAAAAATCTACTAACAAACAACCAATCAAAGCCAACAAATAATTTTTCAACATATATATTTTTTAATGCATTTTAGTGGTGCCTTTAGCTTCATACAAGAGCATTGTAAAGTGTATTATAACAGTATTAAAAGAAGCTCATGATTAAGAGCTTGTTTGAATTGACGTATTTGAGTTTATCTACTAAAATAAGCATTGGTGGCACTGTTAGGAAGAGTTTACGGAAACAACTTATGGAGCTTATTTCCATATGTCTCCGGTATATATCATAAAAATAGTTTATAACTTATATGAAAACAGTTTAACTTCATTTTATTTTTCGTAATAGAAATAGCTTATCCGTAAGCACTTATACAATAAAACATTTATGCGCAATTAAGCAGTTGATCCAAACGAGACATAAATATTGGAAATATAAAAATTGCAAAATAAGTGGAAAAAAATTAAGGCAAATAAA
Organism: Trifolium pratense; assembly: GCF_020283565.1. Taxonomy (NCBI): domain Eukaryota; kingdom Viridiplantae; phylum Streptophyta; class Magnoliopsida; order Fabales; family Fabaceae; genus Trifolium; species Trifolium pratense. Next base: position 41,806,056 of record NC_060064.1, on the reverse strand, counting down.
CCATAAAATTTAACAGCTAAACTAAACCTAGCAATAACGATAAACGAAACAATAATAAGAAAAATTAAGAAGAAATAGATAATAGTAGTAACAGAATGAGTAGTACCTTAGAAGGATCTACTTTCTGGAAGTTTTTAACGCATGAAACGACGCGATCTGTGACCTCAGATTTATCGAGAAACGAACCCCTAACCTCTTCGCTGAAGCGACGAAGGAAGAAATTAGGAAGAAGACGGAAAGGAGATTGGTTGTTGAGGGGAAGAGTATCAACTTGCACTCTTAGGTATTGCATCAGAGGCAAACCGGTTCTTCTCGCCGCCATTGTTGATCTCAAAAACCTTACTCTCTCTGCTCACAGCAATACACGATGAAATGGAATGAATAGTGTGGTGAAGTTTGATGAGATGCAATTTCACCGAAATCAAACCTTGTTTATAATAATGGGCTTTGTGGATTTTACCCATTAGGCCCAATTGTAAGGCTGTGTGTGTTTGTCAAGCTTTTTGCATACTTTGCTTATGTTAATTCCATAATCTAGGATAATTAATGTGATTTTTTTTAGGGGAGTGTGAATTGAATTAAAATATATTATGTACTTTAGTGAAAAATTATGCACTATCGGTCAATATAAAAATAAATATATACTGTATACTACATAAATTTTAATCGTATTTCACCATTATTATATAACTTTATTGTATTGATTTCTAAAATATTTGTGATAAAATAAAATTATTGATGATGAATTAGGGGAAAACCATTTTGAGAAGATTGATCACATTCAAAGAATCAAAATAAATTAAAAGCAATCTTAAGGTATAAAATATGGCTAATGTTACGGTGGACCACATTCACAAATTGTCCAATGTGGACAAGTAATCTATTTAAAAAAAAATCGTATTCGTTATAATGTTATTAGTAACTGGTTCACCATGAACCACTTGATGAAATGGTTCATATTAAAATTTACTCATGAAATATTCCCAAAGATTTGCTTTAAGCACTCTTCGAAGTGCTGCAAAAGCAACAAAAAAAAACTCTTATTACTCTTCTTAAAATTCCCCCACACTTCACTCGTGCCAATAATTACCTGCCATCATCGTGTTATCATTTACATCCCAAAACAAAAGAAAAAAAAAGAAAGAAACACGTAAATTGCGTAAATTTCCCTCTTGCTTGCAATACATTGCTCTTCATCTTCTTCATTGTTGCTGCAACACCGTCATCTCCTCACACAAATCTCTCTCCGTCCCAACGTTGTCGCCGTCCCATCTCATTGTCAGTACTAACACACTTGCTCACGTCGTTGTCACCCTTCTCTATCCGTTTAACCGTCATCGCCGTCATTTTCGCCATTTTCAATTTTAAAATATATCCATTCCTCCGACGACCCAGCATCACCGCTGCTACTATTTTTGACCAAGGAATTATTGGTTTTTAAAACTATAACTTTTTGTTCTTGTTAATGTTGTTATTGTTTTGATACATTAATTAGTTGTGAATAGGTATTATTGTTGTTAGGGTAAATGATCATTTTCCCCCCTACAAAATAAGTGAATTTTCGTTTACCCCCCTATGTAGATTTTTTTTCTGTTTACCCCCTGCAAAACATAGATTCCCTCATTTTGCCCCCTGGGTGTACAGCAGGACATGTGACTGTGCAAATCTGCTGAGGTGGCTTGCACAGTGGAAAAAATCATTTATATTTATTTTTTAAATTCCACGTCAGATAATATTTTTTTAAAAAAAAAAATAAAAAATAATTTTTTTTTCCTACAAAATAAAAAAATGATTGTTCTTATTTTTTTAAAAAAAATTCTAAGCGAATTTGAAAAATTTCCAAAATAAAAAATTTCTTATTTTGCTCCCAAAATAAAGATTTACTCCGAAATAAAGTTTATTTCCAAAATAAAAATTTGAAAGATTTATTTTCAATTTTTTTTGAATTAAAAAAAACATAATCTTTATTTTTTAAAAACAAATTTTTTTTTTTTTTGTTAATCTCTTTGAATTAAAAAAAAAAATAGAAAAATAAGTTTTATTCATGTTTTTCTCTTCTACCAAAACCATTTGCCCTAGAACTAGAAAAATAGAAAGAAGCATACGACAACAATGAACTAGAAGACGACGACGAATACAATCACGACGGTGTAAGCAAACGATTCTGGCGAAGATTTTGTTTTTTTTTTTTAATTTTAAAAGATTTGAAAATAAATCTTTAAAATCTTTTTTTTGGAAATAAACTTTATTTGAGAGCAAAATAAGAAAATTTGTTTTTTAATTTTATGAAAAAAATAATAATTTTGTACGGAAAAAAAATTATTTGTAGGAAATTTTTTTAAAATTTTGTAGGAAAAAAATTTGATTTGTAGGATTTTTTATTTTTTGAAAAAAAAATAAATAAGAAAATTCATTTTTTTTATTTTGTAGGAAAAAAAAATTAAATTTCTTTTGTAGGATTTTTTTATTTTGGAAAAAAAAATCGTTTTTTTAATTTTGTAGAAATTTTTTATTTTTTATTTGAAAAAATTATCATCTAATGTGGAATTAAAAAAATTAATATAAATAATTTTTTTCCACGTGTACAAGCCACATTAGCAAATTTACATTGTCACTTGTCCTGCTGTACATCCAGGGGGCAAAACGAGAGAATCTATTTTTTACCGGGAGTAAACAGAAAAAAAATCTGCATAGGGGGTAAACGAAAATTTGGTTATTTTGCAGGGGGTAAATGATCATTTACCCTTAATATTATTGTTTTTCAAGGTATTATTGTTGTTATTATACTATGAATTTTATGCTGTAATGGTTTTTCTAGTTTCATTTTCAATGTTTATTTTTATGCAATTGAAAAGGGGAAGTGGCAGTGAGACACTGCGGCGGCAGCAGCGAGGAAGAAGACGTCTTGTCGGCGACCGTTAGTGAGAGACACTATGATAGAGAGATGGAGATGCGGCGTAGAGATTGAGAGGTGTTTTGTTTTGACGGAGAAGACGAAAATTGAGAGAGAGAAGTAAGATGGGGTTGTTGTGAAAGGAATAAGAAGAATATGATTTTTCAATCTAATCTAAACTAGTGGGGCGACGGCATTGAGACAGAGAGAGAGATTTGACGGCGGCCGGTTGTGAGCCTTCTCTTTCAACCGGATGATTCCAACGAAATTATTATTAAACACAAATTCATTACCAAAAAAACGTCTCAATTGATCATTCAACGCTTAATCTACATATATAGTTCAAATTTGCACTGCATGTAACCGATCTACCCATTTCAACATTATGAAAAAAGTCGACAAGTAAGACAGACAATCCAAAGATCAACCAAATTAACTTTGGAACAATCTCTACAGCCATGGAAAAAAGTCTCATTACATGAATTACAAAGAGGAAAACTCTTAGATTGGTCATTCTCCATCAGCATAGAACCAGATTGGATGCAGCGAGACCCTTTTCAATTCCAAATGGCTCGATACGCATGATGACCAATAGCACTATCAAAACTTTCTACCCAAACATAAGCAAAAGTGAGGGAGAATGATCACACACGAGAATCATCACCATTTTATTTATCGCAAATATATATGTTTTTACTCAAAAAATGTAAGGGTCTGTTTGGTGCGCAGGATAGCATAGTGACAGGATAGGATATAAAACAGGATAAGGATAGGATATGATAACAGCAGGATAACAGTTATACTCAGTTATCATATCCTGTGTTTGGTGCACACAGGATAACAAACATGATAACTATTATATTTTGTTTTTAATAGCTCATAATAATATGATAAGATATATAACAATTGTAAAATTACTATTGTAAAACAATTGTTATTTTTTTAAAATTATTTTGTAATACTTTTAATTTTATAAATAAAAAATATGAATAAGTAATCAAATAACTTTATATAATTTCAAATAAAAATTATGAGAAAATAATCAAGTTTAATTTTTTATATGAATCATGATCAAATAAATAACTCAATAATATATACATGTTAGATAAGCCAAATAAATATATGATATATCTCATACGTAAATAATAAAACTACTATTGCAAAAGAATTATATTTAATTTTTTATAAAATTTAAATTAATATCCCTATTTGTCAATTTTTTAATAATCATTTTACTTTAAAATATTGTAATTTTAGTAAAATTTTGATTTTTTAGAATATATAAATTACAAAATTACCCCTGTGAGAAAAGCACATATATATTTAAAAATTAATTATTTTATTATTTATATTTTATTAATTTTATTTTATGTATTTTAAAATATATTTTATAAAATAAATCAGTAATTTTTTTTCTTATCCTATCCTGCTGGTAACCCAGCTCAAATTCAGGATAAGAATTATAACTAGAGAGACAGGATAGGATAAGCTTCAGGATTAACTTATCATATCCTGTTGTATCACCAAACACTGGATTGCGGCAGGATATGATACAGTTATCCTATCCTGTCTCTTATCCTGTGCACCAAACGAGCCCTAAAAGTTTAGATTTTTAACTAGAGATAAATTAAATCTTAACTTTTTTTTTTTGAAGCACATTAAATCTGAACTATTAAGTCGTTGGTATTTTAAAAATCATATTTAATTAAATCTTTTATTAAAAATTATAAATTTTTATAAAATAATTTTTTTTGTCAAGTACTCTAGTGACTTATCAATTGACAAATATCTTTACGGTGTGTTTGATTTTGTGGAAAGAAATCGAAAGAAAATAAAATTACGAAAATCGATGGATGAATTTGGTTTTCGTAATTTTTTTTCCTTTCAATTTCTTTCCTTCAAACCAAACTTTTTTCCTTTCACTTTCTTTCCTTCAAACCAAACAAAGCCTTAAAGATTGTTCTAAAATTGATACAATACAAGGATCCACGAGGAGAAATTCTTGTAATGTTATAATATGAAAATAAAAACTCATTAAAAAAAAAAGTGAAAATTACATATGAGTTGACATAAAAGCATAAAGTAAAAGTTATAATGAAATTTCTACCAAAAAAAAAAAGTTATAATGAAAAATATTTAGAGACCAAAATTTATTAAAATATTTTAAAGAGACTAGAAATGAAATTCAATATTTTGTTTCCACTATCATTCTTAAATAATTTTGTTTCCACCATCATTTTTAAATAAAATTCAGATACAATAATAGTAAAAATTGAATAATTATCGGTGAAAATAAAAATGAGTTATTTTATTATATAAAAAAAAAAAAAATCTTAATCACACTTTTCTATTGAATTCACAATTTCAATTAAATATTGATCGAACTTTTTCTTCTTATTTTTGAAAGAATATAATATGATATGATTCTTAAAATGTGATAATTTTGCCATGAATGATAATGATCTTAAAGCCGTTAAAAAAGTGATTCTGAAGGCTTGTTATCATTTTGTATAGACTCTCTTAAGCTTGTACTGTAGCAGCAATGTTGATTCTGTTCCTTTCTATCTTCCTCTTCTTGCTCTTCTTATTCAAATTCGCCACCGCCTATGGTACTGTAGTCTTTCACTTTTTTTTTTTCTTTCCTTTTTTTACTTTTTTTTTCCGACGCTTATTCTTTGCTTTGATTTATTATTAGGCGATTTCACTTTGATGTCAAAGAAGCAACCAAAACGCCAACTTATTGAAGATAAGGTACTATTCCTATTCCTATTCCTATTGCTACTGCTGCTATCATAATGAAATCAAATGTTTTACTTCTAATGTTAATTAATTATATCTTAATGTTTCATTTTTTTCCAGGTTTTTTGGATTACTGGTGCAAGCCGTGGAATTGGTATAACCCTTTTATTTTCTTCATGTCACACTTCTGTTTCTATAAGATTACATTTCATAATTCAAATTTTTAATTCAGTCAAAAAGAAATTACTTTCATAGGTGAATGAATCAATTAAAGTAATTAACTTTGGATCAATTTAACTAACCCTTTGGTTCCCTACTTTATTATTTTGCTAATGATCTTTTTCCCACAAGTGTCTTTATCAAATTAATCATCAACCAAGTAATTGGCTCAAAGGGTTAATGAACTCCACCAAATGACAAAAATTGTTCGAGAGAACCCAAGTTCAATTACTGGGTGAACACAAAAAATCCCGCTTTTCCCTAAGAACCGGAGGGTTAACACAAAAAATCATGCCATCCAATTCCAGTTATTGGAATCTATTGTTTATTTTATTTTAGGGTTCACTATTTGTAGTTTTGTTTGCGTCACTAATTTCTTTTGTTGTTTTCTTTACCCTCTTCGGTGATGTATATGAAGGGGTAATTCTAGCTCAACAACTTGCAAGTTTAGGGGCCAAGTTAATAATCTCTGCAAGGAATGAAGCTGAACTAAACCAAGTAAAGTCGCAGCTGAAAGGTACGATAATCTAACTTATACTATAGCTTGATGTAATGTATTGTAAGTATAAATTACACACTTATGTTTGTGTACGGATATTGATGTCGACATTTGTCATACTCATTAATATGCGATTTGCATACTGCCAGGTAAGCATGCACCTGACGGGGTCAAGGTTTTACCGTTGGATTTAACGTCTGGAGAAGATTCTCTTAGGAAGGTTGTCGACATAGCAGAATCATTTTTCCCGGATTCCGGTGTTGATTACATGTTCCATAACGCTGCTTTTGAGCGTCCTGTAAGTTGTTGATTGCTTTATCTAATGGTTTTATTTCGTAGATCATAATTTGCATGGGAAACAAAACCTAAATATGCTTGTTATATTAGAAGGCAGACATATAAATGTAAGACAAGAGGGAAAAATGGATATACTACTGTGTCCTCTTTTTGAGATATTATGCTTTTTTTTTATATCTGTAGTTTCGGTTATATATTTTTCGGGGTGTTTAATTACAATTCTAAAATAGTAGAATAACTTTAGACACATTGTCGTGCTTGCATGTCGGTGTATTTGTAGCAATTATCTTTATTAATTGAACACTAGAATCAAGAAAATGCCATGACATGATTGCGTAGTTACATTTACACGCCATTATGATATTGGAATGAGGTTTTGTGAGGGTTGATAAGATTTGTCTTCACTAATATGTTTATCGATTCTTTATTTATTATACTTTAATTAAAAATATTATGAAACAAGTTATTTTGTTTTGCAGAAATCATCTCTCTTAGACGTAACCGAGGATGGTCTCAAGGTATTTCATAAATGTGACTTTTATTCCCAGTGATTAATTCTCAAAGCTTTAAAAAATGTTCCCCTCCCCGCATTTTAGGTTTCTTCAAAAACATTGAAAGCAGTCTTCTGAAGTTCTGCATTAATCTTTTTCTCCTGATTAGGCAACATTTGATGTCAATGTTCTGGGAACAATAACTCTTACAAAGCTCTTGGCACCTTTCATGTTGAAGAGAGGGAAAGGTCATTTTGTGGTGGTATGTGGAAATTCCTTGATAATATCATGCTTTGGTTATGGAAACATTGCATAGCAATGTTTGTGACTGAATTTTTTCATTAACCAAGACACATGCAAGGAAAAATAAGAGAGTAGTTACTAGTTAGCTTTTCAATTACATTTTATCCTCAAATGAACAATCATAAATTTAAATGTTCAGTTATATAATATTGGCATATGCATTATGTCTTGTGTGCGCTAGTTTCTGACCATGGTAATAACTATAACCGTCACGTGTATTGTTGGAGTTCATTAGATACTTCTCTTAAGTTTTTACCCAATTTCCTGTTTATAAATGTATAATATTTTGTTCTATGTTTACTATCAGATGAGTAGTGCAGCAGGAAAAACACCTGCCCCAGGTCAGGCTATATACTCCGCTTCTAAATTTGCACTAAATGGATACTTCCATTCCTTGCGTTCAGAGGTATATAGATAGTAGTGTTTATTATCTTTGATAAAAAGGAAGCAATTGACTGCAATAAACTGTAACATAGTATATAACTGGAAAATAAATGCATAGTTTATCTCCAAAGAAAGGATAAAATGGATACAGTAGATGTTTTATTCTAAATCTAATTATTGTGTACTACATATTGTGCACCGCTAATCTTTTTATGGTGGCAGCTCTGTCAGAAAGGAATCCAGGTAACTGTTGTCTGTCCTGGTCCCATAGCAACATCAAATAACTCTGGATCGCAGGTTCCATCTGAGGTATGCACCTTTGCCAACTAATCATCACTGTAAGAAAGCAACTACTTGAGTCTGTCTGTTTTTACTTTATTTCCACCATGCAAGTATCTTCATTAACTTCTAATCCACTGTTGAGACTTGAGTGTGTTAAATCAATATACATCACTATTTTCTAAGTTTATGTATATGTATACAAGTTTTACAGAAATGAAGATATTTGATTTCATTGTACTTTTTAGCCATATTTGAAATAGTATTTTTTTTTCTTCTAAGGTTACTGGATTATTATTTTAAACTATGAATATGGCTTGCTAATCTCATGTTTGCTAAATGAAGACAACTAACACTATTCACACACGCAACAATAACAAATGGTTTTTTTCCATTACATGGATTCAAGCTGCATAAAGCAAACGATGTCATGATGTCTTCTCATAAATCACATTTATTGATAAGCCGTTTAATTTAAACCATTCTTAATGGTCTGGCCCCTCGTTTTTCTTGACCTCCCTCTAACTATCGGAAAACCCTTCGTATGATCTACACTTCTTATTGGGACTCCTCTAAGTCCACACATGTGTAAACCACCGTTTTCCATAATAGGTACTACCCCAACTTGCCATTCAAAAAAAAAAGGGTACTACCCCAACTTTCTCTCTCTCTCTCTCCTGCAATCATTCCTATCTTGTTTTTTGCGAGTCCAAACATGGTCAAAACTATGAATAAAAATGAATTATAAATTGAAGGGAAGAACAAGCAAGATCCTAGACCTTGAGTTTACAGTATAAAAACTTCCCTTTTATGTTCTAGCTTGTTTGTTACCATATTCCACTTGAATGTGTGTCGTGCAGTGTTTTTGCTGGATGCATCGTCTGACTCATTGAAAATTTGTTCTCTTCCTTTTAAAATTATGTCTTGACAGAAGCGTGTGTCGGCGGAGAAGTGTGCTGAGCTGACGATTATTGCCGCAACTCATGGCTTAAAGGAAGCTTGGATATCATATCAGGTAAAAGCATTGGTATTAGGCTATTAGCAATTTACTTCTGCTAGAACATAGAACACTCTTCCACTTTTCAACCTTTGTGCCTTCATAAGTTCCTGCTTAACACTTGCTTCTGGTTACCTTTTAATTAACTTGCGTATGCACTCATTACTTTATTTCCCTCTAAGATTAGTGAATGGCCTGATGTTAATTGAGATGGAATATCATCCTTACAAATTAAAACCTGTCATTATGCATGTGTTACATCAATTTTATTTTACCCTGTTCATTCAGTTCTCTGTATGATTGTGTATTGGACAAGATGATAGGCTATTTAGAACGCATACACTGTTTTGTTGATTATTTCAGTTAGCATGAATTATAATTTCCACCTTGCAACTTAGGTCTTTAATACTCTTAAACGTAAACTCTTTTGCAGCCTGTCCTTGCTGTCATGTACCTTGTTCAGTACATGCCAACTATTGGTTATTGGCTCATGGACAAGGTATTATTTTCCATCTTTCATATGCATTTTTTTCAGTCTTTATGACATTTGATTTTTGTTACATTTGACTTTATATAAATGACTGGTAGGTTGGTAAAAGTCGAGTGGAGGCTGTTGCAGAAAAGGGAAACACTTATTCTTTGAGCCTACTATTTGGAAAAAAGAAGGCAGTGTGATGCCTATAGATGCATTTTTTTTAAAAAATAAAATATCAAATACAATTTACTTGTAGGTTATTTTATCAAACTGAGTAACACCCTTTCTGACCAAGGACAGATTAAAGTATACAAACTATCTAATTGAACAATAAAAGGGTAATACAGTACTCTAAATTTCCTGCAATAGCTAAAACTAAGGAAGAGCCGAACCTTGCATTTGCATGAGATGAATTCCAAGGGTGCAATTTGTGGTCTTCTATTCAAAGAATGAAATTTTAGGAAGGAGAATATTTTTTTTCTTCTTTTCATGAGTAGGAATCATATTAGGTATTCCAAGGTTTGCGGAAACATTGTTTTCTCATATTTATGCGATGTAATCAATGTATCGTACAGATCCAAATCTAGTTTTTTTAAGATTTGCGGCAGCCAAGTTGAACTTTCTTAAAGAAGTTAAATTTGTTTTGACCATTTGATCAAGTTAAAATTAGATTTGAAATACACTAGTTTGTGAGTATTTTGTGCAAATTAATCAAAATCAAAATGTAGTGAAATTTTTCAACCAAACACAACTACTATTTCCCTAATAATCAAATCAAATATAAGAGCCGATCAGATTTGATATATTACAATTACACCTGAAATTTTATAACAAAATCGCGTTTAAGAAGCTCATATGCTATCTTAATTTCACAGTTTACAAAGGTCGCATGATACAACAGCCATACCTTTCCCCCTCAGCTGAGTATAGATCCTCTATACATTGATTAGTTGACCCCACTTGTAGACAGTGTCATACTAAACTTATGTTTGAGGTAAGACTTAATAAAGAGATCCAACTCTCCATCCATAACAGAGGTGATATCTGTCGTTTCTTGCCCTGTTCTTACATCCTTTACCAATTTGTATGGATGGAAGACATAATTTCTAATTTGTTGTCCCCATTCAGCCTTCACTACATCTCCTCGAATCTGCTTAAATTCAGATGCACGTTGCTCTTCAGCTATCACCAACAGCTTGGCTTTCAAACGGCGTAAAGCTTTCACCTTATTTGCTAGTTGGGATCTCTCCTCTGCACAATCATAGTTTGGAGTTAAACTTATACTAGCAGAAACTCTAATAATAACGGCAGCAACACTCTATAAATAAAATAGTGAAAGTAGCAGTTCCATCATAGTAGTAAGAAGATAATATATGTGATGAGCATAGCAGAAACTTGAACAGAAGGTTATTAAATCGCATTTTAAATTGACTCAATAAGGTTACGTAGAGAGAGCCAATAACTGAGTGAAGCCTCCCTTTCACAAGAATGGAAACAGAGCAAAGGTGAAAGAAAAACCTGTGCAGCGAAGAGTGACACCAGTTGGGATATGTGTAATTCGAACGGCACTTTCAATCTTGTTAACATTCTGACCTCCTTTTCCACCTGCTCTTGAAAAATTATACTCCAGGTCCTCTTCGGGAATTTCAACATTCAAAGATTCTTCTGGAAGGAGAGGCATGACTTCAACACCAGAAAAGCTTGTCTGTTCAAATATTAAAGTTTTTATTCCAAAAACAAATATAAAAAAATATTAGAGTTTAAAAGAAAAATTGTGCATTTGATAATCAAAGGCATATGACTAAGCACATTCAAGAATTCTTTATCATTTTCTCCATTGATGAACATCATTGCTATCCAGTCTACCACAGCACTTTCACTGGGGGTTATCTCTGGACTGATCATGCAATCTGACATTCAGCTAACACAAAAAAGTTGGTTATTACCTGACGAAGACCTTTGGAATTAAAAGGGGATTGCCGAACAATGCGATGGGTTCCTTTTTCCCCTGACAAATACCCATACGCATAACGACCTTCAACTTCGACGGTGGCAGATTTAATTCCAGCTTCTTCTCCTGGAGATTTCTCAACCACTCTAGTTTTGTATCTTTGTTTCTCAGCCCATCTCACGTACATCCTAAGAAGCATGTCCGCCCAGTCCTGCACTGGAAATGATAATTTTCGTACAGAAGTTGAATTGAATACTCAGCATCACCACCAAGTACTCAAATTCCGAGCAAAACACGAATAGAAAAAGTTTCTGGAAAGATTGATAAGTTGCAACTTCTCAGACTACACAGTGCAGGCACTCTATATTATGGTTTGAGAAAGGAAAAAAACAGCAAAGCAAGGTTCCCAGATGACTATTTTTTCTAAATGGCAGAATGTAAATGCTTAGCAAACACATACTCGCATATTAGGACTAGGAATGAGAGAAACATGTTCATTACATGGGTAGCTATTTATTTACCTGTGCATCAGTCCCTCCAGCACCTGCTGTAATAGAGATTACAGCACCTTCTTTATCATAGGGACCAGAAAGAAGTTGAGTCAGCTCAAACCGATCAAGTGACTTATTCAGTTCTTTAATAACACTAGAAGCTTCTTCATAAAGCCCTTTATCAACGGATTCCATTTCCTCTGTCAGCATAACTATTGTTTCTGCATCCTCAACCTACATTCATTGTAATGAAAGCCATAACTCAACACGAGTCCTTAGAAGAGGCTAAACACCATGCAAGCATCGTGAACATTAATTCAGCCATGTTTATGAAACAAAATCTGCAGGTGGTTATTTTATTTTTGGCTTTTATCTTTATTTTTCCTTTCTTTCTTGCACTTAATTAATTAGCATGGGAAATGGTTGATGGCAGTTGAAACAGCTTTTGTGTCAACGGTTTCAATTTTACAAAATTACCTTCCTTTATTTATTGTTACTAAATCTTTACTACCAGTGTGTAAGGCATATAAACGTTAACAATGAAACTTGGAATCCCATTTATTAGTACAGATATTACTGCATGCTGGTCTTCATGTATGTGATAGGATTTTATTATGCTAAATAATCTGGTTGTTTCTTTATTTTGGGTTTTTTAGTAAATTGCTTTTAGAGTAATGAGGTGTCCTTTTATTAGCTGTACTTGGCATTGATTGGTTAGCTTGTAACCAACTTGCTTATATTTAGCCGTTTATGGCAATGGAAAAAATAACACATTACTATCAATTAATTCTTCCTTTCCAAAACTCTCTCTTCAGTACTAACAATTTTATTTCATCGAATAGTATTCTAGGTCATTACTATTCCTGATTTAGGATTAAGATATTACCGGAACCTTTCCCTAATATCCAAATATAAAATATCTAATATCAATTGGTATCATTCCTGTGACCATGGCTTCGTCTCCGCCGCTTACTCTGGACGAACTCGAAAGGCGATTCGACGATCGTCTTACTCAGCTTCAGCTTCAGCGCACCACTGATATGGAGGAGATACGCTCCTTATTGCGTGCTAACGCAGATCCAGGTTCTCCGGCATCCACCGGCCGACACGGATCTCCCGGCGCTCGTAACAGTAACCAGAACATGTATGCTACACGGATCTCTAAAGTGGAATTTCCTCGTTTTGACGGTAAGAATGTTCGTGATTGGCTCTATAAGTGTGATCAATTTTTCTTGCTCGATGAAACTTCCCCGACATCGAGGGTGCGTCTTGCTTCCATTCATCTCGATGGGTTAGCCTTACAGTGGCATCTTAACTATATGCGTCAAAAATTTGATATCTATCCTTCATGGCAACAATACATCACAGACGTTACAGCTCGTTTTGGTGATGCTTATGAAGATCCCCTTTCGTCGTTGCTTCAGATCAAGCACACCGCCGGCAAGGTACAAGACTATATTGATCAATTTGAACTCGCCTTAACCCAAGTTTCTTTGATACCCGAACACTCCCTCAGTATTTTCTTAGCTGGCCTTGATAACAACACAAAGATGCATGTCCGAATGTTTAATCCTTCATCAATAGCTCATGCTGCTAACTTAGCCAAGCTCCATGAAGCTGCTCAACCTTCACCACAAAAACCCACCTCTCGTTTTTCTCCTTTCTACAAAAACGCAGGACTCCTTACCAAACCTACCATTTCACCTTCATCATCTACCTCAATTTCTTCATCTACTACCCCTATTGAAAATTCGAGCCCCAACTCCAACCTTAAAACCAATTCCACTCGTCATACTCGTACTTACTCGGCAAATGAGATGGCTGAGCGTCGTGCAAAAGGTTTATGCATGTTTTGCGATGAACAATTTACTCCTGGGCATCACCTTAAACATAAACGTTCCCAACTCATGGTTTTGGAGCTTGATGATGATGACCTTCCTGCAGAAGACCCTGCCATTGAACCCACCATCACTGAATTTGAGTCCCTTCAAGCTTTTGAACATCCCCAATTATCTTTACAAGCTTTGACAGGTATTTCTAATTATCATACAATGCGAGTTACTGGTCTACATGACAAGAAATTACTTCACATTTTGCTTGATAGTGGTAGCACACATAATTTCTTAGATTTAGAAGTTGCTAAATCCTTGGGTTGTAAATTGGAAGCCATTTCTCCCCTCTCTGTTACTGGTGGTGGTGGTCATCAATTAGAAGCTGCTTTCATATGTAGGGGTTTTAAATGGAATCTGCAGCAAGCTCAATTCACTGCTGATGTGATTGTGTTACCATTGGTCTGTTGTGACTTGATTTTAGGTATCCAATGGTTGAAATCCTTAGGCCCCATCCTTTGGGATTTTGCTAAACTGCAGATGGAATTTACTTCTAATGGTCGCAGATTTGTTCTTCGAGGTGCTAAGACTCCTAGTCTTAAACTGATTAACAACAAGTCTTTTGCTCAAGCGGTACACAAGGGTGCAGAGTTGTGTTTTCTTGCTCTTAACAATGTGGATTACCCTTTTATGGTACCTACTTGTCACGCCTTGCAAGCTTCAGATTCTCCGGCTGCTTTACCTCAAACTTTTGAGCAGTTGCTTGCTCACTATGCTGATATTTTTGCTGAACCTACGACATTACCTCCTTCTCGCCCTGGTTTTGATCACAAGATTCCCCTTAAGGAAGGAGTGCAACCTTTCAATTTGCGTCCATATCGTTTTTCATTGGTACAGAAAGACGTGATTGATAAAATAGTTCAAGATATGCTTGATCAAGGTATTGTGCAGCATAGTACGAGTCCTTTTGCATCTCCCACTATCTTGGTGAGAAAGAAAGATGGTTCATGGCGCCTTTGTGTGGATTTTAGACGGCTCAATGACCTCACTATCAAGGACCGTTTCCCCATTCCTTTGATTGAGGATTTAATGGATGAACTACATGGCTCTGTTATTTTTTCTAAGTTGGATTTGCGTTCAGGCTATCATCAATTGCGCATGGCTCCAGGGGAGTCTTTCAAAACTGCTTTTAAGACTCATAGTGGCCATTTTGAGTACTTAGTCATGCCGTTTGGGCTTACCAATGCCCCGGCTTCGTTTCAAGCTCTTATGAACCAGGTTTTTAAACCATTTCTGAGGAAGTTTGTAATTGTCTTTTTTGATGATTTATTGGTATATAGCCATTCACTCGTGGACCATCATGTTCATTTGCAATTGATTTTTCAAACCATTAGGGAAAATCACTTGTTTTTGAATCAATCTAAGTGTGCTTTTGCCTTGCCTAGAGTTGAGTATTTGGGTCATTTCATTTCTAGGGAGGGTGTGTCTACTGATCCACTTAAAATTCAAGCTGTTAGCTCTTGGCCAATTCCTCAAAATCTTAAGCAATTGAGAGGATTTTTAGGGTTAGCTGGTTATTACAGGCGTTTTGTCAAGGACTTTGGCAAGCTTGCAAAACCATTGACCGATTTGTTGAGAAAAGATAATTTCAATTGGTCTGCTGAAGCTACACATGCTTTTGTTACTTTGAAACAAGCTCTTGTGTCTGCCCCTGTGTTATCTTTGCCGGATTTTTCCAAAAGATTTGTAGTGGAAACTGATGCTTCGGGGAAAGGCATTGGTGCGGTGTTGATGCAAGAACATCATCCTATTGCTTATATTAGCAAATCTTTGGGGCCTAAGCAACAGGCAATGTCTGTCTATGAAAGGGAATTACTAGCTATTGTGTATGCAGTGCAAAAATGGGGCTCGTATTTATCCCATGCTCCTTTTACTATTAAGACAGATCAAAAGAGCATCAAACACATGTTGGATCAGAAACTCAATACTCCATTTCAACAAGTTTGGGTGGCTAAGCTATTGGGTTTTGATTTTGACATTCAATATAAGGAAGGATCTTCAAATGTTGCTGCTGACGCGTTATCTCGAAAGATGGGTGCTGAGCTCTTAGCTTTGATGATGAGCAATGCAAGTCATGATCTATGGGAATCCATCAACCTCGCATGGCAACAGGATCCTTACCTAAAAGATATTATTCACGAGGTACAGCAGAATTCCAAGTCTCATTCTAAGTTTTCTTGGATTCGTGATGAACTTCGACGGAGAGGCAAATTGGTTATTGGTTCTGACCCCGCTATTAAGGAGACTATTCTCACATGGTTACATAGCTCGGCTGTAGGAGGACACTCAGGCAGGGACGTGACAGCCAGTAAGGTCAAATCTCTATTTTATTGGAAGGGAATGAATAAGGACATTTTGAATTTTGTCAAGAATTGTGCTATTTGTCAGAAGCAAAAACCAGATCTTGCTGCTTCACCTGGCCTTTTACAACCTCTACCTATTCCTAGTCACATTTGGGCTCATATTAGCATGGATTTTATTGACGGCCTTCCTACGTCCTCGGGTAAGCAAGTGATATTTGTAGTGGTTGACAGGCTTAGTAAATATGCTCACTTTATGGCCTTAGCACATCCATACACTGCCCTTGATGTAGCACAATTGTTTTTGGATAATGTGTTCAAACTGCATGGTTTACCCGAATCCATTACTAGTGACAGGGACCCTATATTCCTTAGTAATTTTTGGAATGAATTTTTCAAACTACAAGGTGTTGCTTTGAATAAATCATCTGCTTATCATCCTCAGTCCGACGGACAAACTGAGATTGTGAATAAATGTTTAGAAACTTACTTAAGGTGCATGTGTTCTGATCATCCTACTCAGTGGTTCAAATGGTTATCCTTAGCTGAATGGTGGTACAACACAAATTTTCATTCCTCTATTCATACTACCCCTTTTGAAGTTGTTTATGGCCAACCTCCTCCAATTCATTTGCCTTATTTACCTGGTTCTTCTGCTACCCTTTCTGTAGACAGATCCTTAATTGCTAGAGAGGAGGCAATTAAGCTTCTCAAGTTTCATCTTCTGCGTGCTCAGAACAGAATGGTGCAACAAGCTAATAAACATCGAAGTGATCGTGTTTTCAATATAGGGGACTATGTTTATCTCAAGCTTCAACCGTATCGACAATTGTCTATGAAATCTCATGGTTTTCACAAACTTCTGCCCAAGTTTTATGGTCCGTTTCCAATTGTTGATCGTATCGGTGCAGCAGCCTACCAGCTGCAACTCCCTCCCTCAGCAGCCATTCATAACGTGTTTCATGTGTCCCAATTAAAATTGTGTCCAAATCCTCAAGGTCTGCCTGTACAACACCTCCCTGCTGCTACTGTTGCTCATGTAGATAAGATTCCTGTTGCTATCCTTGATAGAAAAATGGTAAAGAGGGGACACAAGGCTGCTACTAAGGTGTTAATTCAATGGAAAAATTTGCCTCTTGACAAAGCAACTTGGGAATTTTATTATGACTTTCTCAAGAAGTTTCCTACTTTTCACCCATGAGGACATGAGTGTTGTGAAGGGGAGGGTATTGTGATAGGATTTTATTATGCTAAATAATCTGGTTGTTTCTTTATTTTGGGTTTTTTAGTAAATTGCTTTTAGAGTAATGAGGTGTCCTTTTATTAGCTGTACTTGGCATTGATTGGTTAGCTTGTAACCAACTTGCTTATATTTAGCCGTTTATGGCAATGGAAAAAATAACACATTACTATCAATTAATTCTTCCTTTCCAAAACTCTCTCTTCAGTACTAACAATTTTATTTCATCGAATAGTATTCTAGGTCATTACTATTCCTGATTTAGGATTAAGATATTACCGGAACCTTTCCCTAATATCCAAATATAAAATATCTAATATCAATGTAACTGTTCCTATAATATTTACAGAATTATATCTAACCTGAGTCTTGTACTCATTGAGCAATTTTATCTTATCTTTGACATCAGCCAATGTCGAAAGAGTCTGTTGAGCTTTGGCTTGATCATCCCAAAAGGAGCTAGAAGACGCTTCCTCTTCAAGGTTGGCAAGTTCTTGCTCCAATAGCTGTAGAGCAGATGATTCTCTAATCTCTTTGACACGCTGTGATGCAATTTCAACATCTCTCCTCAAAGAATAAAAATCTGCAACACAATACCAAGTGCTACTTCAAAATAAACTAATCCAGAATTGATTTTAGCAATTATCATCTAATTAATTCCACCATACACATTATGGCATAGTATATGATCATTCAAAAGAGAAAATACAAATGAGAAAGTACCAAGTGACTTAAATCTAAAGAAGTCCACATGATAATACCATGTGCAAATCTACTTATTCAATTACAAAATACTATAGAAAATAATTATAGACGAATAAATGTTAGTAAGAAACTGCCAAGTAGTCTCTCAGTCTTAGTAATATACAATTCTTTTAAATGCTTCCCAATAGTTGAAAAAAGAGTGATACATACAAATACAATACAACATTTGGCGAGTAATGGATGCAGATTTCAGTTAAGACGGTATATTTTAAAGCAAAAAAATCAGGAAACCCGTTTAAATTATGCACATCAACTCCATTCAAGGGTTTTATGTGCACATGCACTGGGGGTAAATTTTAGTACATTATTGAAATTACATAAAATTTAGTGAATTCAAGAAGTCGAGTGGCCAAGTTTTTGAAGGGATTTGGGTTGTCAGCACTTGTAAAACCTACTGCACACAATCTTAACCATAAGACTTGCTGAATTTTATTTTATTTTATTATAAAAGAAAACCGTAAAGACTTAAAATTACACGAGAGCC
This sequence comes from Trifolium pratense, assembly GCF_020283565.1. NCBI lineage: Eukaryota > Viridiplantae > Streptophyta > Magnoliopsida > Fabales > Fabaceae > Trifolium > Trifolium pratense. The sequence continues at coordinate 41,787,360 of NC_060064.1, read as the reverse complement.
CAGGGATATAAGGCTAGCTTGGTGGTTGGGATTTGGGAGTTAATGCATTTTAGCATATTATTCTAAATACTAATACTTACTTGGCCCTTAGGGTCTGTTTGGTTCAAAATAGGGGGAGGGGAGGTGAAGTATTTTTATAGAGGGAAGGGGAGGGGAGGGAAATTTTTTAATTACATATGTGTTTGGTTCAAAAGAGGGGAGAGGAGGGGAGGTATTTTAATTAAATATATGTTTGGTTCACAAGGGGAGGAGAGGTATTTTTAAAGCAATTTACTTTTTTACCCTTAAAAATCTTATAACACTCATATTTTAAAAACTAATATCTCTTTATTATTACATCAAAATAAATAATACATACTTTTCAAAAAAAAAAAAAATCACATCCGAACATAACAATAAACAACTGCACACATAAGTTGAGCTACAGCCATATGGTCAGAATATGATGTGATCTTGGGACAAGAGGAAATATGATGTGATCTTGGGACAAGAGGAAATTCATTGGTACCAAAAGGCGAGAGAGGATTGGATTCAGCTCGGTGATCGTAATACCAAGTTCTTCCACACCAAGACAGTTATTCGGAGAAAGAGAAATAAAATCCATGGCCTCCACCTACCGAATGGTATTTGGTGCACTGATGATACTACTCTTCGAGAGGAAGCCCAAACTTACTACAAGAACCTCTTCTGCTCCCAAACCCCTCAAGTTAATGCTGGCATAGATGATAGTCTTCAAATCCCCACCCTAACGGAAGAGGCGTGTCTATTTCTTACTAAACAGATTACAAGAGATGAAGTTACTCAAGCTTTGAATCAAATGCATCCCTTCAAGGCGCCTGGCCTGGACGGCTTCCAGGGTATTTTCTTTAAACAATATTGGCATATAGTTGGAGATGATGTTGTTCGTCTCATATCTACTTCCTTCGAAACAGGGAGCTTCCCTCCGGCCCTCGCTGAGACCCTTATTGCATTAATTCCGAAGGTTGATTGTCCAACGAACTTCAAGGAGTTTAGACCCATTAGCTTATGCAACACCATCTATAAGCTTATCACGAAAATTATGGTCAACCGTTTACGTCCACACCTTAACCAAATAGTAGGACCTTTTCAAAGTAGCTTCCTGCCTGGAAAAGGGACAACTGACAATGCTATCATCCTTCAAGAGGCAATTCATTCTATGAAGAAATCTAAGCGGAAAAAGGGAGATATGGTTTTCAAAATTGATCTTGAAAAGGCCTATGATAATGTCAGCTGGGAGTTCCTCCAACATTGTTTGCAAAGGAATGGCTTCCCTCCCTCCACTATAAGTTTGATTATGTATTGTGTTTCCAGCTCCTCCTTGATTATTCTATGGAATGGTCGTCGCCTTCCGAGTTTCACACCAACCAGAGGATTGCGACAAGGTGACCCTTTATCACCTTACCTTTTTGTGATTTGCATGGAATTCTTGTCACAAATTATCATAAGAGAAGTCGAGGAAGGACATTGGAAACCAGTGAGGCTTTCGAGAAATGGTCCCCCTCTCTCACATTTATTTTTTGCGGATGATGTCCTCCTCTTCGCCAAAGCTACTAAGTCCCAGGCTTTGAACATTGCCTCTACACTAACAAGGTTTGCTAACTACTCTGGTTTGAAAGTCAATGTTAGCAAATCGAAGGTTTTCTTCTCGTCTACTACGAAGCGAGGCAAAATTACCTCCATTGTTAACGGTACAGGGATTAACCGCACCTACTCGCTTGAGAAATATCTTGGATTTCCCATGTTGCATGAACGTCTTCATCAGAGAGATTATGAATTTCTTGAAGAGAAAGTAAGCCAGAGACTTGCTAGTTGGAAGCACAACCTGTTAAACAAGGCAGGTCGTATGACACTAGTGAAGTCAGTTCTAAATTCTATACCTAACTATTACATGCAGGTGGCTTGGTTGCCCCAATCCACTTGCGACTCTATAGATAGAATGGCGCGTAACTTCCTTTGGAAAGGCACTTCTAATACATGCATCAATCTTGTTGGATGGGATAAGATCACCAAACCCAAAAGCAAGGGTGGTCTCGGTATTAGGAAAATGAGAGAAGCCAATACTTCCCTCTTGGGCAAGCTGGTCTGGAGTATTCACCAAAATAAGGATGCTTTATGGGTTCAAATAATGAAGCACAAATATGTCAAAGATGATGTATTCATCACTATTTCAAAGAAACAAGGTTCGGTCATTTGGAATGCCATTATGAAAGCCTTATTGGTCCTTAAAGATGGTTTTCAATTTCGTCTCGGTGATGGAAATACTTCCTTTTGGTATACAAATTGGTCTGGCAGTGGCATTTTAGCTAACCAGGTGTTGTATGTTGATATCCATGACCTCCAGATGAGAGTGAGGGATGTCTACATAGATGGTAAGTGGGACTTTAGCACGTTGTATACAACCATCCCTTCTGAAGTCGAAGACCGTCTAAAATTGCTACCTGTTTGCTTAAATCCCCTCGTCACCGACCGATACACTTGGAAAGGCAATCTGAATGGCCTTTATACTGCCCGGGATGGTTATTATTGGCTTAACCGTATTGATTTTAGCAATAGCAACTCAGACGATATCTGCTGGTCCTGGTTATGGCACATTGAGGCACCAGAAAAAATTAAATTCTTTATATGGACTGCCCTCCACAATGCCCTCCCGACTAGAGCGATGCTCTCACATCGCGGATTGCTTCAAGTTCATGTTTGTCCGAGGTGTAACACAGAGGAAGAAACTACTTTGCATTGCCTAAGGGATTGTGAGTTCGTTGAGCACCTCTGGAAAACCATCGGGTTCACAAAACAAACTTTCTTCCATGGAGATAATCTATATGATTGGTTGCGGAAAGGGATTGACAGTCCCTCCAAATTTTTGTTCCTGGCCGCGATATGGTGGAAATGGTGCGCTAGAAATAAGATATGCATGGCTAATGAGTTGGTTTCTCAATTCTTTATCAGGAGGTGTATCGAGGATTACGCCCAAGTGTTAATGAAGTGCTTCTTTAAACAGAATTTGAACTCGGCAAACAGGCTAGTGCGATGGAATGCTCTCGATAGAACGGACATGATTTTAAATGTGGATGGTAGTAGTATTGGTAACCCGGGAATTTCAGGCTTTGGGGGGTTGATTAGGAACTCTCATGGAGCTTGGGTCCGAGGATTTGCTGGGAATATCGGTTTCTCAAACATACTACATGCTGAGCTTTTGGCAATGTATCATGGCCTAAATCTAGCTTGGGAACTGGATATAAAAGATATGATATGTTATTCTGACTCCAAAACAGCCATTAATTTGATAGAGAAACCTATCAATGAATAGCACCATTTTGCAGCAATCCTTCACAACATCAAAGATCTTCTCGCTAGGGACTGGCGAGTCATGGTGGTTCATACTCTCCGGGAGGGTAACGCATGCGCAGACTACTTAGCCAAGCTTGGCGCCCGAAATGTTGAAGTGTTCTCGCTGTTAGCTACTCCACCTATTGGCATAAACCTGTTCCTTCTAGCTGATGCTAGTGGGACTTGGTTTACTAGATAGTTTCCCTTCCTATTTTGTTTTTCTTTTCTTTTTTTTCCTCCCTTATTGTACCAAAAAAATAAGTTGAGCTACAGCTCTTCGGCGCAAATCAAATCATCTATTAATAGCAATTTCTCGATCTTGATGATCCATCTAATTCAATAAAATATTTAAAAAAAATAAATTTCACATATAATCATTTAACAAAACTATCAATACTCCTATAAAAAAACTAACATTTAAACTACATACATATAAGTTCATATACACAAATTGACACAAATTGACATGTATTTATCATGTGTAACAAGAGACTTGGGTAACTATAATTACATAACATAAAAAATTAAAATTGACATGTATATAGAGAAGAAAAAGGAAAAGAAAACGTGGTGATGCTTCTCTGAAATTGAAGTTGGAAGAAAAAGAAGGAAAACGTGATGCAAAGGAAACGTGATACACATATATATATATGTACATATATAAACGCAGGAAAACATACTGGATTATGAGCCAGCAACGGCACGAACAAGGAGAGGCAGACAAGGAGTATGGGCAATACAAACAACAAAGACCTAATAATAAAAATGGTAATAAGGATAATATTGAAATTCTAAAATATATTGAGGATAATTTTGTCAGTTTAATCAAGTTTAAAAAAGCTTCCCTCCCCTCACCTCCCCAATTTGGGGGAAGCAAAAATTGAGTTTAGGAGGGGTTCTGCTCCCCTCCCCTCCCCTCCAAAACCCCCGAACCAAACAGACCCTTAATTATAAGCAAATTCATTGAATAACCAGAAGTATACTACTAAAACAGCTTAACTAACTAAAGTAGTAGTAAGTAATAAAATTAATTAATCTGATTAATTAATTAATTAATTAGTAACAAAATACATAAAAATGACTACCTACCTTGAAGTGCTGAATCACTTGTATGAGTATCCTCCTCTCCTTCCCCAACGCTCAATTGATTCTCCGGCGTCGCAAACAAAACTATCACAAAAAGCCATAAACACAAACAAAAATTCGAATCAGAATTATAGCAAAACAAACGCAGAGACACATTTTATCAAAAAAATAGTAAAGAAAGAGAGAAATGTACGAGATGGTGGAGGAAAAGGAGAAGGGGAACGGGTGAGAGTGGTGCGGAAAGATAAAAAGTGTGTTGAAGGAGAAGAAGAAGAAGAAGAAGATGGAAATTGTGGAATCAGAAGTGGTTGTTTAGAAGAAGAAGAAGAAGAAGAAGTAAAGGTTTTGGCGGTGGTTATAATGGTGTTGCAGCACAGAGGCTGCGAAACAACCACCATGGTTTCTGAGTTAGATTCGCGAACAAACACTTCTTAGCAGTGTGTGTCACAGCTCGTCAGTTTTCGGGATATGGTTAGGAGTGGTATATATGAGTTTAATTTATGAGTTTAATTGATATGCACTGACGGTGTAAAATAGTTTTACACAATCGTCTAATAAATAACTATTATTTTACCAAGTTATGTCATGAAAGTGGGGTGGAATAATGCTAGCAACACAATCTTTAACAAACACACTCTAACACACTCTCTTTTATTGGTTGAAATTCACATGGGTTCCATAAAAAAATGTGGACCCATATAACTTTTATGGGACCCATATAAATTTTAACCAATAGAAGAGAGTGTGTTAGGGTGTGCTTGTTAAAGAGTGTGTTGCTAGCACTCCTCAAGTGGGGTGAAGTGGAGTGATCTGGCGGAAAATATGGTTGATATTGATTGACAGTGTAAGATTATTTTACACCGTCGGTGCATATCAATTAAATTCATTATATGCGAACCAATCCAAAAATAAAACTGTAAATCGAACTAATTCAAATCGAAATCGCAAAAAACCGCATTTAATATTGATGTGATTAAATTATCATCTTTAAATTTTTCGTATAGATGTGTGCGCCCTAAATATAATTATTTTAGGTTGTGCTTAAATTATCATTTATCGATGTCGAAATCTTGCTAAAGGGGCAATGACACTTATAGGTTGAAATCTATACCTATATAAAAAGATTCATAAATGTTATTTAAACATTAAAACCCAACAAAAATACGGTGCTATTCATGTATACCTTTATTTTTTTATTTTTTTTTCTTCTTCTCCGAGTTACTACCGTCCTTCCTCCTTCCATCACTCATCACTGGCCGTCAACACCACCACCATCATTGTTAGCCTCGTCGCAGATCTGGAGCAGTGCCAATGTCCTCCATCTCCTCCATCATTGCCACTGCCACCACCGTCCTCATCCCTCTCACTCGCCGGATCTCTCTCTAGCTACCAGCTCTCTATCCCCCTCCATCCACAACATCCGTTCTCACCACCACAATCTTCGACCTCCACCACCACCGCCCTCGTCCATCTCACTCTCCATATCTCTCGCCATTTTGTTGTTGTTTTTAAACCGGTGTACAACCTTTGTTTCCATATATTTCATAGATCCATCTCACTCTCGTCGATGTTTTTCTTTTTTGTGGTTTCGATGGAGGCAACAATGGTGTTGTTGTGGTTGGTTGGAGATACGGTGGTGATGATGAATGCAGATCCGGTTGTGGTCTTTGAGGGAAAGAGAAAGGACATGAGTGGTTTGACAAAATTAGCCTTGTTTTAATTATGGAAATGACAGAAGCACCCTTACTTATTGTATTTTTGTCTTCAACAATGTGTCAACATAAAATTTCTGAAAAAGATTTGAACAAAATTCAGTGAATTATATCTTCTCAACCGTTTTAATTATATTCTCATTTTTAGACAAATTTACACTATGTTTGGAACTAGGGAATGGAGGATGGAAACTAAGAGGAATGTTGATCTTTCCACTGTTTGGTTGTCAAAAGAAAGAGGAAGGATTGATTAAATTTAGTGGGTCCCACCAGTAAAAACTTTCCACGCTGAAATGGGCGGAAAGTGGAAAAGGTGTTAATATTTACATTTGTTATGACAAAAATAACCTTGTGAATTTATCAATTAACATGCAATGCCATGTTCACTTGTTTTTTTTTTGTCTTGTATTTGTATGAATAAAGAGTGTGTTGCTAGCACTCCTCGTATTTGTATTGCTTCAAATTTCGACTAAGCTTTCCTAGTATGTGAGTGTAGTATGTTTTTATTCAATCACATTTTATTATACCGTAATTCTTTTTTATGAATACCATTAATGGTTTTCATACATTATCTTTGTAAAAATAAATTGCATGTACATTACATATATTATTTTAATGGAGGTATTTTTGTCGTTTACTAATTACACATCTTTCTTTCCTTTCACTTTCTTTTCACTTTTATTCATACCAAACAACTAAAATATCAACTCACTTTTTACTTATTTTCAATCATTCAACATTCTTTTCTCTTACTTTATTTCCTTTCACTTTCTTTTGTCAACCAAACAGAGCCTTAGTGTCTGTGCATTTTAATTTAACGTGATTTTTTTTTTTGGTCAAGTCTCTAAGTAATTTAATTTGTAGTTTTTCAAAATCCAAACTATTCATATAAAAAAAATAGATATATAAAAAATTTAGAATAAAATATTCAACAAAAATTACCATAAAAGAAAACACGAATCACACAAACGGACACGGAATCAGGGACGGTGCAGAAGCTTATCACACCGGGGGCCGTAAAATAGTAAAATAATAAAAATAGATGTAGATTTTTCTGTTACATTGTCCATGTAATATTTTTTTTTTTATGTTATCGTGTTATATTTACGAAGTTCTTGTATAATAGTGACTGATGACTAATCGCCTCCAGGAAATATGTGGGGCACAAAAAATGAGTTATTCCCCTCAAACGAATTTTGTTCATACGCAAGAGCCAAATATCAAACTTTTGACCACTTACTTAAGAGACCCAAAACTTCTACCACTTAAAACAACTAATTTTTTGTTAATTAAAAGACTATATTTTTACTAATTCAACATTTATAATTGTTCGACAATATAAATATTTTTACACCATAAATACATATCAATTAAATTCTTATTTATATAATGTAAATGATAAATAATAGATATAATATACTAATCGTATATGATATATTATGTATATGTATGTATGTAAATGAGGATGAGGGGGGCCTTGACCACTGTTTGCCCTCCTCTAGGTCCGTCCCTGCACGGAACGTGCCAGTTTATGCTAATTGACATAATTTTGACATATCATTGAAATTTCTTGAATACATAACATCAATGTACAAAAGTTCGAAATAATATATAGATATAACATGGGCACATCTTAAACATAAAGGGCAAACTTTTTTTTTCCCAGCTGCTAAAAGCAAAATTCACTATATTTTTTAGACAAAAAATTTATTTAATCTTTTAAACAATTTGCAATTAGATGAATAAATTGAAAAACCTAATTACAATTACAAATCATTTTTAGCGGGCCCGAATTATCTCCCATTGTTCAATGGCTACTTCCATTCTTCTGAATTTCGAATAGTTCTAAAGATTAATTTCATATTTTAAAATCTAAAGACTCAATTGTATGTTTTTTTTTATAAAAATACATTCAAGACACTTGATATGAATTTATTTCTCACGAAAGTTTTTATGAATTATTTTTTTTTAAGGAAGTTTTTATGAATTTAAGTAACCATCAATTTGTATATTTTGGTATGATATAATATAACCATTGGTTTAAATTAAAGAAATTTATTTTTGTCATCCTATTGATTATGGGACGCGCTTTACGAAATTAACAAAATACCTCCGTCCACGACTTAAGTAGCGGATTCTAAAGAAAAATTCTCAAAAATCTGATTTTTATAACGTCCGGGATTCTAAAGAAAAATTCTCAAAAATCTGATTTTGTCATTACCGTTACACTGCTTTGTGTCTACGCTGTTTCATTCTTTTTTTTCTTCGCATTTGTTGGTACCCTAATGCCAAACCCAACCCTAATCCAAAACCCACTTCACCGATTGCTTCAAATCCTAGCAGAATCGACGAGCCTCGTAAAATTGGAATCAAAGAGTGTCTCAAAGAGTGAAGAAATTGTTGAATCTAATACTGTTGAATTGGGTACTTGTTAGAAATTTGGTATGATAATCCTGGATATCTTCGAAGAATCGTGTTCGTTCACTTTCCGAACAAAGTATTTCGACCCTATTCTTGTCTGGGTTCACGAAATCTTTGCGGGGATAATTCTCGAAGAGCAATCTGTTTCTGACAATAGAGAACAGATCAGAATGTAGAGAGGAATTATAATTTTCGTTCTTTCAAACCGAGGCCAAATGACTCCTTATATAGGAGACCAATAACAGAAAACGAACAGGCACACCTTTTCGGAAAAAACGGTCATGTCTGTTGGGAAAGGGTACGACTATTCAAACGGTCATGTCTGTTGGAAAGGGTACGACTATTCAAACGGTCATGTCTGTTGGGAAAGGGTACGACTATTCATGTCCCTTGGACCCCGGGAGTGCGCTGCCCCGCCAGGGGCTACCCGTTTCAATTATTCGTATTCAATTGCACGTTTGGCTTGACGAGCGTGCACTCCGCACTACCCTGACTCGTTTCAAACTTAACGCATAATTGCATTGGCCTATAGTAAATCACATTACTACCAAAATACATTGTTGATACTAAAATCACCAACAGTACTTATGTTTGTCGGTAACCACTGAGTGAGATCAACTTCTCGAATGTTGGTCGTGAAGAAATCATTGATTTGATCAAACGTGTTATGTGTCGAGACCCTCAAATGCATACTCCGTCATCTTATGTAAAATTCGGGCGCGGTGGATTGGAACACAAATCAAGCAGATGTCTTGTCGAGAATGATCAAAGAAACAAAAGGTACCGTTTTTAACATCCTATTACTAGGGGTGTGCCGGCCGATTTTTCGGGTTGCCGGCCGATTTTAGGTTTTTATAGGATAATTAGCGTAAAAAAAATAGTCAAAAGTTTCTTATCAAAAAATGAAGAAATGCGCAACAAAAAGTCTAATCCAATGGATTTTGACATGGATATGGACATTTAATTAAAAAACCGGATTTACAGAATGGATACCCAACCATTTTTAGAATGGTCTGGTTAATATTTGTTTCCAAATAACTGGTTATTTGGAGTTGGTTTTGGATTTGGATATAGTCATATCCATATGACCGAATATTTTGCACACCCCTGCCTATTATATCCAAGGTTCTTTTTTGATATTACTATCAATTCAGTATTGGTGTCCAAATGATGTCCTATTATTCAGTTTTGTAATTAGTGGTTTACAATTTTAACGGGGTACTGATTTTTTCATTCTTCTAATGGATGAGATGTCTTGATGCATGAAAAAGGTACCATTTTTTACATTCTTGATGATTTTAAACTGTTCAATCTTCTGCAAGAAAAAAGAAAACACTTTAATTGAGGAAACATGCTATGTCCCAAAACTCTGTTTGAAACCAATGTTTTGAATGTTGGTCAAAAAACGGATCCACATGTTGAAATGCCCAATTTTCTCTTTTTTTTTTATCGTACAAGAATATTCAATCTTCTGCATGAGAGAAATGTGATCTGTCCCAAGACCCTTTTTGGCACTAATATAGTGAAATCCAGTTTTCTATTGGTTTGCCTCAATATGTGGATAAATGTTGCCTCGAGTAAGTCCAATTTCTATTGGCTATATAAAATTATGTGATGGATAATGTTGCGTTGATGGCCCTTAAGTCCATTTTTTATTGGACTAAATAATTTCTTAGATGGTTATAACTTATATGTTATGTGAGACACATCACATAACTAGAATGGTTAAATTTAAGCGTCGGTAATCCTAAATGATATGCTTGATGACTCTAGAGTCTAGACCTAGATGGTATTGCAATTTAGCATTTAACCTTTAATTCCTAAATCAGATATAAGTGCACTCTTGAACTATAAGGAGTATCATGCCTAGCTCTTTTATCTTATTTTTATGAATTTCAGCATACCAATTGGATAATGAGAGAATAATGTACTACTGTATTCTTGATGACAATGTGCAGCCAATACAACATGCTTACTGCATTTGTTTTGCAATTCTGGGATTATTTTTTTTCTTCATCATTTGAGGGGTGTTAATTATGAGCCTAATAACCCCAAACCTGACTCCAAGATGGATACTTTGTTCCTTGATTCTTGTAAGGAATGAGATGTCTTGATAATCCTTAAGGAAGCTGAAATATGGACCCTTTATTCATATTGCAAAAGCTGGTTGCAAGAGTTAAGTGCAATTTCAAAATAAATTTATATTTATGGAAGATATTGTTTTTGTTCTTTGATGACCCCAAACACAATGTTGCAAATGCAAAGTGTGCCAGCTTTCTGAAAACTTTTTGTAGAAACACAATTCTTACCACACGGCAATTTGGTATTCATGGTGTAAATTCAGACCAAGATGGTTAATTGTCACCTCGATGACCCTTAAGTCACATTAAGCGAATTTTGAAATTGTATCTTTGAGTTATTGATGACCATGGAACTAGATTCTATTGTTATGTGAATTCTTTGTTCATAATGCATTATTGAGATGGATGGTATGTTTGAGTCATTGAATGTGCACAAAACCACTTATGTATTCTTTCGCAATTGTAGTGTTGTTTGCGTAATGATGTCAGCTTATTTGGTGTCGTGTATTTCTGCTCTTGTTTGAATTTAAAATATTATATGATTTTGTATTTACCTTTTCCTTGTTTGAATTTAAAATCAATTTACTACTGTACTGCTAAGGTCAGAGTAGTTCTATGTCCCCTTCCTTTTGTTCAAATTGTGAAAGCAAAGAGTTGCGTTTTGGTCAGACAATTGGCACCATGTTCCCCTGGCTGAACTATTTAATTTTCCAAAGTCTACCTACCATTTATTCAATGCCACAGTCACGTCGTTTATTGAGAATGGAGTGGAAAATTCCTACAAGCATTATGCAGCAAGATGCGTCCATTCGTGTGCGTATTGATCAAGTTATTATTCCGCATCAACCACTCGAAGATCGATTGGTCTGGTGTTCCTCCAAGGATGGTTATTTGAGCGCGAAGCAAGCCTATGAGTTTCTAAACCCACCTCTGCTGCAACTTCGTTGGACAGTTTGGATATGGCACACATTTGTTCCGCCGTCCTCATCATTTGTAGCATGGCGATGTTTTCATAATAAAATGCCTACCGACGAAAATCTCATGAAACGGGGTTGCATTATAGTTTCCGTGTGTGACATTTGCCTCTCTCATTTTGAATCCACATCTCATTTGTTTCTGTCCTATCATTTTGCTACCCAATTATGGCAATGGCTGGGTTCCTTAATGAGCATTGCCTTTGATACAAGCAACTTTCATTCTCTGTTTGAAAGCTTTGCTTCTAGCTGGAGCATGCTGCTTCAACAATTGGCTACTGCGGCGGTAATCCATGTGCTGCACTCCACATGGTTGGCGCGGAATGGCATACGCTTCAACAATGCGAAGATTACGGTACAGGCTGCAAAGACCAAAATTTTAACATCAAACTCAGTTCAATGCTGGCGTCGGGACTGTCAAACGGGACGGAAAAAGAAATTCTGCAGCAGCTGTTTGTCGCGCCCAGACCTGCCACGTCTTCTGTTCGGCTGCGTTTGGTGCTTTGGAAGTCTCCGACTATTGGTTGGATGAAGGTTAATACCGATGTATCTGTTATAACAACGTCAGCTGCAAGCGGTGGTTTGTTTCATGATTATCTCTCGCCAATTTAGAGGTGGTTTTGCACAGAAAATCAGCGGCTCCTAAGTGCTACACGCGGAGCTTATGGCTTTTTATGGAGTAACAAACACTATTAGGTGTGATTTTATAGTGGTCAATTTTGAGGTTTAGACGTACTATATTTTGTGATTTATGAAATCAAATGTGTAAAACAATATCCTCTAAAGTACCAATGCAAACTTCGTGGGAGAATCTTGTAAAGCCTGTTAGTACTTCGCTCAAAATAACAATGGATATGTTGATGGATTGGATGGCAGCTCGGGGTTCTATCACAAATCAAATGGAGACAGCAGCAACTACCTCTGCAAGTGAATTTCATGCACAAAATTCTGTTACAAATATGCATATAATAAACAACCAAGTAGGAGCGCTGGTCCTGCATCAGGAAGGAGAAAATAGACAAGGACAGCATAATATTAATGGTTATGCAGGTACATAAATTCGATGGTGGAAACCAGCAGTGGGCGAGCTCAAATGCAATGTCGATGCTATCATTTTTTATCAGCCTGTCAGATACGGAATCGGTATATGTATTCGTGATGAAAAAGGTGAATTTGTTAAGGCTAAGTCGCTATGGAAAGAGGCATATATTCCACCTCAAGAGGCTGAAGCTATTGGGTTATACGAAACTTTATTTTGGCCAAGGGAGTTGGGTTTCAGCGTGTAACCATCGAACTCAATTGTAAATCGATGGTGGATGGAGTCGTTGGAAATCTTACAAATGTAGCTGAATATGACACTATTATTAGAAAGTATAAGGCTCTATTAAATTGTTTGCAAAACTTTATGGTTGGTTTTATTCGGACACAAGCAAACCTTGTTGCTCACACCCTTGCAAGGGCGTCAAGGTCGTATGATAGTTCCACAATTTATGATTTTATCCCAACCTGCATTATGAGAACTATTTTATTAGAAATTCTTGTAAAAAAATAAAATAAAAATCCTCTATCCTATTCTGTGAAGCACGAAATCTTACACGGACACCACGACACGGACACCGCTACACTGCTAATGTAAAAGATATACGACACCGACACTGCTACATATTTATAAAAAATGTAAATTGAGAATTGTGTCGTACGAGTATCTTACAGGTGTCGGACACCGATCAAATGAGTGTAAAGTAAAGGAAAATTGATTTTTTTACACCGGTCTAAGGTATCCGACACGTGTCTTACGAGTGTCATATAAGTGTCGGACACTGACACGTGTTAGACACCGCGACACGCCTAATCATAGAGGTGTGTGCTTCATACATCTATTGTATGGCGTTTAATGCTAATATCTAGTTATATATTGGGTGAAAGTAATAATTCAAAGTTATTATTAACCACTGAACTTTTTTTTTTTGACAACCAACAACTTATATCATTTCATTATTTAAAAAAGAAGTAATACAAAGAGGTAACATCTCAATAGTACAGCGACTAGGCCAAGAAATGGCTGCTCTAGCAAGCGTATGAGCTACCATGTTCGCTTGTCGCTTAATAAACTTCACCATAAAGTATGAATTTAACAACAATACATTTTGGATATTACAAATGAGTGAACTAAACTCCGAGGCTCCGACGCGTAAAGTATGAGTAGCATCCACCACACTCTTAGAATCCGTTTCGAAAATGACATGTGTGATCCCCATATGCTCCATTTCTTTCATAGCTACTAGTAATGCAGTCGCTTCCCCTTCCATTATAGAACACTTCCCTTCATTCCAAAGAGTACCAGCCCTCACGAATCTTCCCATATGGTCCCGCAAACACCAACTTGCACTTGTTTTATTCAGCTCGTCATAAAAACCCGCATCTACGTTGCATTTGTACCAACCGCTAGGTGGCTTCTGCCAAGTTAAGTCTGGTTGCTGGGCTTGAGAATCTACGCGTGGCCTGTTTGATTGGCAGCGTTGTACCGAGCTCCACTCTTCCCATATGTATTTCGCTTTAAACCCCAAACTGCTGCCTTCTTCTTTCGTATCCTGCCACACACTATTGTTACGGTTATTCCATAAGACCCATACCAGCATAGCAAACAAACCCGCAGTATCTTTGTCTTCGCCTTGACAAATGGATTTAATGAGTTCCTCTACTGTCTGGACCTGCATACTCCTAGCTGCTATCACGTGTTCCAACCCAGCAGCATGCCGAGCTTGTATGCTGTCACTACAATTAAACAGTATGTGCCAATCATCCTCATTATAGTGATTACAAATTGGACGGACCAAAGAACACGGCACACACCTTCCTTGTAGTTGAGTACGCGTTGGAAGGCACCATTTACAAATACGCCAAAGAAGATTTTTTGCTTTTGATGGAGCATGTATTTTCCAAAGACAATTCCAGTCCTCTTGTTTCTTTAAATCCACCGCCCTTCCTATAGAATTGAGTAACATATTATATCCACTTTTAACACTATATTGGCCATCCATACTATCAACCCAAACTAATTTGTCTTCCTCCACTATGTCAAATAGAGGGATCTCAAGAATTCGGTTAATCACATCCAAAGGAAAAATAGACTCAATTTTTACTCTATCCCATCTTTTTTCATTAGGTAACATAAGTTCTTTAACAGTAATATTGTGCGCACCTTGGACTTGTGGCGACTGAACCCACACTCCTTCTCTCCCTCTCAACCACGGGTTACTCATGACTTTTATGTTAGACCCGTTTCCAACAGTCCACCTACACCCATTCATTAGAATTTATCGAGCTTTCCAAATACCACGCCAAGCATAACTCGGATTATGTCCAAGTCGGGAATCAAAAAGAGAAGAATTAGGAAAATACCTTGCTTTGTATAATTTGGCTACTAGTGTGTGTGGTTTTGTCATGATGTTCCACCCCTGTTTTGCTATCATTGCCAAATTAAACGTGTGCAAATCTTTAAATCCCATGCCTCCAAGGCCTTTCGGGTATGCCATACGGTCCCATGCTAACCACTTAATGCCTTTATTATTCGCCCCACCTCCCCACCAAAAAGAATTCATCATTCTTTCTATTTCTTTAATTGTAGTCTCTGGTAGGAGATAGACACTCATCACATAGGACGGAATGGCCTGCAAGACTGACTTAATCATCACCTCTTTACCAGCTTTGGACAAAGCTCTTCCTCTCCAAGAGTTAATCCGCTTCCAAATTCTGTCCTTAATATAAGCAAATATATCCCTCTTTTTCCTGCCTATCATGGAAGGTAGACCAAGATAATTTCCGGTGCAAAGAACATGTCTTACTCCCATAATATTAGAAAGATCTTCCTGGGCTGCCTTACTCAGATTTCTGCTGAAGAAAACCTCCGACTTTGTCAAATTAATTTCTTGACCGGTAGCATTTTCATAGGTCCTGAGTATCTGCATCAAATGATTAGTTTCAGACAAATTTGACCTGCAAAATAAAAAGCAATCATCAGCAAAAAGAAGGTGAGACACCGGTGGTGCCCCTCTGCATACTTTCACTCCATGTAGGTCTCCTTTTATTACAGAATTCTTTATCAATGTTGTTAGTCCTTCCGTCACAAGGATGAAAAGGTAAGGAGAGAGTGGGTCTCCCTGCCTTAGCCCTCTTCCTGGGAAAATTGGTCCTACTTTGTCAAAGTTCACCAAAACTGAGTAGTTGACTGAACTAACACATAGCATCATCCAGTGTATCCATCTATTAGCAAACCCCAACCTCTCGAGCATACCGCGCAAAAAGCCCCAATCAACTTTGTCATATGCCTTACGGATGTCAATTTTAAGGGCAAGTTCTCCATTCATTCCTCTAGTCTTTCTTTTCAGTGCGTGAAGTACTTCTATTGCGACTAGCGCATTATCAATGATAGAGCGCCCTTCAATGAAAGCTGATTGTTCCTCCGACACACATTTCTCAAGACAAGCCTTCAATCTATTAGCCAACAACTTGGAGATCATTTTATAGAGCACATTACAAAGAGAAATCGGCCTCAAATCCTTCATGGTGACAGGATTATCACATTTCGGGATTAGGCATATGTTTGTGTCATTCAATGATGAGGGAAAGTATCCTCTCTCCAGCCACTCCTTCGCTGCCTCATAGATATCGTTACTACACAAATCCCAAAATTGTTGATAAAATGCTGGGTTGAAGCCATCCGGTCCAGGGGCCTTATCCGGATGCATATGGAATAAAGCATCTTTTAACTCCTCTCTGGTAATAGGTGCCACCAACCGATCATTATCCTCCTGCGTTATCTTTAGTGTAATCAAGGATAATATCGGGTCATAGTTTGTTGCATTAGCTCGGAAGAGTTGATCAAAATAATTCAAAGCTACCTCACAAATACCAGACTGAGTTCGAACTTCAATGTTTACCTCATTCACAAGTTTGTCAATCTTTTTTGACTTCTGTCTTGCTGAGGCTGACATATGGAAGAACTTAGTATTAAGATCACCTTCTTGTAACCAGTGCATCTTTGCCCGCTGTTTCCAATATGTGTCCTCTTGAACTAAGAGTCTTGCATGCTTTTGTTGCACCTCCTTATATTTTTCTGATTCTATCAAGTCGTGACTTCCTCTTAGCCTCTCCATTTCTTCACTACATTCAATTACTTCTTGTTTGAATTTCATTCTTTTCCTTCTCCCCCACCCTTTGAGCTTATCTGCACAGCGAGCAATTCTTGTAGTAATTTCGATACCCCGTTCTGTACCCCAACCTTCCTCCACAACTTCATCAACATCATCCTCTTTTAGCCAAATGTTTTCAAACCGGAATGTGTATGTTCTCCCATTTCTGATCATTAGAGTATTTTGTAGTAATATGGGGCTGTGATCAGAATGTGAGGCAAGAAGGTTCAACAATTTAACATCAGGATATATCGTGAGCCACCTTGAGTCAGCCATTGCGCGGTCAAGTCTTTCCTCTATGACATCTGGAGTGCCCCTACTTTTGATCCACGTGTAAGGGTACCCGTCAAGGTGTATATCGGTGAGGTCACAATCACTGACTGCATTTCTGAATCCATTACACAGCCAATTTGGATGGGGCAGAGTCCCTCTTTTATCTTCTTGCGACAACAGATCGTTAAAGTCTCCTACGATACACCATGGCAAGTCAGACATGTCCCGCAACTCACGTAACAGGTCCCATGCTTGTCTTCTCCTACCTCTTTCCGGATAACCATAATAACATGTAAGTCTCCACTCCCGCTGCTCCTTCTCTTCTACTATTAAGTTGATAAAATTTCTCGAGTAATTCAACACACTACATTTGATAGTATCTCTCCACATGATAGATAAACCCCCACTCCTTCCTTCAACATCTACTGACAGACAGGAATTAAACTTCAAATCTACCCGAATACGTTCCATAGTGTGAGCTTTGGATAATGTTTCTGATAAAAAAAGAATGTCTGGCTGGTGCCCTTGAGCAATATTACGAAGATTTGGAATTGCACTCGGAGTGCTTAGCCCCCGACAATTCCAACTTAGGATTTTCATTGGTCCCGGCAGTCCTGGCTGCCAGGACTTGCCGTTAAAAAATGCTCAGGTGCTGCTGAGTTCGACATGTTGGTTTTTTCCTCCTCCCCCCTCCTTCTCTTCTTCTCCCCCTGAGATTCCATAGCCAATTCTTCATGGGTCAATTGTCGAGTTTGCGGTTTCTGGGTCGGGTTTTTTGAGACTGCGTATTTTGGTTTTTTGTCTGGTCTGGGTTGGTCTTTTTTTGGATAATTAATGGTTAATGGGTCAAGTTGGATAGTCCGAGAGGGTTTGATGTGTTCACGTGTGGCTCTTGGATTCATGTTTTTTGGTTTCAGTGGGTCCGTTTTCCTTGGCTGGCTGTTGAAGATCAGTGATTGAGTGGGTAATGATTGCAATTGATTGGTTTCCGTTTCTGGTCTGTTGATGATTATGGGAAGGTATTGATTGTTCGATGATGACGCTTACAGGTTGGGCCAAAGGTAATTAAGGTTGTCTGCGCCAGTTAATGCTGGAATTGGGACGGTTTGATTTTGACTGGTTAAGGAATTGATGGTTGGGCTTTTTGACATGTGATGTAACGGCTGGGGATATTTGACATTGGTAGAGGCTAATTGATTTGCTTGGCTGTTATTATTTGGCATTGATTGGCTTTGTCTAGTCATAATTACTGGTTGAATGGAATTTGGAGATTCAGTTGAAAAATTCATTGCCACGTCAGCAGCTGAGGGGTCCATGTTAAGATTTTCTGGCGGAAAGTTTGGCTGCGCCACCCTCTCTCCACCGCCCTGCTCCTCCCTTCCGCCCCTATCCTCCCTCAACCACCGTGAAGACAGTCTACCTCCTTGTCTTTTTGGTTCTGCTCTAATGTCTAATGACCACCCTCTTGTTCCATCATCATGCTCCATTGCAAAACGAACTCCGCATTTGTTCTCTGTGTGACCCGTGATACCACAAACAAAGCAGAACACTCCTAATTTTTCATACTTAAAATTCACCGTGCACCATTCCCCCGCCTTGTTCTTCACCTTAGTGTCTTTCTTGAGTGGAAACCGGACATCAACTTTGACACGGATCCGCATGTACTGCCTCCAAAAACTGCTGTTATTGTTCTTATCATATTCCAAGAACTCTCCAAAACATGTGGCCAGTTTCCTACCAACCTTCTCCTGCATCAACCCCGTTGGTAAATTATGGATTTGGATCCAAAGTGCCGCATGAGATAGCGGGATTTGTTCAATTTGCATTCCTACTTGAACTCTTTCCAGCAATAACATGTTGTTATCAAAGACCCATGGTCCACCATTGAGAACTTCCTCCATATCAATTGGATGGGCAAACTGGAACAAGAAAATGCCTGACTTTGCTTCCTTAATCACAACCCCCATCACTGGCTTCCAAAGATCGGCCATTCTCACCTTCATGGATGCGGCATGAATGGTCCTCTCACAGAGGAATCTTCCTACCAGACACCAGCGAAGATCCACCTATTCGTCTCCCTCCTCCTCAAAGTCAAAGCTAAATCCTTCCTCCTCCTCTTCATGCAACGATAGTCCCTCAAGATTAGGATGAGCCATAGTAGTACACTGAATGGAAAGCTATGTGAAGTATTGTAGTTGTAGTAGTTTTGGTGATTTTAACGAAAACAAGCTTCTCACTAGAAGAAGTAGACAAACCCTAGCAGAACACTAGGCCAAACTTTTTCAGAATTGTCAAGATCTCGTTCGAATTGGAACCACCAATTATTATTATTATTTTTTTTTTTGAAACAAACTGAACTTTGGTTTACATGGCAATCAACACTCCTTTTTTGTGCTTAATTATGAAAGATGACATTATTATAAAACCCACTTAATTATGAACAGGGAGTTCTTTTGATCTTATGATCAATAGTTTATTACTAAATTAAATTCTAAGGTCCACTTATGTGTCTTGTGTATTTTAAGGCCATAAATTGGTTTCTTGGTGGTATAAGAAACAACCTCATGTGGCTATATCTATTGCAGATGTTGAATCGAGTAGCATGACAGCAGCAGCAACAACAACAACATAAATTCTATTGATACACTCTATTAATTATTAAACGAATTAAACGTGCCTTTTGCCATCCATCATAACTTATGTGACAATCTCAACTCAACACCGTGACATTAACATAATCCTATTTTATATGATAGAACAAGTTTTGACATGCATACCAAGCAAACAAATATAATGAAGCATACCGACATGAAATTAAGAATTGAACCTAGTTCCGATATGCATTTGTACACAAGAAAATTTTGACCAAGGACAATGATCAACATATATGAATACTACTACAACAACTATATTATAGGTTTAGCTATATTCAAACTTGAACTCATATTTGTAACACTGTCTGATTGTAGGATTACATTGCAATATAATTGGACCGTGATCTGAGTGGAAGGTAAGTTAATTGATCAATTTAGCATTAGGGAACTAACCTAACCATTCCGAAGAAGCTAATGCTCTATCAACCTTTCTTCAATTACATGTTATGTTCCTCTCCTTTTAAGGTCACATTCATTGACTGCACTACGGAAGCTTGAGCACAGCCAGTTCGGAGGTCCTTGAAGTCTCCAATCACACACGAAGGTAGACTTGGCATATCTCTTAGTTCCCTGAGTAAGTCTCGCACCATTCTTCTTCTACTCCTTTAAGAATAACCGTAGAAGCATGTTATCCACCGTTCTCACTATCTTCTACAATGATGTTTATAAAATTTTGAGAGTAGTTCATTACTCTTCGCTTTACACTATCCTTCCGCATTATGGCTAGTCCTCCACTCAATGTTTTAAAAACCGGACCGAACATCGAACCGGTGAGGGTACTGGTTCATTGGTCGAACCACTGGGTCACTGGTCGAACTGCATGACAAACCGGATTAAACAGAATTAAATCGGTGGAATGAACCGATCTCTATATAATTATTGAACCGGCTGCTATATAGTTAAAAAAAAATCATAAATTATATGAGTACAGACACCACCATATACTTTTTTTTTTTTACAAACCCCCACCATATACTTGATCCCACCAATTTATATTTTTTTATTTTCATTTAATGTTAATAAATGATAAATACAATATAAAAAATTCTAATATTAAACTATGGTTGTTATGAATAATATAGATGTGGATGTCCATTAGTCTAGGCCCATATTCTTGGCCCATGTAATCTCCTATATATATATGACTATCTCACAATGTAAATGACACACCTTGAATAGAACAATACAAGAGTCTATTATCTCTTCTCTTTCTCTCCTTCATCTCTTCTTCTCTATTCTTGTTATTCTCTAGGAATAGTTCATAACACGTTATCAGCACGATAGTCTCTCCCTTTCAAGAAAGGTATAGCAACAATGGGAAGTGACAATTTTATTTTATCTATGATTTTTTTTATTCTATTTTTTCAGATTTTTTTTTTCTCGTTTTTTTTTATATTGATTCACAAACCTACGATCCAGAAGTATCGTGTTGATATGAATCCTGAAGATTCATAGTGTGATGAAATTTTAAAATATGAATCCTGAAGATTCATAGTATGATCAAATTTTAAAATATGAATCCTGAAGATTCATAAGCATACGCTTATAAAAGTACCGTAAAATATCTTTTAAAATATGAATCCCGAAGATTCATAGATATAAGTAAAATCAATATCATGTTAATCTTTTAGAAGAATTCAAAAACACCAATCCCTGAAGGATTGCATAAATAACTGATTTGATCTGTTATACAGTTCTTGAACAATTTAAGAATCAATTTTTATTCTCGACGAATTCTTGAAGAATTCGTTACGGATACATCTATGAAGGATCGTACAATTAGATCTATTATATAGTTCTCAAAGAACTTAAAAATTCAAATTTTGTCCTCCATGAAATCTTGATGAATTCAATGTTATATGCATCCCGAAGGATTGCATAAATGATTATTTTTAGATTATAACAATGTTATATAGTTCATGACGAACTTCATATGAATTCCTGAAGAATTCAATATACATACATCCCCGAAGGATAATCTCATCAATTTTTGTAGAGTTCTAACAATTTATAATTTTTATTAGAGTTTTAGCAACTTATTTACTCTTATCTTATTTATTTTGTTGTTATTACTATAATTCATGATTACATTTTTTTTTTTATTTATATTTTTACAGTTTAATCATACTTAATCTTGTTGAATTCCTGAAGAATTTAACACAAAAGCATCCTCAAAGGATTGCTCAAATAATACAATTTTGATTGTTAATAATGAAGATTAATTTTGATATAGTTCCTGAAGAACTAAAGAAAAAAAAAACTTAATATTGAAGCATCCCCGATGGATTGTGCAAAGAATGAAATTTTATATCAATGTTTTGAAATTTATGACATAGTTCTTTGAGAACTATAGAAGGTTAATATCACGCATCCCTGAAGGATTGCGTGAAGAATGAATTGCTCTTACAATATAATTAAAGATCATGTTTAGATTATTCATTATATATAAATATTTCTCAATATTTCTTGAACATTATTTATATAGTTCTCGATTATGCTCCTGAAGTAGCAAATTTGAGAAATGATTTTAAGAGTATGCAAAAAGATTAATCGCATAAAATTTTGGCTTGCATATTCTATATACAACCTTCAATGCATATTCTATATTATTTTTTTCGATATATTATGCATATTATACAATTGATTTGAAATAATAGTATTATGAAAGGTGTATATTGCTTTTAAATTCACTTAATTATTTTATAGCTACGATTAATATTATTTTTAATTGTTAAATTAGTGGTTTTATTTACATTATCTTTTAAAATAAAGAATATGAATTATAACATTTAATTGTCATCATAATCACAAATTAATTTGTTACATAATAATCATGAATTATTACATTATCGGTAATTGTTAATTAGTTCTATTTAATCCTTAATTTGTATGAATTGGTTTTGAGTAAGTTCGGTTGCAAAATAAATTACATATTGCCGTTACTTTTTATAGCTACTATGAGTACCTATTAAAATTTCATAATTTTTTGTAATGTTAGTGTAATTAGTGTAAGATCGGTTACATAATAATGTAAGATTTATATATCTCAGTTACAGTTTAAATCTTACTCATGACATGACCTTTATTATTTTTATTCAATCTTTTAATTGTTAGTCTTCTATTTTTATATCTATCTATTAAATAAATTGAAACCATCGATTATCATTCACCTTAATGGTCGTTATCTCTTGTGATAATTGTTTTATAGTTGACACCATTATTCTCAATGTCTTCTATGTTTTAGAAAATAAATCTCACATTAATTTGTTTTGGTTTTATTGAAATTTATTTCATCTGTCAGTTTCTTTTACTAAAGATCGGACCAATATATATATTTGTTTTAAAGTTGGCTACTATTCTTCTCTTCAAAAAGAGCAACGGTTGAGATTCAATTAATTTGCATATTTTCTTTTCTCTTCAATTAAACCTTCAGAAGCTCATGTGTGATTGATGAGTGTTTATAAGTGTTTTTTTTTACCGATAGTGCAATTGCACATATAATTTTGAAATAGTACAAAATTATTGAAGGCTCCGGATAGGGATGGCAATGGGTAGGGTATGGGTAGGGTACTATAGTACCTATCCCCATACCCGCAGTTTGAAAAAATACCCGTACCCATCCTCATACCCGCGTGGGTAACAACCTTTGCCCCCGTCCCCATACCCTATGGGTACCTAAGTACCCATACCCGTACCCGTTACCCGCATTTTTGCTAAAAATAAATCGATTGATTATAAAATATCGTATCATTTTAATATAATTATTTTTTTTTAAAGATTTTAATGTCGACTCATGAAAATTATAAACAAAAACTTTATCAATCTCATGTTAAAGTTCATTTATTTGTTACCATATTCACATTGTGTTTGTATTATATTATAAATAAACATTTTTATTAAAAATGTGTAATAGTTTAATAGTTGTTGTATTTTTTTTAAATTGATATACATATTATAAAATAAATATATATACATTATGTGGGTATGGGGCGGTAAAACTATAACGAAAAGAAAATAAATCTTTGTTCCAAATAGATAACATACCACTAGAGAGACCGATGGATTCTTTAGCTATCCAAACAACATCTTTATATCCCCACAAACCGTGTATCATAGAATCAGTGAAAGCAGATCTTTTTGTTTCTTGTAATAAGCACATATCAAACGCACCTGAATGTAATAACGAACTCAGTCGACGCCGTTTCGCCGCGTCACCCCACCCCCTCAAATTAAGAGACATAATTTTCATGATAAAACCGGGTTATTCTGCTCCCTCAAACGTCTCGCTGCTTCATCGCTCTTTTCATTATTGAGAATTTTCTCGACATAGATGCCCTCCACCTCTTCACCCACTACCCCTAACTCCGCCGCTCCCTTCCATAACTTCTGAGCCGATTCCCGATCATATTTCTCAATAAATCTTCGGTTGCAATTGCGAAAATCTGACGAACTAAGAGAACTACAACAGAGAATCTCGCCGGCCGATGACAAAGAAGAAGTTGGTTTCTTGCTCGCACGATGTTGCGAAGGAGGGTTGCGCGTTACACCGTTGAACTCAGACACAGAACGACAACATGAAGCCTCATCCTCGGCTAGGTTAGCACGAAAAGACGAAAGAGATAAGTCTGGATTTGGAATCTTCAAGTTCAAGTGTTGAATAGTGTGTTGATGTTTTCTAACTTTTGCAGGTGTTGGGTGAATGTGAGTCATTCCTTTCCCTTGTGCGTCTTGGTTACCAATTGCGCCTGCTTTGGTCAACTTAAGATAAACATTTTGTGGGCCATCACTATAAACGCCCCCTGTTCTGTGACCTTCACCCCCTCCTTCAGATACTAGAGAAAGTTGCAAACAGCCCACCTCTGCAGATTGGGTCTCATTTCTAACCACACCACCTGTGATAGATAAATTAGTGTTGCTAGTATGTTGTGTCCCACCTGCACCATCCTCCTGGCCCAACAAAATACCACCATCCACTAACATATTATCCTCCTTGCTTCTAACCCCATCCACACATTTTGAATTTTCCTTCCCTTCCTCCTTATCATTGTTACTACCCAAATTTGGACCTGAGATATTAGCTTGTACAATATTAGCATTAGAGGCTGACTTTAAAGCTAATAACTCTCCCACCTCTGATTCTCTATCCTCCATGTCCCTCTCCGTCCACATCCCTCGAACCTCCTCCTCCTCATCTTCTTCCGACTCGACACTCGAATCTCGTCCCTCGTTACCATTTTTTTGAGGAATCATGATACGCATAGGTCCATAAGAGTCTTCCAGAACACGAAGATGGTAAACATCACCATTGACTTTAACATTGGGAAAATAATTTTTATATGAATCTCCAAAGTGAGCCAATAATTGGAGATTTTTTTACAACTTTATGGGTTGATTATCAATTGGTGAATTAGTTTTCCCAATATTAGGGGGAGATAATAAGCAGCTAAAAATATGAACTAGAAGTTCAATTGAAATGTTTTGAAATAAATTAATAATTGTTATTTTGATCCTCTTAGAAATCAATATGAACCAAAAGTTCAAAAGATAACTCATTTGCAAAATTTATGAAATCAATCAACAGCTGCTAATGCTCCAATAAAAATGAATGTCTCTATTGGACAATCTAATATTGCAGATGATTCTTAACCACGCTTGAAGCATGGTAAGCAAATCGGTTTCAAGGATAAATTCCTCAAATAAGATACGGAGCTAAAAAAAAGAAAGATGACCCAAGTGAGGATATGAAAATCTCAAAAGAGCATTTGACATAATTGATTTTTCAGTTCCAGAAGAACTTATTAGGTACCTAAAATTTATGAAAATAAAGAGATCTCAATAAATTATGTCATGAATGGAATACGATGAAACCGAGATGAAGTCAACGTTGACAATATTTTTGCACATAATAAAGCGCTATATATGTGATAAATGACAATGAGGATCATAAATCAAAGTCTATTAAGGATTATAGACAATGAAATGATTGACTAAATAGATAGACACAATTGATACAAAATTAAACTAGCTTTGCAAAGCGAAATGTTTTTGGACCAGTAGTCCATTTCATCTGCAGATGGAGATAAATCGATATGAATAAGTTTTCAAGAGAAAAATAATAAAAACAAAATGTTTAGAGTTTGAATTGTTATTCAAGTATATTGATAAATGTCAATCATTGATTTTCAAGAAGCATATTCACCTGAAGTGAATTCAAAAATTAATTAAGTTGAGTAGCATCTGAAATACTCAATTCATGTGAAATATGTGTTTTAACGTATTTGACTGGCTCACTTGATAATGATGATCCCTAAAGGATTTAGTTATATTTGACAATGAATTATTTATATCTGAGGCTTATATTAATGATAAAATATCATCTAGACTCCCGAAGAGCTTATGAGATATTCTCATTTAAATTTATAATTTAAATAAGATTATATAGCAAAAGTGTTAAAATAGTTTGACATTGACAAATCTAATTTGTTGTATACTAAAAATGGTTGCAATGTCATTTGATGTGTCATGCCTCAAGAAAATGATGAATAATTTGAATTGGTCCTGAAGTACCATATCTTAATTCAATTAAGCTCACTAATATATTTGCTATAATTTCATAGTATTTTATTTTTGCCTATTCATCCAACCCAAATATTGAAGTAAAGCAAAGCATACAATTATTTATACTTTAAAGAAACAACAATATCATCCAATCATGTGAAGATTTTAGCACTACATCAAGCAAGTTGAGAAGATGTTTTTGTTGAGGATTGTAATTCAACACATACAAGAAATTCGTTGTTTTATTACAAAATGATGGTTCCTGAAACAACTCAACATGAAGATAATATCAGACGCAGTGCTAATTTAGAGAAGAGTATAATAAAGAAGATATGACAGATTTTTCTACAGAGTCAACTTTTAGTAAAACTTTGGAGCAGCTAGTACAGAAGATTATTTGATTTTTCATCTCATGTATAATAATTGTCTTTATGAGGGGGAGATATAAATATGTTCTGCACTCTTTTTCCCTTCACCGTGGTTTTGTCCCACTGAGTTTTCCTGGTAAGGTTTTTAACGAGGCAGTTCACACACAAAGGATGTTGTACTCTTTTTCCTTCACTATGATTTTTTCCACTGGGTTTTTAATAGTAAGGTTTTAATGAGGCATATCATCGATGGACATCCAAGGGGGAGTGTTATGAATAATATAGATGTGGATGTCCATTAGTCTAGGCCCATATTCTTGGCCCATGTAATCTCCTATATATATATATATGACTATCTCACAATGTAAATGACACACCTTGAATAGAACAATACAAGAGTCTATTCTCTCTTCTCTTTCTCTCCTTCATCTCTTCTTCTCTATTCTTCTTATTCTCTAGGAATAGTTCATAACAACGGTATTATAATGTAAAATTGTTTCCCATTTGCCTTGGAACAACAAGCTCTACACATTCTTTTTCTTTCTCAGGAGAATTCTAGAACCCCAAAAGCAAACACTTTCAACTTTCACCCAATCAAACATGCTCCATACTTTCTTTCTCCTTAGTAAAATTCAAACTTTCACCTCAAAACAAAACACCATATATCAAACGCTCCTCTCTTCTTTAATCTGAGTATCACAACAAAATGAGGCACTCGTGCAACGACGCCGAAGACCTGATGGGATGACGACGGATATGCAACGACACGACAAAGAGATGGTGACGAAGATGAATACAGATCTGGATTTATCTTACCTTTCTCCATTTTCATAGATCTAAGAAACGAGAAATTGAGAGAGAGAAGTCAGCGGTAAGTGAA
Organism: Trifolium pratense; assembly: GCF_020283565.1. NCBI lineage: Eukaryota > Viridiplantae > Streptophyta > Magnoliopsida > Fabales > Fabaceae > Trifolium > Trifolium pratense. Next base: position 41,759,813 of record NC_060064.1, on the reverse strand, counting down.
GAGAAGGGTGTGCTCTCACCTGCGATGATGAACGGCGAAGTTGCGGAGATGAGGATCTCGATCTGCTATGACGACGACGATGAGGATGTGCTAGGGTTCAACTTTCTAATTTTTGGTTCTTGACTTCTTCTGTGTTATGCGTCAAAACGATGCGTACTGTAGTTTTTTTTTTTTTATTCTCGACTTCTATTTTTTTAATTATTAATAAAAAAATGATATCTTGAAAAAGAAAAAAATATACAACAAAACGACGTCGTTTGCGGCGAAAAAAAAGGGTGTAATCAAACCGCCGGTTCAGGGAAACCGCCGGTTCACCGGTTTTCCCGGTTTTTTCCGGTTTCCACCGGTCCAACTGCATGGCCGATCCAACGTATGAACCAGACCAGACAAGCTCCGGTTCCCGGTTTGACCGGTCCGACCGGCCGGTCCGGTTTTTAAAACACTGCCTCCACTCCTTCCTTCCACGCCAATAGACAAACATGAGTTATATTATTTAAGCATAATTTGAATTTTTTCCATTTTTTGTGTTCTAGACAAAGTTTCTAATGAAAGCAAGAAATAATTTTTAGAGACTGAACCGAATTAAAAATTAAAGGCTTAATTAGTAAAATGGTCTTTTAAAGATATTTTTTGTTTCATATTGGTCCTTAAAGAAAAAAAAGACCGAATATGTCCAAAAAAGGTTCAAATAGGTCCCTTAAAGACATCTTCGTTAATCAGTCTGGTCCCTTAAAGACATCTCCGTTAATCAGTTTGGTCATCGAAAAAATGGACGGAAATGACCAAACTGATTAACAGAGATGTCTTTAAGGGACCTATTCAGACATTTTTTTTAAGGGACCTATTCGCATCTTTTTTTTCTTTAAGGGACCTATTCGGATCTTTTTTTCTTTAAGGGACTAATGTGAAACCAAAAATATCTTTAAGGGACTATTTTACTGATTAAGCCAAAATTAAATTACTAAATTTCATTGTAAAAAATAAACAAATTGTTAAATTATTCACAAATGATTTTGAGAGACTAAATTAATGACGAAAAATGTTGTCGCTAATGAGTTTGTAACTTTAATACTTAATTTTGATTGCGAATATCTTTAATTGTGTATTTGTGTATTAGTAAAAATTATAAAAATTTGATATTTTGAAAATACTCGTCGAAACAAATCAAACAAGATCTTATATGATAATATTTACATTTATACATTTTTAGAAAAATACTGTGAAAACAAGACATATGAATAATAAATTTAGTAAAATGGGACGGAGGAGTACTTAATTGTAAAAAAAAAAAAAAGAAAAAAACCTCAAATACTTGTTTGCGAACAAATATTGCAAAATTGTTTTGTTTCCTTTCCAATTCCTCTAATTTTCAATCTCAATTTCAAATTCCCCTAAATTTCATCTCACAACAGCAAACTCGCTCAAAAAAGCAAAAGCAAAGCTTCAATCTGAATCTGATTATAATTCCCTCAATTCCGATTTTAGATGATCCAAAAACCCTAGATAACATCACAAACCCTCGATTCCAAGTACATCGAGTCACCAAGTACATCTGAATCTGATTACCAAGTACATCGAGTCACGAGAAATTCTCTCAAGAGTCACAATTCCGAAAACCCTAGATACCATCACAAACCCTCGATTCCATCTCATTCTCACTACGTACATCGAGTCACCAGAAATTCCGTTCCGTCTCCATTCAGCCGAGACGTAAATCGGATCTTGCGATCTCATGCTCAACCTCCTTCAAGTTCGTTCCGAACCTCAGAATAGCGCTGGTACCCCTCTCTCTCTCTCTCATCACTTTTCTTTTTCATTTGCCCTAATTTTCTTAATAATCAACGAAATTGTTGTATATTTATAATAGTTAGGGTTTATTGTTCGTAATCCTATATAGTAGATTTATTGCAGATATAGTAGTTAATTTTTGTTGATGATTTTATTTTCAATTGATCTGATACAATTGGACAGAGTCATCCCACTGATACAAATTTTATTTTTGTTGATTATTTTTCTTTATTAGATTTTTTTTTTTTAATTTTTTTATTGAAGCTGTTTGAGGATAAATAAACGTATAATTAACTTGTTTATTCAACACAATGATAAGGTATGCTTTTGTTCCGTCACATTGAAATCTCTTTTGCTATTTTTTTTTGGATCGGCTGATTACAAGGTGTTCGGTTATGATCTTCGCAACACTAAAATCCCTTTGGTGTACATTGTCATGGAAAAGCTGTTGGCTATATAAAATTTATAGATGCACAAACAGTTGTGTCTGCTTCCACTGATAACTCTTTGAAGCTATGGGACCTAAAGAAAACTAGCTCAACTGAGTTGTCTTCTGATGCTTGTGACTTAACCTTTAGAGGTCATAGCAATGGAAAGTTTTGTTTTGCTATTAACGTTGCCTCACTTTTTGTTTCATTTTGCCTATTCTAATTGTTTGTTTTTCGTCTTTCTTTTCCAGAATTTTGTTGGCTTATCTGTTTTGGATGGATACCATTGCATGTGGTTCAGAATCTACTGAGGTATACTTTTTAATTTATTGCAATCATGGTTTTATGATAAGCTGATTGTGCCATTAGACTAGCAAACTATAGTCGCATCGTACGCTACTTGTAGCAAAAGAAATTATTTTCTCATAAATTTTTGCTAGTATTTGGATGCCTCATTGACTGTAAAAAAACATTATGAACTCTTTACTCATAATGTAAAAGTTGCCTGATGCATTCGATGCGATATCGATATGAATTGAATTTGATTCATTCATAACATAAGGGATGGATTATTGGATGCCTCTATGACCCGAAAGGAATCGATGAATATTATTTGTTGTATAAATTGTTGCTAGTATTTGGATGTCTCGTTGACCCTAATGAAATATAATGAAATCTTTACTCATAATGTAAAAGTGACATGAATTGAATTTGATTCATTCATGATATTATGGATGGATTATCGGATGTTTCGATGACCTGAACCGAATCACGGATATTATTTATTCCATATAAAATGTTGTTGGTATTTGGATGCCTTGTTGACCCTAATGAAACATTATGAACACTTTCTTCATAATGTAAAAGTTGTTTGATGCCTTCGATGTGGTATTGATGTGAATTGAATTTTATTCATTCATAATATAAGGATGGATTCTGAATTTCTGCCGTGAGATGGATTATTGGATGTCTCGATGACCCGAAATGAAGCATGGATATTATATACTATTTATTCCATAAAATGTTGTTGGTATTTGGATGCTTCGTTGACCCTAATGAAACATTATGAACACTTTCTTCATAATGTAAAAGTTGTTTGATGCCTTTGATGTGGTATTGATGTGAATTAAATTTTATTCATTCTGAATTTTATGAATTCTGAATTCATGGATGCTTTGATGAACTTAAAGAAAACATTGTTACACTCGTAATTGAGAATTGTCGCTTGAGATAGAACATGAGATGTCTCAGATGATTTGAAATGAATCATTTATATTATGTGTTCCATGAATTTTGAAATGTTGGTATGCCTCATTGACCTAAAGGAAACATGAATATCTTACACATAATGTAAAAGTTGGATGCTGATGTAAATGAGATATTGATATGAAATTTGATTCATAGTATAAGAGATGAATTTGTTGTGTGTTTTATGACCTGGATTGAATGTAATTCTAAAATGTAAATTGCCACTAAAAAATGAAATGTGGGATGCTTCGATGACCCGAAAGGAACCCTGAATATTATCTGTTCCATGAATGAAGTTGTGAGATGCTTCCTTGATCCTAAAAGAAATATTATGAACATTTTACTCATAACTCATAACTCATAATTTAAAAGTATTATTGTTGTATAAATTTGGCAAGTGAAGGGATGCCTTATTGACCCTTAGGAATGATATTTATTGTGTTTTTATGAAAATGAATTCTAGTATTAGAGTTGCCGATATATTACGGAACATGATCATAAGTTTTGTAATTGTTGGTTACCTTGATTACCTAAAAGGAATCAATATAATTTATTTCTTCCATGATCCTATATGAATATTATGAACTTTTTGTTCTATAAGTTGGATGATGCCTTAAATATGATATTGGTATGAGTATGAATTTGTATTTATAATATAAGCAATGATATATTTTATAAGTTTGAATGCAATACTATAATGTGAATGACCACTGAGAAACATAATTTGCTCCATTTATAGTTTTGTAATTGTTGGAAGTTTCGATGACTGAGAAGGAATCCAAGAATTATTGGTTCAATTAATTTCGTAAGTGTCGGCTATGTAGACGGCCCTCTAAAAGAAGCATTGTGAACATTTTACTCAAAAGTCGGATAATGACTAGATATGAATTTTTATTCATCATGTAATATATAATATCTATTGTAAGCTTTTATGATTCTAAACACAATTCTTGACTGTGATGGGGATCATATTCCATGATATTAAAAAAAGGTGGTATATAAGGAGCCTAATAACCCTGATTTGATTGCAGGAATCAATGGATGTTTTTTGCTTCTTGAGTTTTGTAAGTATTGGGATGCCTTCATGACCATTTAAGAAACTGCTCCGTGAACATTTTATTCATAATGGGAAAGCTTGATGACAACTAAACATTAGTTTGAATATTAATTTTTAATCATCACAATATTAAGAATGATATATTGTGTTTTTATGACTCTAAATGCAATTATGTATTGTGAATTGCCATTCTGAGATACAATATCTTTTCTTAATCTAACTATGGGGTGGTATGCATGAGTTTAATAACCCCAACTTCAACTGAAAGATGAACATACTTTGCTCAATGATTTTTTTGAATAGCGAAATGTGTTGATGACCCTAAAATCTTAGATGAAGCCTTAGTTTGATAGTTGAAGGATGACAATAATCCACTTTAATATGGATATGTGTTCATAATATAAAGGATGATATCTATTATACGCTTATAAACTTTAGTATCTAAATGCAACTACTATATAAAGAAATTGTGCAAATACAATGTTACGAAGTGTGTTGGATTACCCTATGAACTGATATACTTATGTTGTAAAGGATGCCTGATCTGCATTTGGAGATCAATGCAGGAAATTCTCATAACTATGATGGCTTAGAGGTTGAGGATCTCTATTACTACGAATATAATTGTCCGGGGAAAATGAGGACAATAAGGAGGATAACACTGAAAAAGGTTGCTAGCCTTTCTGCCCCAAAGTAACACAATATGAATTTGTAGGTAAGAAGATATCATACTTGTCATACCCCAATTTTTGACCTAAGATCCCACCTCATATTCTCATCTTTGCATTTCATGCATCGCTAACAAAAATCCAAAAAAATGTCGATTTGTTTATTATTAAAAAAATCTAAGAAAGTGTTAACTTAAGTCAAATATTTTTATTACTATTTTCTCTCCTTTTATTATTATATTTAACTTATTATAAAAAATAAATAAAAATTGAAAAAAGAAGAAGCAGCGTATTTGCTGCATTCTTCCTAATCCTCCACCCTTTTCATTTTACTTATTATTATTATTATTATTATTATTATTATTATTATTATTATTAAAGTCAAAGAAAAGAAAACTAAAAAACAGGAAAGAAGACCAGGAACAAGCAACAGCAGCAGCAACAGTGCTGCTTGCACCGCTGCACGCCCCTTTCTCTTTCTTTTTCTCTGTAGCAGCAACAGTAGAAGCAGTGCACGCCTCCTCCCCATGTTTTCAGCTTCCTTCTTTTCATAACTGCTTTCACAAAAATCAAGTTTAACTTTCACCAATTCTACACTCTAAGCAAAAGTTGAGCCTCATCTTTCCCTTTAACTCTGCAAATCCACTTCTTTGGCCAAAACAAACAAAAATCCAGTTTATAATTTTATCCCTTGGACAAAGATTGATCAATTGGTCTATAAATATAGAACCAGAAATCAATCAGAGGGGAGGGCAAATTGAAAACAAAATTGGGAGGAGGAAAATTGAAGAAAAAAACAAGAGAAACACAGAAAATTGGGGGGAGTGAATTTGAAAACAAAAACAGAGGAGGTGGAAGAGAAAAACCAGCAAAATGTAGAGTGTAAACACATCACCACCATCTTTCACTCACAAACACCAGCACTGTAACAACACAACACCATCTCAATTTCCTTCAACCCCACCAACCATCTTCCACCACCACTATAAAACCTCCATCACCATTCCAACGCAATCACCTTCAAAACACCATCCCTTTTAACCACAATAATCATCAAACCATCACCAACATTTTTTCGTCAAATAAACTCACCATAACCATCACAACCAGTAAACAAAAATCATAAACAGAACAAGAAAGGAGAAAGAAAGCTTCGCCGCAACTACAGCTGAAAATCACCACCGCGCTGCAGCCTCGCCACCGGAACCCAATCTCGCCGTCGTAGACAACATTGCTGATCGTTTCCATCTCGCCGCCGTTCACTCCCTCTCTCGCGGTCGCGGCCACTCACTCTTGCGGTTTGCTATTTTTTCTCTCACTTTCTCACGCGTGCGTGTGTTTATGTTTCTCTGCAGAAATTGTTTTGTTGTTATAAGTCCCTCTTTTATTTTTATTTTTATTTTATTTTAATTTAGTTTATTACTTGGGTCCCAAGCCCATTTATTTGCATTCCCATGTATTTACACCTTTTATTATGCTAATAACAACTCAAAAAATATAAAAGTGTCAAAAACATAAAAATACAAAAACTGTTATGAATAATATGTGATGAATGCCCATTATGGTGTAGGTTTTCTTGTCCCCTACATATGTCCTATAAATAGCACTCTCATTTTCATGTAAAGACACACAAGAAAGAAATACTACAACTTACTTTCCTCTTACTCTCTACTTATTTTCTTGCTCTTTTAACTTTGTTTTACAACACGTTATCAGCACGAACGCTCTAGCCAACTGAGGTAAGCATATAACGAAATATTGAACATATATTTTTTAAATTTTATGTTTACATTTTTATATAGCATTATTTTGTTTATACCTTTTGAATTCCAGAAGAATTCAATATGTATGCATGCATCCTCGAAGGATTGCACATTTTTATATATCATTATTTTTATTCAACTTGAATTCCAGAAGAATTCAATATATATGCATCCCTGAAGGATTGCACCAATATATTCATCTTACGTTATAATATATGTTATACAGTTCCCGAAGAACTCAATGTTATATGCATCCCTGAAGGATTGCATAAATGAATATTTTTACACTATAACGTTATACAGTTCTTGAAGAACTTCCTATGAATTATTTTTATGAATTCCGGAAGAATTCAATAAACTCGCATCCCTGAAGGATAGCTTTATTTTTTTTAAGTCTTAGCAATTATATTTTTTTTTTGATTTATTTATTTAATGTTATAATAATAAATAATTAACCAATATCATGTGTTTAGAATACTTAATGAAAATTGCTCATGACCTATACATTACATATCATGTTGTTAATCAATAATTTGAATTTGGTTTACGTATCATATTGATTCTTATTACGTTCCTTCATATATACCTATTTATATATTGTTGATGTTATGAATAATATGTAATGAATGTCCATTATGTGGTAGGTTTTCTTGTCCCCTAGTGTGTCCTATAAATGACACTCTTATTTCCATGTAAACACACACTTGTGAATAAGTTTATTCCTTTCTCTTATCCCTTTCTCTTCTTCCTCTCTATTCTTCCATATTATTGTTCATGCTTAAAAATAGTTTATAACACGTTATCAGCACGATAGTCTCTCCCATTTCAAGAAAGGTATAGCAACAATGGGAAGTGACAATTTTATTTTATCTATGATTTTTTTTATTCTATTTTTTCAGATTTTTTTTCTTCTCGTTTTTTTTAATTCACAAACCTACGATCCAGAAGTATCGTGGTGATATATGAATCCTGTAGATTCATAGTGTGATGAAACTTTAAAATATGAATCCTGAAGATTCATAGTATGATGAAATTTTAAAATATGAATCCTGAAGATTCATAAGCATACACTTATAAAAGTACCGTAAAATATCTTTTAAAATATGAATCCCGAAGATTCATAGATATAAGTAAAATCAATATCTTGTTAATCTTTTAGAAGAATTCAAAAACATCAATCCCTGAAGGATTGGATAAATAACTGATTTGATTTGTTATACAGTTCTTGAACAATTTAAGAATCAATTTTTATTCTCCATAATTCTAAAAAATTCATTACGGATACATCTATGAAGGATCGTACAATTAGATCTATTATATAGTTCTCAAAGAACTTAAAAATTCAAATTTTGTGCTCCATGAAATCTTGATGAATTCAATTGTGACACATCCCTGAAGGATGTAAAAAATAATAATATATTGATAAGATCTATTATAGAGGTTTTGAAGAACTTATGAATGATTCAATATATATGCATCTTAAAGGATTGTACAAATGATTATTTGTACATTATAAATATGTTATATAGTTCCTGAAGAACTTTAAAATTAAATCTATTTCTTTGTATTCATTATTATTATTATTATTATTATTATTATTATTGTTGTTGTTGTTGTTGTTGTTGTTAATTCATGTTCATGATCACGTTTTTTTTTATTTATATTGTTACATGTTGATGAGATTATGATAATCTTGTTGAATTCCAGAAGAATTTAACATTAAAGCATCCTCGAAGGATTGCTCAAATAATAAGATTTTTGTTGTTAGTAAATATCAATTTTGATATAGTTCCCGAAGAACTAAAGAAGAAAAAGCAGACATTGATATTGAAGCATCCCTGAAGGATTGCAAGAAAAATTTTTATATTATTGTTTTGAAGATTTGGGACATAGTTCTTGGAGAACTAAAGAGTTGCGCATCCCATAAGGATTGCTAAATGAATTAATTACTCTTAAACACTATAAAGATAAATTGTAATATAGTTCCAGAAAAACCAAAAGTTTAATATTAGAGCATCTTAGAAAAATTTGCTCTGAAGCATCTTGAAATGATTTTTCATAATCGTTATCTATAAATATTAAATGGTATATATAGTTCTCTATTATGCTCCTGAAGTAGCAAATTTGAGAAATAATTTTAAGAGTATGTTGAAAGATTAATCACATATTGCTTGCATATACCTTCGATGCATATTCTATATATATTTTTTCGATATATTATGCATTATTATACAATTAATTTTTTTTAAAAAAAAAAGAAATTATACAATTGATTTAAAATAATAGGATTGTGAAAGGTGTATATTGCTTTTAAATTCCCTCAATTATTTTATAGCAACAGTTACTATTTTTTTTAATTGATATATTTAGAAAAAAATTCTATACAAATTGATTGCTTCACTTTATCTTATTCTGGTGTACGTTTCACTTTTATATCAGAATTTAATTTAATTTTTTTTGTGCCTCAATTTATTGTATATTTTAATTTATTATTATAATATTGGATGATTGAGTTTTTGTAAAGACTAAAAACAATTTTGAGTGAGTTTATTTATATTAATTATTAATTAGTTCTAATTAATCATTAATTTGTATGAATTGGCTTTGAATAAGTTCGGTTACAAAATAAATTCCACATTGCCATAACTTTTTATAGCTACTATGAGTACCTATTAAAATTTCATAATTTTTATTTGTAATGTTAGTGTAATTAGTGTAAGATCGGTTACATAATTAGTGTAAGATTTATATGTTTCAGTTACAGTTTAACTTATACTCATAACATGACCTTTATTGATTTTAAATATTTTAATTTTAATTCTCCATAATTAAATAAAATGATAAGCCATTGGAACATAAGAAACCGTTTATTGTCTATTATTTTTATTCAATCATTTAATTGATAGTCTTCTATTTTTATACCCATTAAATAAATTGAAGAAATTAATGTTGCACAATGCAAAAATATGGCTCCGGAAGAGCTAATATATTTTTACATATGAAGGAAAAACAAGAACGCGTTGAGAATACATTATATTTTTCAAGTCTCCAAGAAATTTATTAAAACGAAGGAGACCTCGTATCTCAATATTACGAGACATGTTTTTTTAAAGAAAGTATCAACCTTTTGTCTCTAGTTTGGGAAATACTTATAATATTTGTGCAACTCAAACACATGTTCAAGTAAACCAGAAGTTTACAATTTAAATCATATATATTAAGTTTGTAATTGGCAAGATCGGATGGGTCATCCCGAATCTATTATGATGCGAAATATAAAATAATATTATATGTATTGAAGGGCCTGAAGTTTCTTCAATCTAATCATTTTTATGTGTTACTACTTCCCAAAAGAAGTTGATAAATTAAGTAAATGAGCATCTTTTATTTTTAGAATATACGAAAGGTGATATTTATAAATCAATACACCGATCATGATGTGAACCAATTAGAACTTTATAATTTTAATTTATGCAACAACGAAATGGTCACATGTGTGTTTGTTGTCAACTCACAACCAGAAGTTTGTGAGATTATTTTTACTAATTTGGTTAAGAGCCCATTTAATATTTAATTTTCTAGAAAGTATTTGATAAGTATCGAATGTCAATTAAAATAATATAGAACATCTCGTAGAATATGATAATACAAGAAGAAAAAATAATGGAATTGACGATCCATTCTCTAGACGTCTAAAGTTAATTACATGATCGATACTTATGAGATCAATACTTCAAGTTCTATTTTATATTTTGGGAACATTTAAATATATATGTTGAGATATTGATTCGCTCAAGCCAATATGTTATTATACAAAAGTCTTCCCCTTAACTTGCAATTAAGTTTAGTTTTATAATCTAATATTTTCATATAAGCATTTTTGGATGTGTTGGTATGTTCCGATTGCTCCAATATAATGCAATACGATGAATTATTAAAGAATATTGGGAAACTATATTTGATATGACTCTTCATCCCTTATAAATTATATTGAGCCAATAATTAGGGACTTGTTTATAACCCAGAAGGATAATTTTCAAGTGATGATGAATTAGTTTTCCCAATATTAGGGGGAGGGAATAAGCAGCTGAAAAATATGAACCAGAAGTTCAAATGAATCACTTGAAATAAATAATTATTATTATCTCATCTTGATCCTCATATAAAATAGATTGAACCAGATGTTCAAAAGATATATCATTTGCAAAGCCTATGAAATCAACTATCAGCTGCTAATGCTCCAATCAAAATAGATGTCCCTGTTGGACAATCTTATATTGCAAATGAATTTTAACCACCCTGTAGCGTGGTAGGTCAGTCGGTTCCAAAGATAAAAATCCTCAAATAAGAAAAGGAGCTAAAAACAAAGATGACCCAAGTGAGGATATGAAAATTCCAAAAGAACATTCGACATAATTGATTTTGCAGTTCAGAAGAACTTATCAGGTACCTGAAATTTATGAAAATAAAGAGATCTCGACGAATTATGTCATGAATGGAATACGATGAAACCGAAAGAAAATCAACGTTGACGATGATTATTTATATAATATAGCGCTATATATTACAAGAAATAATGAGGATCATGAATCAAAGTCTATTAAGGATTATAGACAATGAAATTATTGACTAAATAGATAGACGTGATTGATACAATATTAAAGTAGCTTTGCAAAGCGAAATATTCTTGGACTAGTAGTCCATTTCATCTGCAGATGGAAACAATTAGATATGAATAAGTTCTCAAGAAAAAAGAAAATAATGAAAATAAAATATTTAGAGTTTGAATGGTTATTCAAGTATATCGATAAATGTCTATCATTGATTTTCAAGAAGCATATTCACCTAAAGTGAATTCCAAAACTTCTTTGTAATTAATTAAGTTGAGTAGCATATGAAATACTCAATTTATGTGAAATATGTGTTTTAACGTATTTGATTGGTTCACTTGATAATGATGATTATATGAAAATCCTAAAAGGATTTAATTTTCGTAAGACACATATATATTGGAGAGATGACTTTATAAACATGAATAACTCTCCTTATATACTCGGGCAACATCTATATGCATGTTGTATAATATTCTTGTTGAATATTTCCAAGTGAGAAATATGAAAATGACAATTTGTACATTTTAAGAAAATATTTGGCAATAAATTTGATATATTTAAGATTTATATCGATGATAAAAATATGATCAAGAGACTCCTGAAGAGCTTGAGATATTGTCATTTCTTACAAAATAAGTATTTGAAGAATGCTTCGTGAATCATGAACCTTATATAAAACATGATTCTATATGAAATTGTTGTAAGTTCATCAATAGTGAATTACTAATTGGTCCTGAAGTACCATATATCAAATGCTAATATATTTGTTGAGAAATATCATTTACTATAAATATTATCAGAACTCCTGAAGAGCTTCTGAAATTCGTAGATTAAAGAAATATGTTGAATGCACAAAGTTTATTTGGAATCACAAATTTATAGTAAAATTATATAGCAAAAGTATTAGAACAGTTTGACATGGACAAATCTGTTGTGTACTAAAATGGTTGTGATGTCATTTGATCTGAGCAAAGATCGTGTAATGCATCTAGAAAATGATGAACAATTTGAATTGGTCCTGAAGTACCATATCTTAATTCAATTAAAGACACTGATATATTTTACTATATATAGTTATAGTTATACATGTCGTGATATTTTATTCAGCTAACACAGATATTGGAACAAAGTCAAGCATAATATTTATACCTTAAAGAAACATCAATATCATCCAATCGTGTGAAGATTTCAGCACTACATCAAGCAAGTTGAGAAGACGTTTTTGTCGAGGTCTGTAATTCAACACATACAATAAACTTGATGTTTTTATTACAAAAGGATGGTTCATGCAACAATTCAATATGAAGATAATATCGGACTCACTGCTAATTTGGAGAAGAACATAATAAAGAAGATATGACAGATCTTTCTACAAAGTCAACTTCAAGTAAAGCTTTTGATCAACTAGTACTGGAGATTATTTGGTTTTTCATCTCATGTATAATTTGTCTTTATGAGGGGGAGACACAAATATTTACTGCACTCTTTTTCCCTTCACCATGGTTTTATCCCACTGGGTTTTCCTGGTAAGGTTTTTAATGAGGCAGTTCACACATAAATGATGATGTACTCTTTTCCTTCACTTGATTTTTTTTTTTTTTTTTTAGAGAAAGAATATCCTTCATGGACATTCAAGGGGGAGTGTTATGAATAATATGTAATGAATGTCCATTATGTGGTAGGTTTTCTTGTCCCCTAGTGTGTCCTATAAATGACACTCTTATTTCCATGTAAACACACACTTGTGAATAAGTTTATTCCTTTCTCTTATCCCTTTCTCTTCTTCCTCTCTATTCTTCCATATTATTGTTCATGCTTAGAAATAGTTTATAACAGTTGATAATTTTTTTAAAATTCAGTACGTTACTTAAACATGTAATCATATGCCTATTAAACATGTTGATAATTTTTCAATACGTTACTTATACATTATTGCTCAAATATATGCCTATTTATTTCCTGAACGTTACTTATAAAGACATTATATCATATAACTATGAAGCAAAATTTTAATTATTTTAAAGGTTATGGTAAGTGACCTATAATTTAAACAATATAATATATCATAATAATATGCATACAGGGGCGGAGCCCTTCATGGGCTGGACAGGGCCATGGCCCGCCCCAGAATTTTTTTTCTTTTTCATAGGTATACTATTTAGCGGCGGTTATAAATCCCCGCTAAATAGTCTGTGTAGTTTGTTATATTTTGTTTTGCGGGGGTTTCAAACCAAAATCCAGTATTCTTTAACAGGTTTTCATTTTGCGGGGGTTTCCAACCCCCGCTTTTGTTACGTCCCAGAATTCAAATGATTCAAACATACTTTTTAATTTATTTTTTTAAGCATCCCTTCTAATGTTTTATTGTTTAATAATTTATAGATGTCTTAAAATGTGTAATTTATTTGGTCGAAGTATTCAAGTATATTTTTTTGGAGAAAAAAGTACTCAAATTTTTATTTAAAATAGAGTTTGTGTATAAAAATTCATGTTTGATCAATCTTTTGTTAAAAAAATTTAAATTTTTGTTAGAGAGATGCATATAATATTATAAACATAAATACAAAAACTAATTAAAAAGTATGAAGTTTACACATTTGACATAAAATATATTTCATAATATATTTTTAAAATTTATTTAATAAACATGTTAATGGTCCACCTTTTGACTATTTTTGAGATATCCATACTAGACAGACTCTCAATATGATATGTCTTTTTTTTAGTAATTTCTTTTGCATATTCAATTTATATTTGTAGCGGCCCGCCCCAATTTTTTGGGCTAGCTCCGCCATTGTATGCATAGACGATTCTTTAAGAAATTTTATTTAAACTATGCTTACCTAATTTACTTAATTTTATTTGATGATAGTATTAAGAATGGCAAATCTTTCAAAACTTGAGTTTGAGGCCCTTGATATTACTGGAAAAAACTATTTACCTTGGGCTTTGGACGTTGAAATCCATTTGGATGCGGAAGGTAATGGTGACACGATCAAAGAAGGAAATAATACATCAGCTCAACAAAAGGCAAAAGCCATGATATTCCTTGGTCACCATCTCCATGGGGATCTCAAAATTGAATATCTCACTGTAAAAGATCCACTTGACCTATGGAATAGTTTAAAGGAAAGATATGACCATCAAAAGACTATAATTCTTCCAAAAGCTCGTTACGAGTGGTTGCACCTACGCTTACAAGATTATAAAACTGTAACGGCGTATAATTCTGCGGTATGCCGCATCACTTCTCTATTGAAATTATGTGGAGAAAATGTAAGTGATCAAGATATGCTAGAAAAAACTTTCTCCACATTCCATGCTTCCAATGTGCTATTGCAGCAACAATATAGAGAAAGGGGTTTTACAAAATACTCTGACTTAATTGCTTGTCTTTTGCTAGCTGAACAAAACAACGAACTTCTAATGAAAAACCATGAAGTTCGACCTACTGGTGCCGCTGCATTCCCAGAAGTGAATGTAGCAACACATGATCACTATGGACAAACTCATGGTCGAGGTCGCGGTCGCGGTCACGGTATTGAATACCTTTGTATCACAAAACGTGATTTAAATAAAATATCTTTATTGGAAAAATTACCCGCCTTCTCATGTGGTTTGTACTACACTTATATTAGTACAATCGAAACACATATAACCGTAAACCAGAAGTTTGCGAATCATAATAAATTTGTTGTTTGGCACGACCGGTTGGGTCATCCCGGATCTATAATGATGCGAAAAATAGTTGAAAATTCATGTGGTCATCAATTGAAGAACCACGAGATTCTTCAGTCCAACAAGTTTTCATGTACATCTTGTTCACAAGGGAAGTTAATAATTCGACCATCACCAATAAAAATTAGAAATGAGTCTATAAATTTTTTAGAACGGATACATGGTGATATTTGTGGGCCAATACACCCACCATGTGGACCATTTAGATATTTTATGATTTTAATTGATGCATCAACCAGATGGTCACATGTTTGTTTGTTGTCAACTCGTAACCAGGCGTTTGCGAGATTGCTAGCTCAACTAATTCGAATAAGAGCTCACTTCCCTGATTACCCCATCAAGAGAATACGTCTTGATAATGCTGCTGAATTTTCATCTCAAGCATTTAATGATTATTGTATGTCCATTGGAATTGAAATTGAGCATCCTGTAGCACATGTTCATACACAAAATGGACTTGCAGAATCTTTTATTAAGCGTATAAAATTAATTGCAAGGCCACTTCTCATGAGAAGCAAACTTCCAATATCCACTTGGGGACATGCAATTCTACATGCTGCAACATTAATTCGCATCAGGCCAACTAGTTATCATAACTCTTCCCCTTTAAAATTAGTTTTTGGTCAAGAACCTAATATTTCTCATATAAGAATTTTCGGATGTGCGGTATATGTTCCAATTTCTCAACCACACCGCACTAAGATGGGTCCTCAAAGAAAGTTGGGAATATATATTGGATATGAATCTCCATCTATTATAAAGTATCTTGAACCAACAACAGGAGATTTATTTACAGCTCGATTTGCTGATTGCCATTTTGATGAATCAAATTTCCCAACTTTAGGGGGAGATAACATGCAGTTGGGAAAAGAGATCAGTTGGAATGAATTATCACTGTCTCATCTTGATCCTCGAACTAAACAATGTGAACTAGAAGTTCAAAAGATAATTCATTTACAAAGCTTAGCAAATCAATTACGAAATGCATTTACTGATCCTAAAGGTGTAACTAAATCTTATATACCAGCTGCTAATGCTCCAATAAAAATAGATATCCCTGTTGGAAAATCTATTATTGCAAACGAGTCTCAACCGCGCTTGAAGCGTGGTAGACCAGTCGGTTCAAAAGATAAAAATCCTCGAATAAAAAAAGGAGCTAAAAATAAAGATGACCCAAGTGAGGATATAGAAGCTCTAAAAGAGCCTTCAGACATGATTAATATTTCAGCTCTAGAAGAGACTGATCAGGTACCTGAAAATCATGAAAATAAAGAGATCTCGATAAATTATGTCACAAATGGAATACAATGGAACCGACATAAAGTCAACGTTGATGATGTTTTTGCATATAATATAGCGCTAAATGTGATAAATGATAACGAGGATCATGAACCAAAGTCTATTAAAGATTGTAGACAAAGTGAGAATTGGCCAAAATGGAAAGATGCAATTGAAGCGGAATTAAACTCTCTTTCCAAGAGAAATGTGTTTGGACCTGTAGTCCGAACACCTGAAGGTGTGAAACCAGTCGGATACAAATGGATTTTTGTGCGAAAGCGAAATGAGAATGGTGAAATTGCGAGATACAAAGCAAGACTCGTCACTCAAGGATTCTCTCAGAGACCTGGGATTGATTTTAATGAGACATATTCGCCTGTAGTTGATGCAACTACTTTTCGCTATTTAATTAGCCTTGTAACACATGAAGGGCTAAACCTGCACATGATGGATGTCGTTACAGCTTATTTATATGGCTCGCTTGATAGTAATATTTACATGAAACTCCCTGAAGGATTTAATTTGCCTGATGAATATAGTTCAGGATCTCGAGAAAACTACTCCATCAAATTGAACAAGTCCCTTTATGGACTAAAACAATCAGGACGTATGTGGTATAATCGTCTCAGTGAATATTTACTAAAAGAGGGGTTTAAAAATGATTCCATTTGTCCATGTATTTTCATGAAAAGATCGGGAAATGAATTTGCTATAATTGCAGTCTATGTTGATGACATAAATATTATTGGAACTCCCGAGGAACTTCCAAAAGCCATAAATTGCTTAAAGAAAGAATTCGAGATGAAAGACTTGGGAAAAACAAAGTTTTGTCTCGGATTACAAATTGAGCATTTGAATAATGGAATTCTTGTGCATCAAGAAGCTTACATAGCAAAAATGCTAAAACGATTCTATATGGACAAATCACATCCTTTGTCTACTCCAATGGTGGTTAGATCACTTGATGTGAAGAAAGATCCTTTCAGACCTCGAGAAGAGGATGAAGAACTACTTGGTCCTGAAGTACCATATCTCAGTGCAATTGGAGCATTGATGTACCTTGCTAATTATATACGTCCTGATATATCATTTTCTGTCAATCTATTGTCAAGGTATAGTTCTTCACCTACAAAAAGACATTGGCACGGAGTCAAACATATACTTCGTTACCTTAGAGGTACAATGGATATGGGTTTATTTTACCCCAAAGTATCCAAACTAGAATTAATTGGTTATGCAGATGCAGGTTATTTGTCGGATCCTCACAATGGTAAATCGCAAACAGGTTACTTATTTACAAGTGGAGATACAACCATTTCATGGAGATCTGTGAAACAAACCATAACAGCAACATCATCAAACAATGCAGAACTTTTAGCACTTCATGAGGCAAGCAGAGAATGTGTTTGGTTAAGATCCTTGATTCAACTTATACAAAAGAATTGTGGCTTATCTTCCGGAAGAATGAGCGCAACCATCATTTATGAAGATAACACTGCCTGCATTGCTCAATTAAAGGAGGGATATATCAAAGGAGACCGAACAAAACATATTTCTCCAAAATTCTTTTTTACACACGATCTTCAGAAAAGTGGTGATATAAACATTCAACAAATTCGTTCGCGTGACAATCTTGCAGACCTTTTCACGAAGTCACTCCCAAGTAAAGTTTTTGAGAAACTAGTAAAGAAGATTGGTCTTCGTCGTAGCAGAGATAATTGTCTAGAAGAGGGGGAGAAATAACTATATCTTGTAATTTTCTCAAAAGGATATTGTACTCTTTTTCCTTCACTAGAATTTTTTCCCACTGGGTTTTTACTAGTAAGGTTTTAACGAGGCATATCCTTAATGGACATTCAAGGGGGAGTGTTATGAATAATATGTGATGAATGCCCATTATGGTGTAGGTTTTCTTGTCCCCTACATATGTCCTATAAATAGCACTCTCATTTTCATGTAAAGACACACAAGAAAGAAATACTACAACTT
Organism: Trifolium pratense; assembly: GCF_020283565.1. Taxonomy (NCBI): domain Eukaryota; kingdom Viridiplantae; phylum Streptophyta; class Magnoliopsida; order Fabales; family Fabaceae; genus Trifolium; species Trifolium pratense. Next base: position 41,741,243 of record NC_060064.1, on the reverse strand, counting down.
ACTTTCCTCTTACTCTCTACATATTTTCTTGCTCTTTTAACTTTGTTTTACAACAAACATCATTTTTTTTAGTTTCTTTTCTTTTTAATTAAATGAAAAAAATACAAAAATACCCCTTTGTTATTTTAATTTAATTTTGCCCAAGTCCAAGGAAAGAGATTATCTTGTTGACTTTATGTCATTTTGTGATTCATGCATGTTTACTTGTTTATCTTTGTTCTTTACTTTCAAAACACAAAACCCTAAACATTCAAAAACTTAATCTTAAAAAAAAATCCCTTTAAGAAACCTTGACTTTCGTCAAGAGATTTTCAACTCTTTTTTCAAATAAATGCTTTAACACACTTAAGCATATCCAAACATTTTCAAAAGACTAAAAAATACAAAACCTCATTCAAACCTTTTTGCCATTTGACTTTTGACTTTAAAAACTCTTTTCTCAAAGAGTTTAGACATGAGTCATCTATGGTTGAAAACTCAAATTCCCCGTAACATTTAATCAAAAGATATTGATTCTTTTCCACCTAGGAGAGTTAGTGGCATACTTGTTGATTTGATATCCAAGTTGGAGCCCTTCCCTGTTGTGAAGCAAAGATCTATCGTCATCATGTTTGTGGTGGATTAAAGGAGTTTTAACTTAAGATGACAACTTGTCTCTTCTCCTAAAAACAATCAAACAAACCACTTTATTATTTTTACCCCGAACTACGAGGTTTTGATCCTTCATTGGTACGTAGACATGAGACTTTGACGTCTTTCCAAATCAAAAATTAATAAAAAGATATTTCTTTTCTCACCTCCCCAATCATTTACAAGCAAACAATTTTAGCCAAAAACATATATATTACAAGAGGTTCCTATAAAGTACTATAGATGCTTAGGGTGCTAATACCTTCCCTTTGCATAATCAACCCCCGTACCTTGATCTCTTATTGCATTGCTTATTGCTTTATTGCTTCTTTAGCTTTGCATGTTTATTTGTGGGTTTTATTCGATATTTTCCCCTTCCCTTGGATAAATTAAAGTTCGGTGGTGACTTCTTATTTTGCGAGTCAAAGTCTAATCAATAGCTTTGATCTCCGAAAATCACCGCGACAATACTTTCACTTTCAATGTTGGGGGGTATTCAATTCTGCTTTTAGGGAGACTGGAAAAAGGTTTCTAGCCTTTCTTCCCCAAATCTTTGTAACTAAGCATGTTGTCTACTGTTGGTATTTCCCTTGATATTTGATTTGATAACACTGTCCTTGTTATACTTCATTCATTTGCTTTTCTATTTATATTCAATACTTGAAAGTATTATTGTTTATAAGGTTGATATGGACGTGTTTAGTTCCACACTGCGCTGCCCAAATTGTTGAATGCATGATTTAAATAAGTTTAATCTTTTCTGCTAATGATTGAAAAGAGAGTTCTTGTTGAGTCTACAAGTGATAACATTGCCATAAGATTTACATTCATAGTAGTTAGTCAAACTTTTAGATTTATTAATGAGACCACTGGCCGTGAGATTTAAAGAGTCTGTAGAGGGAAAACTGATGTTTTGGTTGCATGATAAGAATTGGGGGGAAGAATAACAGATGCACGAAACTTTGTCAAGGAGATAAAGCCATATATCAAAGGTTTTGATTTGTTTACTATGCATGTGTTAGGCTGTAAGTGAATGTAGAAATAAGTTTTAATTTTTATTTTTTCCAACTCTTATCATGGAGATAAACCATATATCAAGGTTTCTACTACTTTTTTTCATGTATGGTGTAGAACCAGTTGAAGTACAGTTCTGGATATGGATGAAAGGCATCTGATTTTACCATATATCAAGGTTAGCTATTGCTATTTTAGTGTGTTTAAATTTTATAATTAGAGATGAAAGGCATCTGATTTTACCATCCTCCTCTCCACGACTTCCCTTTCTCTCCTTTTCGCACCTGACCACTACTAACCTCCGGTGTGACAAAAGGTTGTGTCCTCTCGTGATGTGAGCTTTGACTGCCGACGAAGCAATGACGGCTCTTTCTTTGGAATTGTTCTTTCAGTAAATAGAAGTGTTGGTTTACTTTTAGATTTGAATCTTGATTTTAAGGAAGGAAAAGATTAAATGTGAGGAAGAAGGGATGAAGAAGATGGAGGGAAGAATGAATGAGGAAGAAGGGATTTTTTAAATAAAACAATTCTAATTTTCAATTGCAAAAAAAAGGTCTGTCAGATTGCAAAAAAAAAATCTTCATGGACGACTTGTACTTAACTAGGATGATAAGCATCTGTCTGCACGTGATTTAACGGAGAAACCCAAGATGTTTTGGAAAACAACAGGACGGTGGAGAATGATCTCTCTTGGTCGCGGGTTTTATGAGTTTCAGTTTGCCTCTTTTGAGGACATGCGTCTAGAATGGTCTATGGGAACCATCAACCTCAAATTTAATCCTTTATAATATTACATGTTTGATTGGTCCTTTGTCACCACTAAGAAAACTTTCCCCATCCCAAGCAAATATTTTTCTACAAATTGTGGGAAAAACTCTTAATATTTATCTTTGTTACATTCTATAATATTGTACTGCTTTTCAGCTAGGTATTTGGTATAGAACCAACTGAAAGTGAAGTTCTGTATATTTGTTCTTTTGTCTATAGTCCTTTATATAGCTAATTTTGTGTGTGTAAATATTATTATGCTATATTGTTGTGTGGATTTAAGATTAGAAGTTAAGACATCCAAAAACCCATTTGTAATATTTAATCAATGTATCAGATTATGTAGATCAGTAGATGTACCTTATTACATATGATAAACAAGAGAATTGGGACCCATCCAACTTGAATCAGGGAAAATGAAAACTTGGTGAAGGGACTTGTGCAGAGATGTACTGATTGGACAGAACATGCAGGCTGCAGCTACAAAGTCAATAGTGCTAGTATGTTTTCTTTCTTTCTTTCTTTTTAGTATGTATTTCAATGTGCATAGTAACAATATGGCTCTAGATTACATGAGTAAGTAATGACTAGGAGGAGTATAGGACGTGAAATGAAAATTAATGGGAAAACGAAATTAATGAAAACTATTGGCCTGCTTGGAATCGTCGTCGAAAGGGGCGAATGCGCGTTTTTTTGAAGCTACAAATTGTTGTTTTGCAATTTTATGTTAAATTGCCATTGGAATGTGAATAAATGACCAAACGCGCTCACAAACACCCACTTAGCCTTATAACCCCAAGTATTACTTTGTTCCATGCTTTTTGTAAGGGATATGATGTCTTGATGACCCTAAGTAAAACTGCATTAGGACTACTCAATTTTAAATAATATGCACAAAGTAATAAATAAAATTTTAAATTTGCATGGTGACTACTCAATATATTTGAGATGTGGTTTGCATCATGCATAATGAGGTTTGTGTGACTTGATTTTCTATTTGAAAGCTCTAGATTAAGGTCTGATGTGTGAATGACCAACATGTTATTCAGACTATGAATATGTGCATAATTGGTGTATGCCATTGCCTGCATAAGTATGATTGTCGTGGTTGTTTTATGAAATGATAATAAAAGGTTTCATTATAATATTGTTTTGAATGCTTATATAAAAACTTGATCAACTACATAAGAATTGGAGGCAAGTGTTGATGATGGCTTGTAAGGTTTTCAGCTTTTGGAAGTGGGTTATAAGGATTATCACTTCTGATTTTAATTGATTTATGTTTTGGCAAGTTTAAATAGGTCGTTTGAAAAAATGACAAGTGATTTAGGTCGTCATAGAATATGGATAACTAGTTAAGAAAACCATGTATGATGTAAGATGGCTTAAAATTTAAGACTTGAACCATCACATTTTTTCTCTTCCTATTTACAAATATTCTGCATAAGTGTTCAAATTTCATGCTTAAATCTGAGTTTTATGAGGTACACGACAGATCGATTGGAAATGAAGTAGGGGGGTAGTGCTGGTTAGTTAGTTGCGTTGAAATTGTGTGACAATACTACTACTTAAAATGTAGACTAAGTTTTAAATTTGAGTTAGAATAAGTTAGTTATTTTGGTTATACCCATCTATAAATATTAGAAAAAGTTGTACACACAATCTCATGTAGTTATTGTAAAAAATTGATTAGGCTGAAAATTAATTGAGGGACCAAAGTAAGGTATATAATATAACTCATATTACCCCTTGAAATAAAAAAAAGAAAGTTTAAGAGGATTAGGAGGCCTAAGTTAAGATTTTGATCAAATTAGAATGATATATTGATTGCAAACTTTTTCCCCTCATGTATATAGTTTATAGATTAGTAAACAAAAAATAAATACAAACATAATAGAATTATTGAGAAACGTCTAATCATTTCCCTCATGTATATTAACTTTTGTTTTGGTGAATTTGTGGTTTAACTACCATGCTATGGCCTATATACAAATTTACAATGAAAAGTCATGTTTTTGGATCCATCATAAATAATGCAAGCTAGAGAGGGGATCGAAAGATTTTTCTAATTTTTCTTCTTCTTTCTATCTCTCTCTAGATTGAATTGGGTTTGTTTCGACTATTAGTATGTGTTCTAAGTTTTTTATTTGTTGTTCTTAGTTTTTTTTAATCATGACAACACGTATCACGTACGATTATGTGATCATTTTACTCCTTTCAGGCATACATAGGAGTAAAATATCTCAAGCAATTATTTTGTCCCCGTATTTACAAAATATGCAATTGTGATCCTCTATTTTACAATACTAGACCCTTACACGTGCGATGCACGGGTGTGAACACTGTTTTATACTAAATTAGACACTTGTTATAGCAATGCATAGATTAAATTTCATTTTGGTTTGTAAATGAGCATGAGAAAACTAAAAATGTTTTCTATAATAATGGAAAAAGTAAGGTAAATATTTCTAAATTGATATAGTATATATACACACTTGCCTGTATGTGTCTTGAGAAATGGATTTGTGGAGATAAAAATCATCACAACATTTCACCGAGAAAATGATGAATATCTATGCACCGTTTATATAGCCATATAGGTATAGAGTGCATAGGAATAATTTAAAAATGAAACTGATCAATTTAATAAAATATAAAGGATTTTTAATGCATTAACTATGGAGCATGCATGATGTAAATGGATGGATTTTTTTTGCAACCAATGGAAGAGTGTGGTTATGGTGCATAAGCCCAAACTTATGCACCATGCATAAACTTGCTTCCTACACCCACCATATTTGCTTCCTACACCAAAAGTCAATCAAAAGTCAGCCCAAGCCCAAAATTAGGCAATTCATTACTCGCGCGCCCCCCATATACTACCTCATTACTTGCGCCCCCCCATTTGCTTAGCGCACCCCCCCGTTTTTTTTCCTTTTTTTTCCTAGATTTCTTGTGAGCCCCCCAATTTTTTTTTCCTCCCCTATTTCTAGCGCGTCCCCAATTTTTTTCCCTCCTCCAAACTTCTAGCGCACCCCCCCCCAAATTTCTAGCGCGCCACCCGTTTTCAATTAAATAATAACTTTTGTTCCTTTGAAGTATATATTATAAAAATCCATTTTTAATTAATTTTCGTCATACACCCCCTCGAAGCCCAACATAATAACGAATGGTTCATGTATATATAAAGCATACTTGTCAAACATACAATTTAATTTTAAGTTTTATCAATCATAATCACAATATAAATAAAATCTCATACATTAATTACATATATATATATATATATATATATATATATATATATATATATATATATATATATATATATATATATATATATATCGATTTTTCTTTACAATAAAAAAATGATCGAATCCAATATCTCATGCATACTATCCAAAAAAATTTCAACTAAACTAACCTTAATTGTTTTATATGATTTTTTGTTTTATGTAGCATGGTTTTGTAAAATGGTTATGTGATGTTTTACTTAATAACAATGGTTTTAGTGTATAACATCTTGGCACTAATGCCCATATGAAACCATTTAACTAAAATAATGATTTCAGTGTATAACGTTATGAAACCATTTAACTAGACTAATGGTTTCAGTGTATAACGCTATGAAACCATTTAACTAGAATAATGGTTTCAGTGTATAATGCTATGAAACTTTTTAACTAGACTAATGGTTTCAGTGTATAACAGTTTGAAACCATTTAACTAGACAAATGGTTTCAGTATATAACATCTTGAAACCAATTAACAAGACTAATGGTTTCAGTAATAATCAATATTTAAACCATTAAACCATACTTATGGTTTTGGTAATAATCAATATTTAAAATCATTAAACCATTTAGTGTAAAACCATTTTACAATACAAATGGTTTCAGTGTATAACTATATGAAACAATTTAACCAGCATAATGGTTTCCAGGATTTTTAAAACCATAAAAACACAATATTGATTTCAATAAACACATAAAACCATTTTATAATACAAATGGTTTCACTTTTTAACTCTCTGAAACCATTTAACCAGCATAATGGTTTCCAGGATTTTTAAAACCATAAAAACACAATATTGATTTCAATAAACACATAAAACCATTTTATAATACAAATGGTTTCACTTTTTAACTCTCTGAAACCATTTAACCAGCATAATGGTTTCCAGAATAATTGTAACGAAAATTCATACTTATGGTTTCACTGTTGTAACGAAAATTTATATTCTCGAGGAAAACATACAACCAGAGAGAGTGACTGGCCTCAAAGGGTCTCAAAATATTCAAATAATTTTGTATAAAATTCTGCAAATTTTTCAAGAAATATTAATATTTTTAATAACATTTCTTCCTCATTTAAATAATTAAAAATAGTTACAGGTATCCAAAAATTCCCAAAGAGATACCTAAATTTCAAGAAAATTATGTATTATTTTTATATAAAACAAAATTAAAAAAACGGATTTCATAGGACCCACACGCGCCTCCACGCGCCTCAGCTGCGACTGGGCGTAGATGACGCGCACTGTTCATCTCCACCTTCACCCATTTCTGCAATTCACAGGTCACGCGACCCGGTTTACCGACCCGGTTCGTTCTCTCTTGTTTCTCAACGGGAGACGACGAACCTTATACTGTTTTGATCGTCGTTCGATTTTAGAGAGATATCTTATGTTATTTTCAAAAATAGATACCTCATGGGAGAGAACGGAGGGAGCGAACGCGAGAGAGAAAGGATGAAGAAAAGGAGAACACGCGTGATTACCTCTCCCTTGAAGAGTGGCTAGGATTATTACATGTGTAAGACCCATCTAATGGTTGGAAATGGTTTATGCACCATGCATAAATTTGGACTTATGGATATTAACTTTTGCCCATTGTTTCAGTAATAATCATTATTTAAAACCATTTAACAATAATAATGATTTCAATGTATAACATCTTGAAACCATTTAACCAATATTAAGGATTTCAAAAATCTATGTTACCCTAATAATCAATATTAATGGTTTAACGATACTAATGATTATATAAAATCATTTAACAATACTAATGGTTTCAGTGTATAACATCTTAAAACCATTTAACAATACTAATGGTTTCAGTATCAGAGCACACTTCATAATCATTCCAAATACACAATATAATTCTAAAGGGCAATATTGTGTACAGAATGACACTCAAAGGGCAATTAAGTTGTGATATGATCCATATAGAAAAAACTCCAACTTGCTTCCACCCTTTTTTCTTGTTGGGAACTATACACATTTCCTTGAATGTGAGCTTGGCAACAAAGAATTAATATGGATTTGCATCAGTGAATACACAAGAGTAGTTGAATGCATAACATTTGCTTCAAACTAAGGATGACAAACAATTTTGTGCAACTGATTCATTGCACCTATGGGTCCAATTGGATAGACATTATGTTGCTTGAGGTGAACCAATATGTCCAGGTTATGGCCAGTCCAAGGTCTAGATACTATCATAAAAATTGAAGCAATAATATTCTTGAAGATATATTTAGCTTGATGAAATTTAACATTTGCAAGAGACCAAACACTAGGGTCAAGGATAGCATGGTTGAGATTTCTCATAAAATTGGAAGCATATAATTGATAGAAAAAACATTCATAACCATCACAAGCCACATCAATAATAGAATTGATATCACAAGAACTACAAACATGCTTAACACTTGGACTATGGTGGTGAGCCAACAATGTCAAAGAAGTTCAACTCTTGCCCAAGCTCACAATATTTAAGGCAATCGAAAGTAACAAAATCCAATTTTGCATTCAATCGAAACATGACAGGTCCCATTGTACCAGAGCTAGAAATATCAACTTGTATAAAAGATGCATGAATTGGCATGCCATTCAGTTTAAGAGCGTCACAATAGAAATTGGTTGTGGCAGACATTTTAACAAACAAGCAGTAGGCTTCACATGACGACAGTGTATTGGTAACCAAAACAATCTTTACAACCAAATCATATACATGGAGAACATGGTTAATACCACCCCATTGTATACCAACTTAAATGTCATGGTTAAGAAGGAATTCAGTTGGATTCTTACTGTAACTTCTCAGAAAATGAAAAAACAACACCAAGCCTAATATGTTGAAATTATGTTGAGCATACATATAGAACCAGTGTGAGACCAAGTAATCTTGTTTCTAGTAGGCAAAGACTCAAACAGGTTTTCTGCATCACTTAAGAGGTTTATAAATGGTGAATAGTGTTAGATTTAAATCACTAAATTAGGATTAAACACATATACATGCTCAACATATTATGACATATACTTTAGTGCGGAAACAAAATAGTCATAGAAGCATGTATAAAATTATAGGATCGACAAGATGATCTTTAGGAATACCTGGATCCATGATGAAAAGTTCTTTTGCAGTGATCCTGAAACACAAAGAGATGGTGGCTAGATTGGTTCTTCCTCAACCGGTACCCTGATGCCTTGATTCTCTTCAGATGGGGAGAAGAGAGTGTTTGCTTACGTACGGTGTATTGGGGACCATAGCCTTATATAGGGTGATGGCCCATTAGGGTTCCCATTATCCCGAAATGGGCCATCCTGACATCCACCCATTTGAGTCCATATCTAACTAATTAAATAATTAATTAATTAATTCTAAATAGAAATCTAATAGCCTTTTAACTTTATTTGATCACTTAATCAATTTAGGCTCTTAATTGATAAATAGCTAATATAATTAATATAAATATATATGCCCACATAATAATTATTGGAATATAATAATTGAATAATATAAAATATTCCAACAATCTCCCACTTGGGCAATATATGTTAATAATTATATCATAGTTCTTTAGGCGCGCATCCGAATGCTATTTATCTTTAGATTTCAACTTTACAATCTGGTCCACCTCATACATCAACAATGGGACCACCGCGGCTGTCGTCACTGACGTATAACGTGACGGAACCCCGATGACCACCACATCAATGTATTTGATGACATAGATCGATATGGATGAGTGGCATGGAAATTTCATGCAATGTGATCTCTAAATCATGCCTATTTCCAACTGGTCCAACTGAAGTCTTTATTGAGATCAAACTGAAGTTCCTTAGGTGCAATTCAAAATTAAAATATTTGCACATAACCAAAACTTAATATTGTTATAACAATAATATCTTATAATAAGTTTTATTTCTGCAGAAAATCAAACATAACATAATGTTTGTACCAAAATGAAACCAAAATATATAGAACATAATACAAATAAGGAAAAGACTCCCACTAATCTAAGGCAATCTCAAAACCTAGACCCATACGAGCAACATGCCCATGAAAAGCCTTAGGCGTTAAACCTTTGGTTAGTGGGTCAGCTAGCATCAAGTCTGTCCCTATATGTTCTATCAAAAGTTGTTTCTCCTGAACTCTCTCTTTCACAACAAGATACTTTATATCGATAAATTTCGACTTTGTGGAACTCATATTGTTGTTGGAGTAGAGCACAGCTGCACTATTGTCACAATAAATCTTCAATGGCCTCTCGATGCTCCCAATGATGCGTAGGCCTGTGACAAAGTTCCGCAGCCAATTCGCATGATTTGATGCCTCAAAGCAAGCCACGAACTCTGCCGCCATGGTAGAGGAAGCCACTAAAGACTGTTTGGCAGACTTCCAAGAAACGGCTCCTCCAGCCAAGAGGAAGATGTAACCAGATGTGGAACGTTTGCTATCCGGGCATCCCGCATAATCAGAGTCAGAATACCCAATGATCTCCAAGTTATCTGACTTCCGATAAGTGAGTACGAAGTCTCTAGTTCTCTTCAGGTAGCGCATTACACGCTTTACTGCTATCCAGTGCTGCATACCAGGGTTGCTCAGATATCTGCCAAGAACTCCTACAATGAATGCTAAGTCGGGACGAGTGCAAACTTGAGCATACATAATACTCCCCACAGCCGAAGCGTAAGGAACTTTATGCATCTCTTTCTTTTCAAGATCCGTAGTGGGGCACTGATTGAGACTAAATTTGTCTCCTCTAGCAACGGGTGTGTCTCCTGGTTTACTGTCTTTCATGGAGAATCTATCCAAAACTGTATCAATATAGCTCCTCTGTGACAATCCCAAAATACCTCGAGAGCGATCTCTAAGTATTCGAATTCCTAAGACAAAGGAGGCGTCCCCAAGATCTTTCATCTCAAAATTCTTTGTGAGAAATCTCTTGGTTTCGTGCAATAAGCCTATATTGTTGCTTGCCAAAAGGATATCATCTACATATAATACCAAGAAAACGAATTTACTCCCACTGAACTTTTGGTATATGCAATCATCAACTGGATTAGCCTCAAAACCAAAGGAGGATATAACTTGATGAAATTTGTAATACCATTGACGGGAAGCCTGTTTAAGGTCGTAGATGGATTTCTTAAGTTTGCAAACCATAGACTTTGGGTCTCCTGACACAAAATTTTCTGGCTGCATCATATATATTGTTTCATCAATGTTTCCATTTAGAAACGCAGTCTTTACATCCATCTGATGCAGCTCTAAATCAAAATGAGCTACTAATGCCATTATGATCCTAAGAGAGTCTTTCGAAGAAACCGGAGAGAAAGTCTCTTTATAATCAATGCCTTCCTTTTGAGTAAAACCTTTGGCGACAAGACGAGCTTTATATCTCTCAATGTTACCCTTTGAATCCCTTTTGGTTTTAAATATCCATTTACAACCAATGGGTTTCTTTCCTTCGGGTAATTTAACGAGATCCCAAACATCATTGTCAGTCATCGATTTCATCTCATCCTTCATGGCATCAATCCACTTAAGAGAGTTTGAACTTCGCATAGCTTGACTAAAGTTAATAGGATCATCCTCAGTCAAACCAATGCCATCCTCATGTTCTTGAAGAAATATAACATAATCGTCCGAAATTGGACACTTCCTCTCTCTAGTGGACCTTCTTAATGGCAGCCCTTGAGGTTGTTGAGTTTGAACTATAGGTGGTGCTTGAGGAAGAAACTCAGCGTTGTCTTGTTCTTGAGGGATGTTAGGAATAACATCATTGTTAATTTCTGGATCTGTTTCTGGAACAACAATAGGTACAAAGACTTGATCATTGTTAGTAACAGTTTCTTCATCAAAGACAACACTCCTTATGTTTCCTTCCCCTCCAAACTCTACATCCTCAAGGAATCTTGCATTTCCCGTTTCAAAAATTGTTCTAGTGATGGGGTTATAAAACTTATACCCGTAAGAGCGTTCGGCATACCCTATAAAATAGCAGCTAATTGTCTTTGCGTCCAACTTACCTTCATGAGGCCTATAGGGTCTCGCTTCAGCTGGACATCCCCAAATGTGCAAGTGCCTAATGCTGGGCTTTTTCCCAGTCCATAGCTCATAAGGGGTCTTAGCTACTGCTTTACTAGGTACTCTATTAAGGATATAAACTGCGGTCTTTAATGCCTCTCCCCAAAATGACTCTGGTAGAGAAGAATGACTAATCATACTCCTTACCATATCCTTAAGAGTCCGGTTTCGTCGTTCTGCAACTCCATTCATGCTGGGTTTTCCCGGCATTGTGTATTGCGGAACAATTCCACACTCATCGAGGAAAAGCGCGAAGGGCCCTGGACGTTGTTCCCCTGATCCATCATACCGACCATAGTATTCACCACCACGGTCAGACTTGATAGCCTTAATTTTCTTTCCAAGTTGAAGTTCGACTTCAGCTTTGAATGACTTGAACACGTCCATAGATTGAGATTTCTCATGAATCAAATAAAGGTAGCCGTACCTCGAGTAATCGTCTATGAACGTACTAAAATACCGTTGTCCATTCCAAGAACCTGAAGGGAAAGGACCACATATATCGGTATGAATTAGTTCTAAGACATCCTTAGCTCTTTCGGCATGAAAATTCCTTTTGTTTGTTTGCTTACCCTTGATACACTGAATGCAGACTTGAAAGTCCGACAAGTCAAGGGATCCAAGAATACCGTCTGACATAAGCCGCTGAATTCTCTGTTTAGAGATATGACCTAATCGCTTATGCCATAAAGTGGCAGAATTCTCATTTAATTTTCGTTTCGTACCATGTGACTCTACTTGCATTATTTTGTTATAAGGACATTCAATATCAAGCATATAAAGATTATCATTCAAAGAACCGTAACCAACAACTTTTGAATCATATGAGAGACTAAATTTATTATTTCCAAATGAACAAGTATAACCAGATTTGTCCAAAATAGAAATAGAAATTAAGTTCCGTCTAATAGACGGAGCAACAAAAGTCTCAACCAAATCCAAATGAAAACCGGTCTTTAACAATAATCTAAAAGTCCCAATAGCCTCAACTGCAACTTTATTGCCATCGCCCACATAGATGAATCTTTCAGCATCACTTGGCGGACGGCTCCACAGACAGCCTTGCATGGACATACTAATGTGAGTAGTAGCACCAGAATCTACCCACCAAGTATCCTTAGGTACAGAAACTAAATTAATTTCAGAACAAACAAAAGTGAGAAAATTACCCTTCTTTTCACGCCATGAGGCGTACTTGGAACAATCTTTCTTCATGTGTCCAGCCTTCTTGCAGAAGAAACACGTGGACTCCTTAGGTTGTTCCCTTGTTTTCTTGTTCTGGAAAAAATTTCCCGCAGTTTTCTTTAGCCTCTTAAAGTTAGTCCCACTTAGCATAGAGATAGAGTTGATTTGAGCAGTGAAATCAGGAGCAGTGGCAGCAGCAACTGGATCGAAGAGAGAACAACAAACATACAATAACAATAGTAGGCATGTCATCAAATAATCATATGGACATGCACAATATTCTATATATGCAAATTAAATAAGACCCAAACAAGATACCAAGCACACCATTAATTCCCAATCTTTGATTGCAAGAATTAACTGTAAGCGGTACTCTCACGCAACGATCAAATATTGGTAATAAGTCCGGTCAGATAATGTGCGTCTTTGACACCAACCATTACCCACATGGAGAAAAAAAAACTTAATAATTACCACATATTTATCATCACAGGTATGCAATTGTTCGGCCAAACTGTGTCTTCCTTTTGGCCGACTAAGACAGCTCGCATGAACAATTACACACTACATCTTTTATAATTTCAATTGAATCAAATTTACGCAACAGAGATTACTTTTGCAACATGTTGTTTCAATCAACTCAACTAAAATTATTAGACATTTTAATTTAATAAATTAAATGGGAAGGTCTTAAAAGTCACATAAACATTACCAACAAATGTAATGTTAAAATTGTATGTTATCTGTTTGTTTAATAATCACGTGACTATTAAACTATCATAATTGTGCGAGAAGGAACTCGCAAGATTTAAGCTGAAAGACCAAACACAGAGACGTGTTTATGTCAAATACTGACCAGTATAGTAAACTGGTTGTACTTAAGGGGTATGAAATAAGTTAATTACTTGCTACAATTAAACAACCACATTAATTGTGCTCAAGGTATACATAAGTACCTGACAGGGGAAAATTGTAGCATACACGTTGCAAATATTTTAATTTACAACAAATATTCTATAGGGTATGAAATAAACTACTTATAATAAAATGAAATAAGCACATAAATTGTGCTTTGTGTACTTAAGCAGTACGTGGGGGAAAATAAAACTTGATCCACTTGAATTCAATTTTGGTTTATAACAAAATTAAATAAATCCAAAAAAATAGTTATTGACATAATTAACTATGAGTAAGGTAGCTAATTAAATGAAGCACACAACCATAATCCGAAACTGAAATACGGTCCGAAAAAATATTTATCCAACAGTTATGGAATGAAATAAATGGCCATTACTATATCATAGTCAAATAAAGCAATATGATCTTTACAATCAAAGGCAATTATCTATAATAAAGGGTGATAAAATCGATTCGAAATTTTATGGAAAGAAATTGATGACAAAATAATAACCGATACTCATATTTGGAAACCAAATCAAATATGTTAATTTGTTTCAAATTAAAACCAAAGGAAACAAATCAGAGTTATATCAATTTATTATTTTTAATTGAAAAACAGGTCAACAAAAAAATTTCACTCGGTGAAAAATAACTAAAGAAACAGAAAATAACTTCAACGCTAATCCACCAAAAAATTTTATGTTCACATACAATCAATTTGATAAGCCAGATAAAAAATAATCACATATATGACATAAAATCGAACCATAATTTGAACAAAATAATTCAAATTAAACATATATGATGAATATAGTATATAAAGGCCATATACTGAACCGAAAAACAAAATTATACATATGTATATGCATAATACACATATATATCATAAATACATACATGATCGGAAGTGTCCAAAAATGAACACTGTCATGACCACAAATAAAATTGTACAATCACATAAAAATTAAGGACTGCGATGGTCATAAAAAATTGCAAACTCATCATCTTATCATTTCAAGCCATGAAAAGAAACAATATTCAAGACACTAGATCATGGATCCAAAAGTGATAGCATACACATATTTTCAAAACACCGAATCTTAATATTAGAACACTGGCATGCGCCACGCCAAAAGAAAGAACAGCAAAATAAAATAAATAAGCAAACCGCAATTATATTTTACTGTGCAGAATCATAAAAATCAAGGAGGCAATTATATCGATCATATAATCAAAACAACACAAGGCGAAAATACAAGATATCAGTGCAATTGAAAATAAAAGATATTCATAAGGATCAAGCATGTCCTGCTCTGATACCAATTGTTAGATTTAAATCACTAAATTAGGATTAAACACATATACATGCTCAACATATTATGACATATACTTTAGTGCGGAAACAAAATAGTCATAGAAGCATGTATAAAATTATAGGATCGACAAGATGATCTTTAGGAATACCTGGATCCATGATGAAAAGTTCTTTTGCAGTGATCCTGAAACACAAAGAGATGGTGGCTAGATTGGTTCTTCCTCAACCGGTACCCTGATGCCTTGATTCTCTTCAGATGGGGAGAAGAGAGTGTTTGCTTACGTACGGTGTATTGGGGACCATAGCCTTATATAGGGTGATGGCCCATTAGGGTTCCCATTATCCCGAAATGGGCCATCCTGACATCCACCCATTTGAGTCCATATCTAACTAATTAAATAATTAATTAATTAATTCTAAATAGAAATCTAATAGCCTTTTAACTTTATTTGATCACTTAATCAATTTAGGCTCTTAATTGATAAATAGCTAATATAATTAATATAAATATATATGCCCACATAATAATTATTGGAATATAATAATTGAATAATATAAAATATTCCAACAAATAGGTGTTCAAGATGGTGCTAGAAATGAAGTTACTGTGTTGATGAAAATCGAACACCATTTGGGTGGGTGGATTGGTATAACCAGCTCTCAAAATAGAATAGGAAAACACTAATTTCTCATCTATCTGATTGAATACATCAACAGTATTGGAAAAGGAAGAAAATACCTCAACCATAAGAGCAATCAATGTTGGAAGTGTAACATTATCTGGCGGTTCAGGAGGCAGTGGAAGGTTCGCCACTGTGCGATGGTTCCCGCAATTCCTTCACCACTTGCTTCAGCTCTGTCAATATCTCTTCCTTCTTAGGATTATTACACGTGTAAATGGATCTGATGGTTGTGAAGTGTTTATGCACCATGCATAAGGAAAGACTTATGCATAATAACTTTTGCCCCAATGGAATATATGTAGTAAAGTGTGGCTCTTTAGTATAAGTTCCTCATGTTTTAACGTGGACAATATGAAAAGTCATCTATATAAATGTAGGTATATGAAAAGTAGATAGAGTCTAGAGATGATAATGATGTGAAGATAAGTGATGTGGCATTGTAAGTGGCTGACGTGACTAAATGAAAAAAATTCATTGGCTTAAGTGGATTAGAGTTTACATAAATAGTATGAGAACTATCTAGGAATTATATGTATAGATGTTCAATTATTTAGGCTTAAATGCAGTTTTGGTCCTCCATATTTTACAAAATATGCAATTTTGGTTCTCCTATTTTGTTTTACGCAATTTTGGTCCTCCTATTTTACAATTAAATTAATTTTAATTTCTTAGTTTATGTTTTTAATTTAAGAAATAATAAAATATGATTTAAATGATAAATAATTAAATTAAATACATAATGTGTCATGTCATCAAAATTGAAGAATAAATGAAAAGGATGGACCAAATGTTTGAATTTTTTTTAAAATAGAGATACCAAAATTGCGCTAAAAAACATTAGGGACCCAAATTGTTCATTTTAAAAATAGGAGACTAAAATTGCGCAAAATAAAATAGGGGGTTCAAAATTACGCAAATTATAAAATAGATGAACCGAAACCCTTAGTTTTTACAATTTTTTTTGGGATCTTGTTAAGTTGTTATGTTAATTGTCTAGTATATTGTTAATATTTTTCAGAAACTCTAATATTTTAATTCATTCTCAATAGAAATTTTTTAGGTGACATTCAATTAGAGCTTCTCTAATAGTATTATTTATTCTTTTGTAGAAACTCTAATATTCATTATAGATTGTAGAAAAAATGCACTGTAATTAAACATATGTTGGTAAATAAATAATTAATGTCCTCAGACATTTAAAAGGGATCTTATAAAATAGGACAAAGAGTCGCCGTGAGTTTAACACAATTGGTAGGAACATCATACTATATGTGTAGGAGTCGATATTTGAACCCTAAACACCATTTATTCACTTTTAAGGTGAAATTTATCACCACAAACTACTTAACTAAAAAAAAAGGCACAGCAAAATAAGGGTCTTATTTTTTTATTTTTTTTTTACAATATAAAAGGGTCTTATTTTGGAAACAACTATAGTATAGTAACTAATTTTTACACAACCTCCAAATCTTTGGAGAAAAAACGTACCACAATATATGTCACTTTAGAGAAAAAATTTGTATCACAATATATGTCATTTTACATTACCAATGAAATATTTAATGCTATTTTTCTTTTTATACCCTTAATTATCTATTACTTTTTTTTTTTTCAATTCTTCAATTTATCTTCCCCATATAATTAATGAAGGGTAATTTTATAAACTAATTCATAATTTCTCTTTTACATACAATAATCATTATATTTCTTAATATACGTAAAAATGTCAAAACGACGTCGTAAATAGGGAATAACATTTATCTAGAGTATCTAACATGTCATCGTGTCTCTAGTGCCGGGTGTGATGAATGATGACAACTAAATAGAGAATATACTGCTTAGATGCTCATATATTCTAGACTGTATACGAGAAGTTTCCGCTAGTACACTACACAAGACGTGACTTTATTGTTTTTTGTTATCTACTCTACTTCTATAGGCACGTGGCTGCATATTATGTGATTCTTTATCTCTATATATTTATTCCCTACGTTTCAAAAAATTATTTTTTAATATTGTTTCACACATATTAACACATATTAAGAAATATAATGATCTTGTTAAACGAGATCTTTCCAACACAACATCTCAATCTTTCCAACACAACATCTCTTAAAAAGTTTTAAATAGGTCATACCAATAACACATCTCATCAATAACTATACATCATTATAAACGAGATCCACAAAAACAAAATAAGTATTAATGCTTATTGTAGAACGCAGTACCTATTAGGTACTAAAATTAATATTGCTCCAATGGTAGTATCTAATAAGTACCATGAGTACCTAATAGGTACTACACCATTGGAGATGATCTTATAAATTATAGATTTGTTTTCTTGGGAATAATACATACGTAATTATTAGAGGTACAAATGGAAACTAAAATATTGAAAAGTGAAAATGACAATTATTTTGAGACAAAATTTTATTCCTAAAGTGACAATTATTTCGAGATGGAGGGAGTATATACTGAATTTTACCAACATAGTGTGACACAAGTGGTAGATACTTTGGTCTCTTAACCATTTGGTCCTAGGTTCGATCTTCGACCGGTGCGTATGGAGAAACATTTGTTAGGAGATGTCAACCCCTTAAATGGATCTTAATTATCTCGAGAAAATTAGTCTTTGCAGTTGTGCGCGGAGATCCGTTTGATTTTAAAAAATATATAATGAATTTATTTATTCTCAATTCTCAACTATCAGTAGTACTATATTTGAGTCAAAAACTAATGGTACTATATTTATTCTTAATTCTCAACTACTAGCACTATCCTTTGAATTTATTTTTATGGAAAATACTAAATAGTGGCTCGGCTTTGGGTACTTTTTAAACATTTTAAATAATAAATTTTTGTTAAAATTTTATAAAAATGTGTAAAGTTAACGTATTGAAAATTGAAATATTTCACTTTTTATTTCTGAAAATGTGTGAGTGTCATGAGTGCCCTGTTTAGCCGGACCCTTTATTTATTTATAGTACTGGTAGTGGTATAAGAGGAAAGGAAGTGAAGCATTTCCATATATTTAATTATTGGGATATTATTAGTTAAGAAATTAAAATATAAATGTCATATTAAAATATTATCATTATTATTATTTAATTAATTCCTGCTCATGGTAACTCCGGAAGTAAATAAATAGAGTAAAATGTAAATAAAGGACATGCACAGTGACATACATACATACTAGTACTATTCCAATTGAGCCTTAGAGAAAGTAGGGTGTCACCGAGTTTTAAGAGGTTTTGTGCAAAATATAAAAGTGGTCTCTTAATAAAAAAAATATAATTTTTTTTAAAAAAAAAATTATCGATTTAAATTGCATATAATATAAAAAAAATCATTCTTGTAAACATATAAATTATCACTATTAAATCAATTGCATTAAATTAAATGAACAAGAAATAAAAAATAATTATCTTTGTATATAACGTCAAAAAAGAACATCCTAATTTAAGATTAAATTTTATGCAAAAATTAAAATGGAATAGAATTATATTTACAAGTATAGATAACTAATCTATTGATACTCATACGATATTTTATGAAATTAACAATATATAACTATTATTTTAGGGCCTAAAAATTAATCTATAAATAATACATAAGTAATATTATATGTCCTCAAAATTTTAAGTTGATGCCCTTAAAATCTTGAGTTGAGGCCCAATACCGTCGCACACCCCGCACATGTGTATAAGATGCCTATGAGAGAAAGAAACAACAAAATCAATCACTAGTTCCGTTTCTATCATCATCATCATCACCAACTTGAACTCCACCAACCACCCTAACCAACCAATAATAATAATAATAATAATAATAATAATAATAATAATAAATAAATAAAAATAAGTAGTAACAATGAAATTATAAAAATACGTTTAGTTTGGTAGTAGTAGGTTCACTCAGCAGAAGAAGCGTCAAACAGTCAAGTAGAGTGAGTGAGTCTGGTTGGCACAACTAACTAATGGGTTTGTGTCCGTGTTTTGGCGATGATTATGAAGGATCCGAAAACCCACCTGCGGATCGTGACCCGCTTCTACTGGTTTCGGGCATGGGTGGCTCCATTCTCCACTCCAAACCCAAGAAATTCGGTTTAACAACTCGTGTTTGGGTCAGAATCTTCCTCGCTGACTTAGAATTCCGAAAGAAGATTTGGTCACTTTACAATCCCCAAACAGGTACTTACTATAATAATGTGTGCATACTATTACTATATACAGATACCATTTTTATTTATGTTTTCTTCCGTATAAGCCTGTTTGGATTCACTTATTTGACCTTTGTGCGCTTGTGCTATAAAGCTACACATAAGTTGTTTATCCAAACAGCCTCTATACTAATTTAGAGTTTGATTGATTATTCATGCATTTCATTTCTCACACTAAATTAACATCAATTTACAGGTTACACCGAATCGTTAGACAAGAAATCTGATATTGTTGTTCCTGACGATGATCACGGTCTCTATGCAATTGATATTTTAGATCCATCATGGGTAAGTAAATTAACCATAATACACCTCAAAAATACTATCATATATCTATATTAACCATAATAGACCTCAAAATACTAGCTTATAGCGGTTTGTAGTGTTTGCGCGGTTGAACAGCTTATAAGTATAAGTATCAAATGACATAAAAAAAATGTTTAATTAATATTTAATTTTTTTCAATTAAGATGGTAGGGGTAAACTTGGAAGAAAATAATATTAAACTATAAGCTATAAGTTCATAAGCTACTTGAAATAGCGTTTGAAAAATAAGCTATAAGCTCTTTTTGAAAAACGTTTACCAAACATGTCTTTTTTGGTCATATGAGCTTATAAGCTATAAGCTCAAAATATGGCCTTACATGGTAGTCAATCCCGGGCGATCCCAGTGGGATCCCGGTGGAGCAGAGCGGAGCGGAGTTCTGCCGGGACGGGATGGGATGGAGCGGCGCAGCTAAGCTTCTCGGTGGGATCCCAGCAGGTTCCCAGTGGACCGGAGCGGAGCGGGTCCCGGGTTGCCATCCCGGGTTAGGACGAGATTTTGTTTTCATGGGTTTTAAAGGCCATTTTTGAAATCTCACTCATTTTAGTAAGGGTAAAATTAGACTTAGACTTTGATGATGAACTCGAGTTTTAATTTTTAGTTACTTTATTAATCTAAGTGTTGGAGACTTGACTTTTGCTTATTTATTTTGCTTGACTTTTGTTGGTAATTTTTAGTTACTTTACAATGAAGGTGTTTTTTTTTTTTTTTTTTGACAAAGATGAAGAAGGTGTTGTAGACTTGAGATTTGTGTTTTTAATTTTTAATTTATGAATGTTTTATGGATTTTGAGATGTTTGTTTAATTTTACATTAATTATATGTTTATAGTATTATTTATGTAATTTATAAATAAATAAAAAATAATAGCGGCATCCCGGCCATCCCGCTCCCCGGGATGCCGCTATCCCAGTTTTGGGGCTGGCCGCTCCGCTCCGGGATCCGGGATTAACTACTATGTGGCCTTACCAAACAGAGCCTAAGTGTTATTTTGTCACATGGTTATTTTGTCACATGTATGTTTGAATACCTGAGAATTATTTATATTTGAACACAATTTGGATGGTCAACGGATAACATGTATGTTCGAACACTTGAAAATCGTTGTTAATGACATTCAAAGTTATGGTTAATTATGTTCAATGGAGGTTTAATGACCCAGGCGCCTTGCAAAACCTAGCTCGGCCCAACCTTTTTCATCCCTACTTTGCGGCACTTTGATATATTCATTAACCAACAATTGAACGGAATTAAATACATATTTAAATTGTGTTAAACATCTAAGTTGTCGAAATTTGTGTCAAAATATTATTTGTGATTTTGTTTAATTTGGTTTTTCTTATGCTTAAATTAAATGTTTCTTTTCTGTTACTTGTGGCTGCAGTTTGTAAAATGTGTGCATTTGACAGAGGTGTATCATTTTCATGACATGATTGACATGCTTGTTGAATGTGGATACGTCAAAGGAACCACTTTGTTTGGATACGGATATGATTTCAGACAAAGCAATAGGTAATGTTGCTATTGTAAAGTTCAGTAAGTTAACTGAGTGGATTCACACATTATCCCAGTTAGTTGGGTCAATTTCTACCTTATGAAAGTAGTAATTCATACAAATTTTTAGATGTTATAGTTTATAGATAAGTTAAACGAGAGTTTTTGGAAATGTTGAGATGGGAGGTATTCAACTTATAGAAGAGGCTATAATTTGGAGAACTTGTGTTCATTGCAACATCATTTCAACCATTCTATTCTTACACGTGTTTATTGAAAACTTGTTCCAAAATGGTTCTAAAGTGCTTATTTTGTTGTGGTTGATATAGGATGGACAAGTTAATGGATGGCCTTAAACTCAAGTTGGAAACTGCTTACAAAGCCTCTGGTGGAAGAAAAGTCAATATAATTTCACACTCCATGGGAGGGGTTTTGATCTTGTGTTTCATGTCACTTCACAGAGATGTGAGCATAGTTTTTCTACATCACTACTTACGAAACTTGTGCTCTTTCTGCAATGTATAGGGAAGAAACTTAAAGCTGAACAGGTGGTTATTTATGTTGTTCCTTGGCAGGTGTTTTCTAGATATGTGAATAAGTGGATTGCCTTGGCTTGCCCTTTCCAAGGTAATTTTGCTCTGTTTTTATATGCTTTCCTTTTCATTGGTCTAAGTTCAAAGTTCATACCACATTTAAATTTAACATATGAATAGTGGGGAAACGTTTAATTTTGTTGTGTGAATCAGAAATGTAAAAGGGCTTTAACATCTTCTCCTTTATACTCTGCTTTTTCCAATTTTATAGATGTCTTAACTATATCTATGCTTGAATATGAATTCCACATGAACAGGAGCTCCAGGGTGCATCAACGATACTCTATTAACTGGATTAGAATTTGTAGAAGGCTTTGAAAGCTATTTTTTTGTGTCAAGGTGGACTTTTCATCAATTGGTATATTCTTGTACTCGGTTAATTTGTCCTGTCATTATCTTAATTGAATGTGGGGATAAATAACAATATTTTTGCCAAGAAATATTTTCAATCACCCTTTCAAAAGTTTTTATCAGGCATCATTGCCAAGGAAACAACCAATCTAGTTCTCAATTTAACTGCGTCTTCAACGGAATGAGTTGGACGTGGCCAGGCATGAATCCGTTGGAGCTAGTGGATATGAACTGCATACAAGACAGAATATCTCTGGGGGTCTTCTCCCATCAACAACCTATTTGAAATTTCCGACTAAGTCATTGAAGGCTTCACACTGATGAACCTCTCTGGAGCCTGTAGCAGTGATCCACTGTTGTCTGCAGATCATGTCCTCGTGTTATTGAGATGCAAAGCTTGGTCACCATTCAATTCATTCCTTTGAGAATGGTTGCAATATTTATGCTCAGTGTTAACTTATTTTGAAACCACTAATTGAGGTAATCTTATCACATTAGCTAGTTGAATGTCCATCAATCTACGAGATGTTGGCAAATCCGGATTATGAATGGAAAAAGCACCCAGAAATTAAAGTTTGGAGAAAGCATAATAAGGATGGAAATGTTAACATCAATTTGGAATCTTATGGACCAACCCAGAGTATCTCTGTATTTGAAGAAGCACTGAGGAACAATGAGGTATTTTATTTGAACTTTTTCTTAGGTCTGATAAATGCAATATGTGTGGGCATATATGCTTTGAAATGTTAACCTTTGATTTTGCTTGCATGATTACAATTCTATGAAGTATTCTGTTGAAGTTTACCATAGATATTAATCAATAATTCAGATATAATAAATATTATTAAAATAGATCAGTAAATTATAAAATGATATAAAACCTAGTGAATTTTCATATATAATTAATTTATAGAAGTTCTGTCGAATCTTTGAAGATATGACAGTTTTATAACGGAATTTTTGTTATTATTAAGTTTTAGAAAATAAAATTAGTTATCATTTTTTGTCATTATAATTTGAAAATTTTATATTCAATGACTAAATAAAATATTATATTATTTCATTTTTGTCACCATTTATAAGAATGGCTCTTTACCATTAAATGTTTTTGGGGATAAGGTTGTTCCCTTTTTGATGTTCTGGATGTTGTTGACAACTATTTGCCTTCAGGTTTTCTGTCATCTTCCCTCATGTATCCTTGGCAGTGGTTTGGAGGATAAAACTAATTCTTCCATAATTTTTATTTCTCCCTTTCTCTATGACAAAAAAATATTTTGCTGTAAAAATTTCGCATAAAAGTTGTTCATTTATGACTACAGTTGACATGTCATTTAAGGGAAGTAAGGTTATCTATAACTGTTAGAAGTCCCACATTGGCTAGAGATATGACAAAGATAGTCTTTATAAGTGTAGTGCAAACCTCAACTCTCAAGCTAGCTTTTGTGGTTGAGTATAGGCCTCTCAAATTCTCACATGGCATCAGAGCTCTCGTTCTTTGAGGGCCTTGCTTCCGCATAAACCCTAGCCGCCTTCATTGCGGTCATAAACCCTAACTGCCTTCATTGCAGGATTAGGATTTGTTACTACCGCCTTTATTGCAGTTTCAGCAAACAGTTGCGAAATCACTGTTCACCTGGTACTGTTCATCCATGGCACTGTTCACACGCGTACTGTTCATCCACGACACTGTTCACGCACGTGCTGTTCATAGCAGTACTGTGCATCACTGTTCATTCAAAAAAAAAAACTTGGATTTTTTTCTATTTTGTTCTTCTTATTAAGACAATCACATGACAACGGTCAATATGTCAAAAAAAGGATTTGTTCCACTCAACCAAGATGAAATAAAGAGGTTGAAATCTTTTCTTAGTGAATTGGAGACACCAACAACGGTTACAACTTCTCTGGCATATTCAGGTATGTTTCCGTTTCCACTTTCTCTTGGTAAGTCTCAATTTTCTGTTGGATTTAATGCTTCGGATAAACCCTATAACCAATATTGGATACTGGATTCTGGAGCCACTGACCACATGACACCCTTACCCACACAATTTTCCACTTATTCACCTTGTCTCAATAACAAGAAAATATCCACAGCAGATGGTACCCTTTTAACTGTAGCAGGTCAAGGAGATATCCAAATAAGTCCATCTATAATCCTACGA
Organism: Trifolium pratense; assembly: GCF_020283565.1. Taxonomy (NCBI): domain Eukaryota; kingdom Viridiplantae; phylum Streptophyta; class Magnoliopsida; order Fabales; family Fabaceae; genus Trifolium; species Trifolium pratense. Next base: position 41,716,225 of record NC_060064.1, on the reverse strand, counting down.
AATGTCCTTCACATTCCCAAATTGTCTACTAGCCTAATTTCCATACAAAAACTCACCAAAAACCTATCATGTAATGCTATTTTTTATGACAATGCTTGTGTTTTTCACGATAAGCATTCGGGGAGGACAATTGGAAATGCGAGAGAATGGAATGGTCTTTATTACTTGGATAACCAAAATCTCCCCCCAAATCCACTCAACAACAACAACTCACTTTTTTCGGAATCAATTAAGACCAACAGGGATAAGGTCTTTCTATACCACCGTCGTCTTGGTCATCCTTCATTTAGAGTCATGAAACAAATATTTCCTTCCTTTTTTAAAAATTTAGATGTTGAGAGTCTTTGCGTGTGTTTGGTTCTGCGGCGGAGAGAATTGATTTTGGCAGAATTGATTCTGTAAAATTGATTCTGGCCAAAATTGATTTTAAGCTGAAGTGGTTTATGTTTGGATATATTCATGAAAAAGTGAGTTGAACAAAAAATTTGAGTGTAAAAATCAATTCTAGAATCAGAAGCTACGATTTCTAGCTTCAAGTAGAATCAATTCTGGAGGCAGAATCAATTCTACTTTTGAGAAACCAAACAAATCAGAATCAATTCTACACGTCCAGAATCAATTCTGGATGCTCCAGAATTGAAACCAAACATACACTTTGTTGTGAGGTGTGTGAACTTGCTAAACACAAACGTGCCTCTTTCCCGGTCAGTAACAAAGTGAGTACTTCTCCATTTTATTTAATTCATACTGATGTGTGGGGTCCTTCTAATGTTCCAAATATATCGGGTGCTCGATGGTTTGTAACCTTCATCGATGATTGCACTCGGGTTACATGGGTCTACTTACTAAGACAAAAGTCCGAGGTTACCTCTGTGTTTCTACATTTCTTCTCATTGGTAAAAAACCAGTTTGGAGTGAGTATTAAGAGGGTCAGGTCTGATAATGCCAAAGATTACTTCAATCAAGGACTTAATTCCTTTTGTCAAAACACCCCAACAAAATGGGATTGCTGAGAGAAAAAACAGGCATTTGTTAGATCAAACACGTGCTATATTATTCCAAAATAAGGTTCCCAAGAAGTATTGGGGAGAGGCGGTTTTAACCGCATCGTATCTCATAAATCGTTTACCTTCTAGTGTCCTTGCCTCTAAAACTCCTATGGAGGTTCTATCCTCATTTTATCCTGATGTGTCCACCTCTTGTAATCTCATTCCTAGAATATTTGGGTGTAAGTCGTTCGTCCATATCCATAGTGATGGTAGAGGGAAACTTGATCCTAGAGCCTTAAAGTGTGTCTTTATAGGGTATTCTTCCACCCAAAAGGGTTACAAATGTTATCATCCACCGTCTAATAAATTCTTTGTCTCTCGAGATGTCACCTTTCATGAACAAGAAAGTTACTTCGCTCAAACTCATCTTCACGGGGAGAACACAAGTAAGGAAGATGAGTCTCTTATACTTCCTGACCTTAATCTCGGACCACAAGTTGAGACTGAAACTAGAAGTGACAATGTTGAGACTGAAATTGATCCTAAAAATGTTGAAACTAGAGGTGACAATGTTGAGACTGAAATTGATTCCGAAAAAGATGGAAATGTTGGTGTTGATGTAAGATATGGGAAGAATTTAGTATACACAAGGAAAAAGAATATCATTCCTGAATCTACTCATATCCATGAATCCAATCCAACATTACATGAAGAAACTTTCCTTGACCCTTCAAAATCTAGTGATTCAATTTCCGAATTTTCTCCTGTTCAGGTACCAGAATCTAGTTCAACCTTACAAGAACCCAACCCGATAAAACATAAAAAACCAAAATCAAGAGAAGTAACACCAATACACTCTAAAGACTCGCATCTCCCAATTGCCCATAGGAAAGAAACTAGAACCTGCACCAACAAGCCACTTTACCCTCTATCCAATTACTTATGCTTTGAACAATTATCAACTACCCATAAAGCCTTCCTCACAAGTCTAAACACTACCACAATACCTACTTCCTTGTCTGAGGCATTGTCTGACAGGAAATGGAAACAAGCCATGGATTTGGAAATGGAGGCACTTGATAAGAACAATACTTGGGAATTGGTCTCTCTACCAAATGGAAAGAAACCTGTAGGGTGCAAATGGGTATACACTGTAAAATACAAGGCTGATGGATCTATTGAGAGGTACAAGGCAAGATTGGTAGCCAAAGGGTTCACTCAGACTTATGGAATAGATTACTCTGAGACATTTGCTCCAGTTGCAAAAATGAATACTGTTAGGGTGATATTATCTTTAGCAGCTAATTACAATTGGAACTTGCAGCAATTTGATGTAAAAAATGCTTTCCTTCATGGAGAACTTGAAGAAGAGATCTACATGGATGTACCCCCTGGATATCGTGAAGATATTGCTGCCAACACCGTGTGTAAGTTAAAAAAGGCTTTATATGGACTAAAGCAATCACCACGAGCTTGGTTTGGAAGATTCACTAAAGTTATGGTTGGTTTGGGCTTCAAACAAAGTCAAGGAGACCATACTTTATTTGTTAAACACTCTAAGTCAGGAGGAGTCACAGTGTTATTGGTGTATGTGGACGACATTATCGTAACAGGCGATGATGAAGAGGAGCAGCAAATGTTAAGTCAACACTTAGCCAAGGAATTTGAGATTAAGACCTTGGGAAAATTGAAGTATTTTTTGGGAATAGAAGTGGCTCACTCTAAGAAAGGAATTTTCATATCTCAACAAAAATACATTACCGACCTTTTGCAAGAGACTGGCAAGACAGCATGCAAGCCTGCATGTACACCAATTGATCCAAATATAAAGTTGGGGAATGCAGAAGAAGATGTTGCGGTTAATAAGGAAATGTATCAAAGATTGGTCGGCAAACTAATATATTTATCACATACTAGACCTGATGTTGTTTTTGCTGTAAGCTTGGTCAGCCAATTCATGCACCAACCAAAGGAGATTCATCTACAAGCTGCACTCCGAATTGTTCAATATTTGAAAGGAACTCCAGGTAGAGGAATTTTGTTCGAACGAAATGGAAGTGTGGGACTTGAAGCATATACTGATGCTGACTATGCAGGGTCAATTGTGGATAGGAGATCAACTACAGGATATTGCACTTTTTTAGGTGGAAATCTTGTGACTTGGAAGAGTAAAAAACAAAGCGTGGTATCCAGATCTAGTGCTGAAGCAGAGTTCAGGGCAATGGCACAAGGTATATGTGAATTACTATGGCTGAAAAGCATCTTGGAAGACTTGAGGATAAAGAGTGATGAACCAATGAAACTCTATTGTGATAATAAATCTGCTATTAGCATAACTCATAATCCAGTGCAACATGATAGGACCAAACATATTGAAGTTGACCGACACTTCATCAAAGAAAAATTAGATAGTGGTCTAATTTGCACTCCATATGTCTCTTCCCAAGGCAACCTTGCAGATCTTCTAACTAAGGGGCTAAACGGCAATAACTTTGAAAGAATTGTTTCCAAGTTGGGAATGATAAATATTCATTCACCAGCTTGAGGGGGAGTGTTGTAAATAAATAGTAAATATTCTATTATTAGGAGTAATCTTCTATTAGTAATTTGTATTTGGCCCATGAGCCCATTAGGTTAGAATAGTCTATATAAACACATTAGTGATTGTAAATTATTCATAACTTGAAATATAATTCAGTTATGAATAATTTACAATCACTAATGTGTTTATATAGACTATTCTAACCTAATGGGCTCATGGGCCAAATACAAATTACTAATAGAAGATTACTCCTAATAATAGAATATTTATCATTCCCAACTTGGAAACAATTCTTTCAAAGTTATTGCCGTTTAGCCCCTTAGTTAGAAGATCTGCAAGGTTGCCTTGGGAAGAGACATATGGAGTGCAAATTAGACCACTATCTAATTTTTCTTTGATGAAGTGTCGGTCAACTTCAATATGTTTGGTCCTATCATGTTGCACTGGATTATGAGCTATGCTAATAGCAGATTTATTATCACAATAGAGTTTCATTGGTTCATCACTCTTTATCCTCAAGTCTTCCAAGATGCTTTTCAGCCATAGTAATTCACATATACCTTGTGCCATTGCCCTGAACTCTGCTTCAGGCCCAATATAAAATATAATATGGTATCAGAGCCTATCCTAGATCCATTTGTTGTTTGTTGTGGAGACCTCCCATATTTGGCCACCCGTTGTTGATTCCACGCACCAAGCCCAATAGTGCTGGGCGTGAGGGGGTGTGTTAGAAGTCCCACATTGGCTAGAGATATGGCAAAGATAGTCTTTATAAGTGTAGTGCAAACCTCAACTCTCAAACTAGCTTTTGTGGTTGAGTATAGGCCTCTCAAATTCTAATAATAACTATATCTGTTTAATACTCCTGTGTAAGGGATTTTGGACCAGTTGGCAATTCCTTGGCATTGCATGTCAGATGTCTGTTTTCAACTCCTAGTCATGTCTGACATGGCACATTAGCTGCCGCCGTGTGACTGATTTGTGTGACTGATTTGTTAATGAATCGACTCACCTAGGTGTTGTAGTTGGTTTGACTGGTTCTCTAAAAATTAGCAGGCTTGCAGGTCTTTGACCAGTCATGATCCGTATGAGCAATTATGGTTATTAGACAAGAACTGATCTGAGCTTGGATTTGGTCTTGTCCTGTTTCTGTTCTCAGGACAGTGGTTGTAGACTTGTAGCTTAAGTGACTGACTGACTGGCTGACGGACTTCTTTTTTTAATAATGGCACACATGGATTTAGCATTAGGGAAGGGAAAGCTGTTGCTTGTTATTAGTAAGACTAAGCTACTTTGGTTTTTTCTTTAACTAATGCCAATAAAAGGATATGTGTTAATTATGAAAACCTTAAAACAAAGAAAATACATAATGTGTAATTTTTTCATTACCCTATATTATACCAAGGACTTATTTTTTTTCCCTTTCCTTTTTGCAGCTAAAGTATAATGGGAAATTAATACCACTGCCCTTTAATTTAGCTATCTTCAAATGGGCTACTGGAACTCGTCAAGTTATAAGTAATTCTAAACTACCGGACGGGGTCAGCTTCTATAACATTTACGGAACATCATTTGACACACCTTTCGATGTTTGGTATGTGATTAAACTGCTATTGGAAAAAACAAGTATGGCTTGGAATTAATTTAGGTTGAGAGATGGGAAGGAAACTGGATCACTGTTCATCCACCTGACAGCTTTGATCTAAGTTTTTATGTTTATAATCAACAATCAGTACTTTACTTAGCGAACTTTCTCGATTATCTGGACTTGTCTTGTTTCTTATTACATTTCAAAAAAAAAAAATTCTTCTTCAGAATTTTTATATAAGGAAGAAGGGTAATCGTATCCTCGGTAAATAAGGATAATCTTATCAATGACATTTGGGGGGTATACGTTGGCTCCATTATCGTGAGAATTTGGATGAAATATCCTCTTCTCGATTTGCAAAAGTTTCTTCAATATTTTTCTGACATGTCCTGATTTCCATGCCTAATGCAGCTATGGTTCGGAAAAATCTCCAATAGACGACTTATCTGAAATATGCCAGACATTGGTGAGCCACTTAAATCTCTTACAGTATATTTCAATGATAAAGACCACAATAAAGTTATTGAATAACTTTGGTGCTTTTTAGTTATTGAATAAAACATATTCTCTATGGTTTCAGCCACAATATTCTTATGTTGATGGAGATGGATCAGTTCCTGTTGAATCGGCCAAGGTGCTCACTTTTACCTTTCTGTATATTTTACTATTAGAATTTCTAAGCTTTCTGTAACTAGATACCAACTAACTAAAGGTTAGTTGCAGCTATTTGCATATCTATCCTTTTTCATGCCTCCACAAGCTCATCTGTGGGTGAATCAACTGACCTCACAGTGAACTTGGCATTCCTCAAATTTGGAAGGAGGAAGAGAAGTGCACTACTCAGAGTTGCTTCTGGAGCACCTTTTCCCGTACAAAGAACAAGTCTTAGACCATATGCTTGGTGCGAGCATGAAGTTCAAGATTATGGGCTAGAGCAATAGTGCTCATGTTGTCACAGTGGACTAGGGGAGTAGTGAACTTAGTGCCCAATTCAGATGGTAAGGATTAAATCCAGAGTAGTTCTGATGTAGCCAGATATTCTGCTTTTGTGCTTGATCTGAAAATGACTGGTTGCTTTTTAGCCCGCTAGGAAATAAGGTTAGCACCCAGAAAAACAGAAGCACCTGAACTCGAGTGAGTGTAGTTAGCTTGAGGTTGACTATCAAATTTGGACTGAGCTGGAGTAGGCAAATTATAAATCCAAATTTATCACTGATTATGGAGATTGTTGACTCGAAATCTTGAATAAGGTCTTCAAGAATAACATCTAGATGCTCTTGAGCAGAGATAGGTTCACCGTTGATCTAACCAACCAGAGAGTTGATTTTTACAAGAAACTCAGAAACTAAGCTCTTGCATTTGTCAAGGCGCGTATTGCTTAGATCCGAGCGAAGCAGACAAAGCTTCACATGCGTGTCTCTCTGGAAATAAGCATGGATCTTACCCCAGAGTAACCACGCAGTTTTGCAGCCAATAATGCGAGTTAGCATGTCACGCTTCATATATTGAAGCCATGCTAGAAGAATTTGATCTCGTAGTTCCAATGTGTCTTATGCATCGCTAACACGATTCAGACTTGCGTCCTCAAGTGTAGCGAATTTGGTAGGAATGTTGGATTGACAAGGTATTGATGTGGTTTATGAGCTCTGATCACCGGTTTGTTAGTTTTCAGAATCTAATTTCTCAGAGATGGTGGAAAACGAGTTTGTGTTTGCCGGAAAAGACGACGAAAGCGAGGTGAGCGGAGGCGTAGCCTGTTGCGCTACCTAGCTTGTGGCGTTGAGTTTGCAGTTGAGGCCGCAGGACTGATCTGCACTTCTGATACCCTATTAGAATTTCTAAGCTACTGAGTTTGAATGTTTCATAGAGAAAGCGTTGAGTGAATTTTCTGAACTCTGACTGAGTTCAGTTTCTGACTTTGATTGAAATGAAATCAGTTACAAAATCTGAAGAGGATCAATGCTTATATAGTAGTTCTAAGTTAGTTAAAGGAAAGGCAAGGAATTGTCAAATAAGTTATAGGTTCAGTTTTGACGGTTACAGAGTAGTTGTAAACTAACTAACTAACCAACTAGATAAAACTACCTGAAGTTTAGTTGCAACTATTTGCATATCTATCCTTTTTCATGTACATATACTTAACTGTATCCATGCTGATATTATCATAATTGCTTAGCACTTGGTATAATGCCAAATTATAATGTTAAAAGTAAGTAATCATGTGATTATAAGAGTTGTTAAGCTTTTCAAGGCAATTATTTGCTGTCTTTTTAATATTGATGCTTTCTGCAGCCCTGTGGATATAGGCCGGATAGATGGATATTGTTTCAATTCAACTACCTAATGTTTTCTTAATCTTGTAGTTCCAAACTTATCTTATGATAATAATTCCTTATGTTATCACTGTATCGTTTGATCAATATCAATATCAAATTTATAATATTAATTTTAGGAGTTCTTTTGTCTTTTCATGTCACAGGCTGATGGACTCGACGCCATTGAAAGGGTAGGAGTTGCTGCTGAGCACCGTGGATTATTACGAGATAAAACTGTATTTCAACTTATTCAAAAGTGGTTGGGTGTCGAGCCAATTGTTAGCAAGCAATCTATGACATCAAAAGTGGCAGATGTGAATGCAATCAACCCTATGGTTCTCTAAATTTGTTTATTTCTGAAAATGAGGGTCATATCCATGTGCTTGTATTCCACGTTGATGAAAGGAAAGTGTTTTACCACGGTATCCTTTTTTAGAAAACATACAAGAAACATTGAAACACCTAAGCTGCATATGCATTAAATGGTTTGGTGCAACCAGTTACCGTGTAATTTTATTATACATTGTGTATTGTAGAATTCAATATTGGGGGTACTATATTTGGTGATCATGGGGCAAGATGTATCTATTCTCACATCTTGAAAACCTGCTGGGTGACTTAGTTCTCAGCATGTACTGTTATGATAATTTATCTGAGCATTATTATCAATCTGCTTTGATTCAACATGTTCAAATGTAAACTCTACTTTCACAGTAAGAAATTCAAAAACTCAAATGAGCACTAAATTATGGTAGTCTTTTTACATTTCTTATTTAAAACATTTTTCATAAATTTCTTATATTACGACCTTCCACGTTCCAACTCAATGAGTCGTTGAAAAGCTTTTCCCTCTACATAGCAGCAAAAAAGGTAATTCTCTCGGAAAATTCAAAGGGATTTTCTTTAGAGTGGATGTTTGGGAAAATATTCACATGTTTGTGTCTTCTGCATATTGTGAATTAGAAACAACAAAATAATCTATTCTTCACTTGTCCTATATTGGATTATCTGGTAATGTTGTTTAACATGGCTAGGAAATTTGAACTCCGTTCTCCTTTGTTATGGAAAAACTCATCATTGTTTTTTATTGGTTTGACCGCTATCAGTACCATAACATATTAACATTTGGCAACTTGGTCTATATGGTTACATCAAAACCCTATTTGCTTAAGTCCTCAAATCTAAATTGTGAGGTGTTGGAAACTATTAGGATTAATGATTGGTCATGGATAAAAGCTAATTTGAAAATGAGTCACTATGAATGTTGGTCATACCCATTCATGTTAATATGATGAGTCATTACATCACACGAGTCCTTAAAATCTTGATATTATTATTATATTATTCTCTTACTGCATCTTGATAGGAGTATTATTTTCCTTAATTGTATTTCATGTAATTTAGCAGAGGTATGTAATTGTTTTGATGTGCTGCAAGTGACAGTTTTTGTAGCTATGAAGGTTGCAATGGATTTATAGCTTGTTGTGTGCAAGTTTTGCAGCTTAAGTTATGATGTCATCTGTCTTTCCTTGTTTTGAGTTTATGCTAGTCTGTGTTCTCTGCTAGTTTTGTTGATTTCTAGTAGACAGTTTATAGGAGTAACTACTGATCCTCGTAAAGATGACAACAGTATTGAAATAAATCCAAGTCTCCATGAAAATATATAATGTTTCATTAAGAATGACATTTGTCATTTTATAAAGATAAGTTAGATTAAATCCAATATACATAAGATGATATCATAACTCATCCATTAGACCACTCAGGCACTAACCAGTAACCATATTATTAGGGATGGTCATGGTTTGGTTAATGGAGAAAACCGAACTGAACCAAACCAAACACACAGTTGGCTTGAACTGAACCAAACTGCTTGTGTTTTATCTTAAACCAAACCAAAATTGTTTTAAGGTTCAGTTAACCGGAAGGTTCAGTTAACTGGAACAATAAAAAACTAAACAATCTAATCACCAATTTCATAAAAGGGAGAAATGAATTTATCACACATTCTTCACAAAAATGTTTCAATCCTCACTGTAAAATCTCAAAATTGATGCTTCCATAGCTGCTTAAAAGTTGCAATCTCAAAGAATACAAAGAAGAATCGATGCTTGTTTCAGAGATACACAGATTAACAATGGAATTTTGCAAGATGTTGGTGGTGTAAGAGTTTTTTTGCTTCATGAAAAATTCTCACGCCGCCGCCGCCGCCGCCGCCGTAACTCTTGCTGCTCGAGCTAGTTCTCTAGATCCAACGGAGTGACAAATGGTCACGCTATCAACAACATAGCTCACGACAGCGTCGACGGTGGTTGTCCTAATCTTGTCGTTGATGATGGAGGTGAATCTGGTGATTCTCCATGGCGGTGGATCTGGTGAGTGGTGATGGCGTTGAAACTAATGGAATAGAACAATGATATTTTGACCATGGATGGTTCAGTTCGGTGAACCGGTAAACTTAAACATATGGTTCAGTTAACAAACTGTTTCTAAAAGCAACAGTTCAGTTTGGATTTTTTTATTTTATTTTTTGGTTAAAAATGGTTCAGTTCAATTTAGTTTTCCAGTTCGGTTTGGTTTTATGGTTTTTTTGCCCACCCATCCATGCACTAAGTTCAATAATAGTGTTGGGTGTGAGAGTGTACGAGGAGTATCTCTTTTAGTTGGATATTGTACAAATTTGTCCTTGACAAACCTAATTTTCTTTTATAAATTAATTTAAAGCATAAAATAAAGGATTAAATATGTTTTTAGTCCCTACATTTTGCTCTATAGTCAAGAATAGTCCTTACATTTTTTTTATGGTTAAAAAAAATCCTGCACTTTTTTCCTTTATCAAAATTGGTCCCTACCATTAATCTTTTTTAACATAATGCAGATGTGGCGCAATTGGCCAAAAACATGATGACACATGTCTTTTTCTACAAGAGTTATTGTGCACCTTTTCACACCAAATCATCTTTTCTTTGTATTTGCATTTCTCTGTAACTCCGGACACAAATATAAGAAAAAATAATCGTTTATGCGATGTTTAAGAAATTTAGTTAAGTGTAGTTAATTTTCTTGATTTAATGCAAAACATGAGTTAAGTTTACTATATTACCCTTTGAAAAGTGATTTATGCCTTGGAAATCACGTAAACTTTTGAAAAGTGAAATGATTAAATAAGGGTATATTAGGAATAAAAGTATTAATTAGTTTAAAAGTAGTTGACTTTTGCTTATATTTGTGTCCAAAATTTGAAGTGTTTTTTGTCTTATATTTGTGTCCGAAGGGAGTAGATCAGGAAATGCAAATACAAAGAAAAGATGATTTGGTGTGAAAAGGTGCACAATAACTCTTGTAGAAAAAGACACATGTCATCATGTTATTGGCCAGTTACACCACATCTGCATTCTGTTAAAAAAAAATTAACGGTAGGGACCAATTTTGATAATGGAAAAAAATATAGGAACTATTCTGGACTATATGAAAAAATGTATGGACTAAAAATATATTTAACCCTAAAATGAATTTTGAAATTCAAATTTAGTAAGTAGGACATAAAGAAAATGTTAGTAACAGCAATGATAAGTTGGTAACTGTGGTGTTCACCAATATAGAGATAAATCTTGCAGTTGTCTAAGCATTAGATGTTCATGTACCATCTTGTCTAATGCAAATATGGCGTTATATACAAAGCAACAAGACATTAGGTATTCTATGTTTTTTTTCATTATTACGAATTGAACTCGATACTTTTGAGATTTACATCACTCACACACTGTTAAAAACAATTAACGGCTGGAACCAATTTTGATAACGGAAAAAAATGTAGAATTTTTTTTAACTATAAAAAAAAGTATGAACTATTCTTGACTATATGAAAAAATGTAGGGACTAAATAGACCCTGATGATGACCATAGGGTATTTATTTATGTACTGATGCTAAACAGGGGCGTCTCTGAGTTTTAGGAGACTCTGTGCAAAATTTAAAAGTGGCCCCTTAATAAAAAAAAATATAATTTTTTTTTTTAAAAAATTATATTTAAATTGTATATAATATAAAAAAAATCATTTTTATTCTTGTAATCATATAAATTATCAATATTAAACCAATTGCATTAGATCAAATAGAACAAGAAATACAAAATAATTATTTTTGTATATAACGTCAAAAAAGAACATCTTAATCTAAGATTAAATTTTATGCAAAGATTAAAATGGACTAGAACTATATTTCCGAGTATAGATAACTAATCTATTGATACTCATATGATATTTTATGAATATTAATAATATATAACTATTATTTTAGGACCTAAAATTTAACCTATTAATATACATATGATATTTTATGAGTATAAATAATATATAAGTAATATTATAGGACCTCAAAATTTTGAGTTGAGGCCCTCAAAATTATGAGGCCCGATGCCGTCGCACTTCCGCACATGTGTGCAGGCCGACTCTGATGCTAAATAAGGTGTTATATATGTGGGCGTAAAATGTGTTATTACATAATTTCTTTGAAGAATGAATATACTATGAATGAAGCTTCTAAATCTAGCAACTGTTGGTTTTATAACATAAGCTTTATTATTTTGAGAGGACAGTCAAGACAGCAGGCTACCTGCAGAGTTTGAAAACACTGATTTTTGTCATCCCTGTGGTTCCGACCTGAAGAATGTTCTGGCCGTTCAAGTGTTTAGATGGAGTGATGGATGCTACCTTGAGGATCAGGATCATTTGCGGTTATCTGGCATCAGAAAAAAAAAAAATCAAATTTAGATAAGTTCATATAATATAACTATTATTAAATTAAAACGGGCAATTATCGACCACAATAGAAAAGGAGTAAATGACCTGTATTTTCGCTAGTTAGGACTTGGGATGAAACCAGGTCCCACATTGCAAAATGCTGAAAATCTTTTACTAATAAAAGGAATGTTGAATTGCTCATAAGCAAGCATTGTGATGATGTGGCACTCTATAAGAAAAGTTTACAATCTCTATTAAAACATTTTCATCAACTTTTTTCTAAATCATTTTAAATTATCACTATATACAATTATCGTAAAAATAAAAAAACTTCTTACAAATTATGGTTACCAAATCCAAAAGTAATTTCTTTGCTTCACTGATAAAAAATTTATACTACTTTTTTAAAAAGATTGTACTAATGCAAAATCTAAATTAATAATTTGACATTTAACAATTTTTATTAATTTTGTATTATCCTATTCTTTTTTAAAATAATTTTAATGAGTGTTTTGTATAGTAGTTAATATTGGAGATAAATAAAAGTAATTTCTTTTATTTGTTGAATTATTTTATATTTATTTATTGTTTGAAATTATAATATTTTATAAATTTATTTCCAACTATTTTATTTATTCACTTTTCTGATTATTTTTTATCTTTTCAAGTTATAATTACTAAGTGTCTTCAAAAAAGTTATAATTACTAAAAAATTATTTTTATAGAGCAGGCCAATGGATCGAAATTTATTTGTTGGTTATAATTCATACTCCAAATCAATGATTCATTTTTGTTATTTTTTTGTTGATAGTCAATGGTCTATAACATCTTTTGCCTTTGCATTTCCCTCATCTACTTTATTATGTAACTCTCAATTAATTAATAGTATTTGTAACCACAATTTAGTGTCTTTGTCCAATTATCTCCAAAGCATGTTGTCTGCATCCTTTTGTTTCCTTCACCTACTAATATTAATTAATAATTGAATAATAAGTATATGCGTGCACCCCCTATAAGAAAAATGTTATGAAAGATTAATAAAATAATGAAATTAAATAAATTGTTATGAAAGATGAAACAATCACCTCTTTTAATGTTGATTTTTTGGGTAGGTACTAAGTCTTTCATTCTTCTTAACTTTTCAATCTCATACTAATAAAAAACGGTTGTGTGAATTAATTATTATATATATTATATACAACCCCTCCTCATACATATATGGGCATGTGAAGTTTCTATTTCAAAGGGTTATTAGTATTTTAGAAGAATGGTAGTTTTCTGAAACTTTTGTGATCTCATTGTATTTTTTCTTTTTCTTTGTATCCAACGAGTGAGATATTATTGTTAATGTTGCAAGCATATTTTATACATTTATTTCTAGCAATAACTAGCACTAACAATTTGTGTTTGATGCAAAAACTTTACTTCTCTTTTACCATCTTTTACGTATGTGTGGTGTAATTAGTACATATTTTATATATTGTCTGCTCTATATATTGATTGAGCAATTTTGAAGTGAATGATGTATCACTTCATGTATATTGTGTACTCTAATTAGTATTTTGCCAAGAAAAAATATGTCGGGACTGCAATGGTACCTGCAATCAATTTGAAAACAAGTTATGCTCATTGTGATCTTTAGTTTAGTTAGTGTGGAAATTAATTCCACACACGTTTTTGATGGATAAAAAAAATGAATATGTATGACAATGATAGGATGATAAAACACAAAAACATGCATGGGTTTGTGTATGAATTTCTGAATGATATTGGTTTTATTGATTTAAATTTCTTGAAAATGTTTATATTTTCAAGAAATTGCCTTATTAGAATTCGATACTCTTTTTTTTTGACAATATAGAGAATTGTATAAAAAAATGTCGATTGTATAAGAATACATAGAGAATTGTATAAGGAAATGGGTACATAATGAAAAAGTGTCGATTGTATAAAAAAATGGCTTTGAACTGCTCTTTATAAAATACTTAATTGTAATAATGTGACAACTCTAAAAAAAAACTTCTAAACAAATTGCATTCTAACAAGCACTACTAAACTAAACTGGAAATCCAAATAAAAATTATTAAATAAAAAAAAGACAAAAATGAGGGGACAAAACTCATAAAAAAATGAGAAATATATAAAAAAAATGAATTAAGCTTAGTAAAAAGAAAATAAATAATTGTAACCAAGAAAAAAAAAATCGCTGGCTAAAAATATTCTAAATTTTTGACCAATAAATATGAGATATAATTTTACCAAGTAAATGTTTGAGAAGAAACTTCAATAGAAATCAATTTATTATTAGAACAAGAATCATCTTTTTTATAAATATGAGAGACTTTCAATTGTATGAAGGAGTAGAGTAAATAGTTATAATTTTTCAAGAAAAAAAATGAAAATCATCAATTATCAATGCTCATGCGTCAAAATATAGTGTGTGTGTGTGTGTATGTGCTCTGAAATTTACTGAAATTTCCAAAATTATTAATTTGATTTAAATAATAATAATTTAACTATTTAAATAAAATAAGTACATATTCTAAAGTATTAAAAAAATATGTAAGTTACGGCTCGAAAAAAAATAGTGAGATATTTATAAGAATAATATCACTTTTTTAACCAAATAATAAGTTGACATGTTAAATTCTTCTAAAATACTAAACTTTCTTTACCTTAGCCAAATAACTAAACCTAAATTCAAATATATGAAATTAGTATCCAAACTTATATCAACAAAAAATAATAAGTAAGTAGAAAAGTTATTTGGTACTTTAAATTTCATAGAAGGAAGTAAGCTATTACGCTATTTTATATGTAATTTTCAAAAAATGAGATCACGTGATAAAAAAGTATGTATGTATGTATGCATGCCTCCAACTCTTATTGAAAATAAAATAATGGATACGTCAAAAATAAAAAGCAAAGTGACATGTGACTATACAATTGCAACTTATATAAAGAAAACTAAGATCTTATACAATCACACTATTAAACTAAAATATGATGTATCCTTTCAAATTTATAAAATATTATAAGAGATCTATTACATTAAAATATTAACAAAATTACGATATAAATCAATAAAAAATCTCATATTTCTAAACAACCTATTTTTATTTTTTATACATATACTAATATTAAACATAATCATTTTTTTATATATATATAGAAACATAATCATATTTTAAAAGTTAGTATCTATCTTTTAACTATATGTAATTATACTTATCACAATTATTATTTTTCATTTATAAAAATATTTTAATTATATATTTTAACCAAACCTGTGCAACGCACGGGTTTATCCCTAGTAGTTTATAAAGAATGACGACACTAATATTTGTTGTAATGTGTCATAACGATCAAGACAGTAGAGCACAATTGTTTGTTCACACAGTTCGTCAAAGTGTGTCTAACTTGAATAATTTAAGATGTCAAGTATTACAAATTATATATACAAAATAATACTACGGTTCAGATTACTACTCGCTACGCTTGCTTTAGCACCCTCGCCGCTTTTATGTGTCTATGAATTACATTCTATTATGTTGGAATTGTTGAATATGTTGTTGTGTTGTTGGAAATTGTTTGAAATCCCACATTGCTTAGGTTCTCGGGATGTGAAGTGTATAAATATGTGAGGACAACCTTACCCTTTGAGTTAATTTTTGGGGATGAGATCCAAGCATATTTAACAGGAATATTGTTTTTTCCATCACAGATTTTACTTCTGTTTCTGTCCTAGTCATTGAGATGCTGCAGGAGCAGTGTTGTTAGTCTATAAGATCCTAGCACAATTTTGTTTTCTACTAGTTGTTGACATGTTGTCTTGGATGTTCTTTTCTGCTGTGAATAAGTTAGATTAATGTAGTAGTATTTTATATTTGTATATTATCAAGAGTTTGAATATTTTTTAAATAATACCGTTGTGGTTAAAAAGTTAATATATTACTATTAATAAGATTAGATTAGATGAATGTGTAGTCAAAGTCAAAAAAATGTTGAAATCGATCCCAAACAGAGTTTCCACAAGCAAGCACAAAGCAAGGACATTGGATTTGGTAAATATATATATAAGGCTCGATAAATAAGACAGAAATGAGTATTCCTAAGTGCTTGTTAGCTTATGATAGGATTCTATCTGAGAGAACACACACAGTTGCACATGAAGCATGCAATTTTTTAATATTCGACTATTCCAACCCAAATCCCATCTTTTCTCTCCCTCATTACCTATGTTATGTCCCAACACTAACTTATAATACAAACAAACAAACAAAATATCTCACTTTATTATTCAATCATAAATCAAATATGTTTGAATAAGACACAAGTTCATGTCCTTAAAATTTTGTCATCCAAGTAAAGTTCTAAATGAAAATCTTAGACTCATAAATTTATAATTTTAAAAAAAAATTATATACATTTTGAATTGAAAACACCTAGTATCATATAAATAAAGTGACTTTCAACTCTCTCTGACAGAGGTTTGGAACATCTAGGCCCGTAATTTCGTGGCTCCATCATTCACAAGCACTAGTAAGTGCAGTCAAAAGTGTTTAAAGATTATGTGTAAAGAAGTTTTACACATACCTATAATAATATCTCATTAAATTAGTAGTATCATTTTGTTATATTAATTCATAGAATATCTATATAAATATGGAAAATGCTAACTAGTGCCCCTGGGGCACTGGTTAAGGAGCTAAATAAAGTATGAATGTATTGAAAATTGTGTAATCTACTTTTTATAAGTATAAAAAATGCTCTTTTCAATGCAAAAATTACTCCTTTTAGTATCCTTAACTAGTGCCCCGGGTGCACTGGTTAGCATGACCCTATAAATATTTATTTACATGTAATATATAAATAATAGTCATTAAGTGTAAGCTTGAATGTAAAACACACAGCGAAAAACCACGGCAAAGTAGAAGCTCCGTTTTGTAGCTTCTGCAAATCACGACAATTTTATCTCAATAAACCCGCAAACGTACGGTGACGGCAAAAAGATCCAAACATACGCAAAATATTTTTATATGATTAATGTATACTAAAGTGGTGAATTAGTTGGGATAAAATTGATAAGTGTTGGTGTTCTAGATTGAGCCTGAACCCAACTCGGCGTTGTGCTCAGTGTAGTGCTCGACCCAATTACATGCTGGTCCAAGACCACGCATTCTGCCCAACGGCCACAAAAGTCTCCACTTCTATAATGGCCGACATCAAGATTATTATTTTTTTGAATAAACTAAATTGATGTTTAATTGCTATTCAGGGTATCCAAGTCGTTATTCCGATGATCATTAACGTCGAGGCCGTCACATATCCTCCTTCACGTCAATGGCTGTGGATGCAAAGGGGTCAAGTATCTAAACTCTAACTCTTAAAATGCACCTTACTTCACACACATTCTTAGTACACCCCCGCGTTGTGGCAAATGTGACGTGAGTTAAGTCTCATATTATTTAGAAAAGTGAAGGTTGAACACTTTATAAGTAAGATAACTTATAAATCTAATATCTTAAGATTTTAGGTTAAGATGTGATGTCAATTAGGTAATATCTATAGGGTCATGTTAAACAGTGCCCCCGAGACACTTGTTAAACATGCCTAAAAAGGAAATAAAAAATAGTAGTACCAGAAATTGATTAGCATAAGTATGGTTATAAATAGTAGTACTAGAAATTGAGCATGGGAACGAAAAGTGAGCAAAGGTAAAGGATATTGTGAGCCACTACACGTTAGTAAACTTTAAACAAAGGTTACTTTTCTTGGAAATATCTTTGGTAAGAGGAGGGATTTCATTTCGCACCGGAAACTATTCTAGGAGAAGTTCGAAATTTTATGCATGGATAAGAGTGAAAAATATAATCCTGCAAGCAAGCAGGTGCAGAGTAAGAAAGAAAGAGTAAATATTTGATAAAATAAATAATAATAAAAATAATAATAAGGTATTGTTTCCAAGGAGGCACGGGCACCCCGCTGATTTCTCCCATAAAATTATCGAGTTGTGTCCTTCCATCATCGATTTTCATGTTAGCTTAGCTAGTCATTTGGATTTATTTCTTCATTTTTATCAATTACTATTAATTAATTACTACTCTTGTAGTCCCGTGAACTTAGCTAAGTTGACAGGACATTGCATTTTATATGCAGAGGGCCGAAATTCGAATTCAGGTTATCTCACTTATACACCTTAAGAGTTAAATTTCTAGCCACTAGGTTATTTGACAAACAAATAAAATAATTATTACTCTAGCTTGTATTCATATATTGCCATTCAAAAAAAAAAAAAAAAACTCTTGTATTCATATATAGTATACATGACTATAGTATACTACTAGTATATAGGAATGACAAACAAAAGACCATGAGGAATTAAAAAAGAGAGATTTTACTTTGTTGTTTTCTTATTCAATGAATGAATCAAAAGACAAAGGACATTGAAGACCAACAAAGGAGTCCTATAGTTAAATGGATAATAAAATATAATATTAAAAGATCAATGTTCTGGAGAACCTGGGTTCAAGTGGAACAATTTCTTGGTCAGACTTTACTTACCTCGCGGCCGAACTCTTGACTACTAGGACCCCTTTCCCTTATCAACCAGAGAAAAAAAACAATGTTCTGGGAGCATGCTCATTTAGTTCTATGATTTGAATGAGCTATTAAATTACATGACATTTTCGTAATGAAGTTTGTATTAGAGTCCAGCGCAGCATTTTAAATTTTTTCAGGTTATTGGATGTATATATAATAATAATGTTATTGGACATTCTCATCTTATGAATTAGTTTTTTAGTGTAAAATTCAAACTCATTAAACATAGTATCAGAATGGTATCAGAATGATATTGGAGAGAATTGGACCCAGAACTAACACTGCCAGGAATAGGGCCAACTTTATAATTTAAAGAAACGCACTGCCATCGGCTAAAATGACTCCTCCACATTCACCCCATAACACTACACTAAGAAAAATTAACTCAAAACTCGAATGTAAGCTCAAAACTCGAATGTATGCTCAAAACATCAAAGGACTGTCTTGATTGTCCATAGATTTTCAACATTCATGTCTTATATATATATATGAACAAAGTATCATCGACATATTGCATAATGGAAATGATCATCCCGCATATTCTACTCAACTTTTCAAACACTAAGAAGAAAGAATAAAAGAAGTGCCAATTTTTTTCCAAACTTTATTTAATTCAAGGCCCAATTCTGGATTATCGGACCCATTTTCCTGAGAACTAGAGGGTTA
Source organism: Trifolium pratense (assembly GCF_020283565.1). NCBI lineage: Eukaryota > Viridiplantae > Streptophyta > Magnoliopsida > Fabales > Fabaceae > Trifolium > Trifolium pratense. The sequence continues at coordinate 41,696,781 of NC_060064.1, read as the reverse complement.
ATTCCAAATAAATAAAAAAAGCACACTAATTAATAGCCTTGACAAAAAATTTGATTAGGAAAAATTACTAAAATAGCAGACAAAAACTTCATCCTTTGTATGATCCTGTAATAATTATTCCAAAAATTACAGAGTCTAGTACTGATAATTAATAAATAAAAACTTGCCAATGAAAATGAAAATCCTACATTCTCTAGATCAGTTAAATTATCCCCAAAATTCACAGTAAGATATGCTTCTACCATGACTAAACATAATCAAGACTACAATAATTAAATTATCCTTCAACTTCAAGTTAGAATTCCCTTCCTAATGCATTCTCCAATTAGCTATTCATGCAACAGAGTGAAAGGTGGACAAAGAGACACATTACTAGTCCTTGGTGCAAGTGTTGGAATTGCAGTTGGAACCCAATTATTATTGTTATTGCAATTTGATCCTTCATCAAAAGATAATTGTTGTTGCTGATGATGATAGTACAAATTCCTTGCTGCATAAGGATCAGTATTTCCAAACACATTTTCATAACCAAATCCTTTTATCTCACTCTCATTAGCATCATTTCCAATAGCCATTGGAATCATATATCCACCATGATCTCCACCACCATAAACAACAGAATTTGAACCAGAACTATTATTATCCATTGAAGCAGAATCCATACTCATGATATTTTGCAAACCAAAGAAATTGTGAGTGTTGTTAGCAATAGCATTATTCCCTAACTGTAGCTGTTGATGATGAATATCACTAGTAGTATAAGCATTATGATCATCAGAATCTTGTTCTTGTTTGCACCAAAGCTTTTGAGTTTGAGCTCCACCAAAAGGGTAATTCTGTAATTGCATGTTGGTATTGTAAGGATGTTGTTGGAATGAAAGACCATGCCAATTAGCTGCTGCTGCTGCTGCTGCTGCTGCATTTGTAGCTGCATAATTGTTGATGGTTTGATGATCAGTTAAATTATGAGAAGTGTTGTTGATGATGAGGCTATGATGATGATGATCTTGATCAACATTGACATGATTCACATTATTCAATGATTCAACTTGTTCCATGTCTTTTAAACGCTTTGCAGCACCACCTATTGGTAATGTGCTACTATCAAGTATGGTTTTGACATCATATCTACTCATGTCAAAATTTGTAACTGCACTTAGTCCTCTGAATTTTATTGCTGCTACATCATATGCCTCTGCTGCCTCTTCTTGAGTGCCTGCAAATTTAATTTCATTAATGATTAATCATATAGTCAAATACTATATTATCAATCATATTGTTTGCTTTATCAATACTATCTCTATCTCTAGTCTTCTCTAGTCTTTTTTATCAGAAACAATTGACATTTTAATGTATCTGGATTATGTTATAGATCAAATACATCAGTTATTTAATGTATCTAAAACGTGAATTGTTTCTTATATATAGAAAGGACCAAAGGGAGTATAATGTTTTGGTACTCTCTCCAACCGTAATTAGTAAATATCCTTTTTTTAAATTTATTGAATTAATTGATGTATAAATATTTTTTTTTATAATTAAGGTGGGAGGGAGTATAATATAAGAAAATTTACATGCATATAGGTATTAGAGCAAATTTGCATGTGTGTATAAAAATGTTAAGTTAACATGCATATATATAAACTGTTGGATTTGATCATAATTTTTTTTATCAACTATCATAGCTTGAGTTTTTAATTTAGAAGATTATTTATCTATGTTAAAATATGAACTAAAGTAGGTGAGACTATAATATATATCTAAATGTATCATGCTAGTGTATAATAAGGTAGGTAGCTTACTGAAAGTTCCTAGATAGAGATCTTTGTTGCCTGCAACTCTTCCAATCCTAGCTTGCCATCTACCATGTTGATGATGTCTGCAGTTTACATTACATTCAACTAGTTAACAAGAAATAGTGGATCAAGATTCTATCGTAAGAGAATGACGGAGTAGTACGTAGTAATCAATATTGACCGTTTATTGAAGATCAAACAATTTAAATCACAAATAAAAAAATAACCTTAAATAATCTCAACCGTTAATTATGATCGGGCAGATGAAAACAGTGTTTCTGCTTTAGTGTGTCTATATATATATATATATATATATATATATATCGATGAACTATATATATCAAATTATTATTTAGCTTAGCATAATTGATTTTGCTATGTTTTAAGACTTGAATCCGAAGTTATTTCAAGAGTAATTAAGTATTATTCTATTGACTGAATTATTATTTAAGTGGACATTCATGAGAATTAATTTTAAAACTTCATAAACATAGAAACTTTATTAGTCAAATGTACCTCGTTACTCCTCGGTAAATGGATGCACCGCGAGAAAAACCACTACTTTTCCTGTCACAATAATTTCAATTAATTAATTAATGTATCAATGAAGAATCCATTCTCAATAAACTAAGGTTTAGTATGAATCAAATTACTAGTATTAATATTAATATTAATAGTGCATGTGTTATGTGAAAATATATATTGAGTACCTTCTCAATGACGCAACGTACTCTTGCCTTGTCATGTTCTTCATTTCTTCCAATTCTTTTTCATAATGGCTAATCTAAAATTCAATCCACAAAAAAAAAATCTAAAATTAGTTTCATCGTTCACCAACACATAAAAATACTACTCGCATTAATATAGTACACTCTTCAGTCACTATTATAAAATATTAAAAAAAAGTTAAACTTTGATCATTAGTACAAACAAAAATTAACTATATTTTGTATCATAAGACAATTTTTTTTTAAACAGACACATTCCATCAACACATTAGCAATTAAGAAAAAAAGAGAGACACATTCCATCAAATGAGGAAATTAATTAACTTTTTCATCAATATATGAATCACCACTGTTAATGCCAAAGAACAACATAAGCCTTAATTTATTGAGGATAAACATATAAAAAATTAATCAAGAAAAGGAAATTAACTCACGGGAAAATTTGTTGTTGTAGTTGTTCCCCAGTATTTTAGTGCTGCCAAATCATAGGCTCTAGCTGCCTTTTCTTCTTTGTCATAACCTCCTACAAATACATAACCAAAACATCAACAAATTTTAACACTATTTTTTTTTATCTTGGCCATAAAAAAAATAATTATAAAAAAGAATAATTTTATACTCACCCAAATAAACTGTAAAACCATATGAAGACCATAGAGGAAAAGGACATGCAAAGATGAAAAATCACATGTTAAATATCATTTTATTTATTAATTGATGTTATATAGTAAAAAAAAATTACAAGAAAAAAATAAAAAATGGAAGATAAATTTGTAGATCTTACCTTGTCTTCCTTTGCGAGTTTGTCCCTCTCTTCTACAACTATTATCCCAAAGATGAGCTTCATATCTTCCTGTCCATCTATGCCTTCAATCAATTCAAAACCCTAAACTCATCATCACATCTCAAAAAAAAAAAAAATTAAATAAAAAGCTTACTGTCTTTTTTTTATATAAAAAAATAAAGTAAAATCAGTATGCATAAGCGTTATTCCAACCCATTAAAAATCATATACATGGTTAAACAATAAACTTTTTCAGTACTGAAAAAACTCATGTTGGTTGGAGTTTTTATTTATAAAAATAAATAAAATGTTCTTGGCAAAGAAATTAATAGAGGAAAATAAATAAAAAAAACCTTGTTACACCACGGTAAATGGAAGTTCTTTGTCCAAATGTATCAATGGATTTTCTAGGAACAGTACTTTCAACAACAGCACCACTAGATTGGTTGTTATCAAGTACTACAGCAGTTGTAGGCAGTAGTTGTTTGTTTTCCGATGAGGAAATCTCACCACTTATCACATTTGAAGTGAGAAGTGGAACTGATGAACTTGATTGTGAGCCAGTACTCATAGATAGTGATAGTGTTTGCACACGTGCTGCTCCACTTTCATTATTATTATTATTATTATTATTATTATTATTATTATTATTATTATTATTATTATTATTATTATTGTTGTTGTTTTCTGGTGGTGGTTGGTTTCTGAGCCATGTTTTTATCATTGATAAACCTATTGAGTTATTATTGTTGTTACTTGTCCTACCATCACCACCACCGCCGGTACTAGCACCGCAAATTGAACCTTCTGGCTGAGTAGCCGAAAGGTGCAATGAAGAGTATGAGTTGTTACCACCGTATTCGTGATGATCGGTAAAAGAGTTTCCGCCGAGGAAGTTTTCTAGCTTTGGTTGTACTTGTTGATTCACATTTTGGTTAATGCATGATGTTCCCATTAGTAGGTTTTGGTTGTAGTTCTCCTTCCAATCTACACAAAAACAAAAACAAAAAAATTATTAGCATAGTTTAAAATCATCTAAGACCTGTTATTATTCATTACCGAAACTCAACTCACCTAAATTTTTGAGTTTAATTAAAAAAATATATGCATAAAAATAAAAAAAATAAAAAATAAATAAAAGATTTCACTTTGATTAGTTGATTAGAAGCATCTTATGATATATTTCTCATAAAGTGCTAACCAAAGTGAACCCTTAATAGTAAGTAAATGGATAAGAAGTAGAAAAAAAAATTAATATTTTTTTGTTGTTGTTGAGGATATTTATGTATTAGTGAAAGAATGAGTAAAATTAACCTTGAGTGGTTTGAATGTTGTTATTGGTATGAAAAGCTTCATAAATGGAAAAAGGGTGAGAAAGGTTGTTAAGTGAATGATGATGAGAAGTTGAGTGAGAAGAGAGATCAAAGCCTTGTTGAACATCAGAACCATCATGAGGGTTGAAACCAAAACGAGAAGCCACCGTTTGATCTTGATGGGTTGAAGGGTGTTGTTCTTGTGGTGACAAAGAGAAACCCAACAAGTTCATAGAAGCCATATATATGTATATGATTTTTGTGAGAAAATAAAGAGAGAGATCGGTGAGAACTCAAGTTAAAGTGTTTAGAGAAAATATATATAACACTGATTTGTGATATAGATTGTGTGAGAGAATGAAAGAAAGAAGGAGAAGAAGAAAGGTCAAATTCTTGAAGAGCTCAAAAATTGGAAAAACATTTATAGTGGAAAAGAGACAACAATTTATAGTGGTATATTAAGGCACATACATTATACATAGTACATGTACTATATCATCTGAACGGATACATACACACGCACAAGATGACACCTCTTACTTAAACTACAGTATATTCTAGGTCACTTGGGATCTTTTAATCACAAAACGATGCTTCATATGGTTTAATCAAAAAGACATTGATGGGCCATTTCGCAAATATTGAGGAAATTTTTTATCTAAATGATAGACTCTTATATAGGAAATGCTAATGAGTGTCTCTGGTGTTAAACATCTTAAATACTAGTAGTAAGTTTTTGAAAAAAAATTATGGAAATGTGAGAAGTCAATATATTGAAAATTAGAATGTTTTACTTTTTAAATAAATAATTTATTTAAATAGAATGCTTAAATAGAGTCTCAGGAACACTTGTTAACAGTACTGTAACTTATATACAGAATAAATGTATTTTATTAAAAATTAGTACTCCTTCCGGTCCTTTTTATAAGGAACACTTTGAAAAAATCACACAGACCAATGAAGCACATTTAACATAGTTATTTTCATTTAATACTCTTATAAATTTAAATTTATTCCATGTATACCCTTATTTAATTACTCTTTATTCAACTAACTTACTTATTTTTAAATTCTCTCTCATAATAAATAAGGGCATAAGTGAAATTGAACATTTAAAACATTTGAAAATTTGTCAAAGTTTCTTATAAAAAGGACCAAATTTTTTGTCCTAAGTATTTCTTATAAAAATGACCGGAGGGAGTAAGATTCATATTTGGACTAGGTCCAATATTAGACGCTCTTGTTGGTATACCAAGTGTGAGTTAGAAGTCATTAAAGCATTTTGGATAAATTAATATTAATATGTGATGACAAACTCACTTGTATGGTTCCTCATGACTTAAGGCGATGATTCACACTATAAGAAAACATTCATTTACCGGCGAAAATTACTGGCGGTTTTGGCCCTCTGTAGCTTACTGGCGGCCTAAGCCCCCAATAAGTATAAAAAACCGCCACAAACTAAACAAATATTATTTAAACAACAAAAATTAAACTTACTGGCGGACCTGGCCGCCAGAAACTGGGTTTTCTGTTAGTGGCGGTCCAGGCCGCCGTTAAAGTGTGCGAGCGAGTCATTTATTGGCGGTCCTGGCCGTCTGTAATTGTCTTTTCAATTACCGGCGGTCCAGGCCGCCACTAATTATTCAAGAAGTCAAAAAAAAAAAATAGCTGACACGCCTTGAAAATCGTCCAGACATTACTGGCGGCCTTGGCCGCCGCAAACATGTTGGAAATTTAAAAAAATAGTCGTTGGCCTGTCGTCCTTGGACTTTGTGGCGGCTTTGACCGCCAATAATCTTCTTGAACTTTGCCCAGTCATTACTGTCGGCCTGGGCCGCCGCAAAGTTGTTGGGATTTTAAAAAAAAAAATGACCGTTGGGAGCTTTGTGGCGGCTTTGACCGCCAATAAGCTTCAAGACCAAATTTGACCGAAATTTTCCCCCTTCTATATATATCTCCCTTCACTTCACAACTCTCATTTCCCACAATCCATTCTCTATCTAAAATTTCTCCAACATCTCTCTAAAAATTCTCCAACTCTTTATCATTTCACTGTTGTTTTTCTTCATTTTGGTAATTATTTCTCTAATATTTATGCAAGTTTAATATTTGATGTTTATATTGATATGATAAATTGTGTTTATGCTAATAGTTATTTTTTAAATTTTAATGTAGCAAGTGTTATTTTCTTTGGCGATTTGTACATAGGAGTATAATGTAGACACCACTCTTCCTCGGCATAATAATGTAAGTTAAATTTTTTTTTTTTTTAAAAAAAAACTTTATGAGTTGTTTTTTAATGTTATATATATTTTTATTAATAGATGTTTTTCTGTTTTTTATTTAGAGATTCATGGTTGGTTCGTCGGTTGTCGTGGTTGGGAGCTTAGTTTAAATAACTTCAAGTCAGACACTAATTATGTTTTAATTTTTATTTAAAAAAAAGTGTTAAATATTTTTAAAAATAATAAATAATAATGTTTTATTAATTAATAAACAAAATACTTAAAACAATAAAAAAATTCATTTAAATAAAAAAAAACGTAATTTAAAATAAATAATTATGTTTTATATATTAATAAAATAAATACATGTCATATAGTTAATGTACTTTTTAATTGAATTTTTTTAAAGTCAAATAATAATTCTGTTTTAATTTTTGTTTAAGTGGAAAATGTTACATTTTTTTTTAAAAAAAAAACAACAATTATGTTTTATATATTAATAAACGAAATACTAAAAATTTAATATTTTTTAAATAAAAAACGTTTTAAAATAAATAAATAATTATGTTTTATATATTAATAAAATAAATACATGTCATATAGTTAATGTACTTTTTAATTGATAAACAAAATACTTAAAACAATTAAATTTTTCATTTAAATAAAAAAAACGTAATTTAAAATAAATAAATAAATATGTTTTATATATTAATAAAATAAATACATGTCATATAGTTAATGTACTTTTTAATTGATAAACAAAATACTTAAAACAATTGAATTCTTCATTTAAATAAAAAAAACGTAATTTAATTAAAATAAATAAATATGTTTTATATATTAATAAAATAAATACATGTCATAGTTAATGTACTTTTTAATTTAGTTTTTTTAAAGTCAAATAATAATTTTGTTTTAATTTTTGTTTAAGTGGAAAATGTTACATTTTTAAAAAAAAAATAAAAAATTATGTTTTATATATTAATAAACGAAATACTAACAATTTAATTTTTTATTTAAATAAAAAACGTTTTTAAAATAATAAATAATTATGTTTCATAAAATAATAAAATAAACATGTCATATAATTAATGTTCTTATTAATTGATTTTTTTTTAAAGTCATATAATAATTCTGTTTCATTTTTTATTTTAATAAATAAATGTTACATGGTTTTTTAAAATAATAAATGATTATATAAATAAATGATTATACATGGAAGTCGATACCCCTAATTGTAGATCTAATATGAAATAGATCTATAATATAATAGTCGTGTTGATATTGTATATTTATCCAGACATGGATCGTAGGTGGATGTATGATCGTTATGAAGATGGAAAAAGATGGCAAGTTAAAGAAGTTTTTAAACTTGGGGTTCAGTTGTTTATTGATGTAGTTAAACAAAAGCCCGTTGTTATTTGGGAAGGGGGAATTAGGTGTCCTTGTGTGGTCTGTCAATGTAGACGTATTCGCAGCATAGATGAAATTAAGTTTCATTTACATACTAAAGGATTTCAGCCGAATTATTGGGTTTGGACAAGTCATGGTGAATCCTTTACATCGGAGCAAGGTGCTTCATCAAGCAATACTGTATTACCTTCACAAAATTATCAACATAATTACCCGAATGAGTTTGAAGATGAATATGAAGGCGATGAAGAGCCGAATGCCGAAGCTCGGAGATTTTTTGATCTTTTAAAAGAGACCAATGTACCGTTGTTTGAAGGTTCTACAGACTCGAAGTTAACAGTTTGTGTTAGACTTTTGGGTCTGAAGTCTCAATATCTAGTTCCAGAATTGGCCACGGACTTGATTGCGAAACTGGTGCTGGATACGACACCCATCTTCGCTCGCGGTGATTTGCCGCGAAGTTATTATGAGGCAAAACAGCTAGTGTCAAAGCTAGGACTAGGAGTGAAGAGAATTGACTGTTGTGTTAATGGTTGTATGATATTTTATACCAATGAATTTGGTGTTAGTGACGGTGATTTACTTGAATGTAAATTTTGTGAAGAACCAAGATACCGTCAAACAAAAAATTCGAGGTCAAGTAGTAGAAAACCGGTACCAAGAAAGACAATGTTCTATTTACCCATAGTATCAAGGTTGCAGAGGTTGTATGCATCATTGCAAACTGCCACAAAAATGACATGGCACTCTGAAAATTATGAACAAAGAAAAAGGTCGGGTGAGTTGCGACATCCTTCTGATGGTCTAGCATGGAAGCATTTTGATCAAGTTAATCCTGATTTTGCTTCAGAGCCACGAAATGTACGATTAGGATTATGTTCTGATGGATTTACTCCGTATACTCAAGTATCAGCTACTCCATATTCATGTTCGCCTGTTATTGTTACCCCGTACAATCTTTCACCCGAAATGTGTTTGTCAAAACCTTACATGTTTTTAGCTGCTGTAATACCTGGGCCATCTAGTCCAAATGTTGATATTGATATCTATTTGCAGCCTTTGATTGATGATTTGAAGAGGTTGTGGGAAGGTGTTGTGACATATGATATCAGTCGAAAACAAAATTTCACCATGAAAGCAGCTTTGATGTGGACCATCAATGATTTTCCCGCTTATGGGATGTTGTCTGGATGGGGGATACATGGTAAATTGGCATGTCCTATTTGCATGATGGACACCAAAGCTTTTACGTTACATAATGGTGGGAAAGCTACGTGGTTTGATTGTCATAGGAGATTCCTTCCTCTTGATCATCCATTTCGAAAAAATAAAAATGCATTTCTTAAGGATCAAATCGAAACTCGACTCCCACCTCGATATTTAACATCAGAGCAAGTTTGGGACAAAGTGAAAGATAAGCCAAACGTACAAATAGTAGGTGGTGTTACTTCAAAACCGAGAGGTTACAGACAAACTCACCATTGGACAAAAAAGAGTATTTTTTGGGATCTTCCGTATTGGAAAGACAACCTTCTACGTCACAACCTTGATGTTATGCATGTTGAAAAAAAAAATTTGAAAATATTTTCAACACTATGATAAAGCTAATGATAAAGCTAGAAGAGACGTTGTGTTGTATTGCAAACGTGATGACCTGTTGTTGATAGAGACATCCAATAGAAAATTCCTAAAACCCCGTGCGAACTACACTTTATCTGTTGAGGAAGCAAAATCAGTTTGTCGATGGGTAAAAGAACTCAAGATGCCAGATGGTTATTCATCAAATTTGGCAAGATGTGCAGATGTTGAGAATGGAAAAATGCGTGGTATGAAGAGTCATGATTGTCATGTTTTTTTTGCAATCTTTAATTCCAATTGCCTTTAGTTCTTTACCACCACATGGATGATTTAGACGGAATCTCTGTTGAGGAACTAAGGAGCCTTGCACGAAACAATCGTTCCAACCGTGATCTTGTCCGCAAAGTTGTTTATCACTCGAATCTTGTACCAGTGCCAACTACCGTTCCTGGAGAAGGGATCCAACAAGAAGAACAGGTGGACGATGGAATTGACCATGAGGATGACAAGATCAATGTGGAAGACCTTATGGATCCGAAAGATCGTATTTTTGTTGATCGGCATGACCGAATCATTATTATACCACACAGATCTGAGTAAGTATTTTTTTATGCAGTTTATAATGACAATATTTATAATACACGGGCATTTATAATGACAATATATTTTTTGCAGTTTTCAACCACAAAAAGCAACTGCAGCCGCTATTAGTTTCATACTTCAAGGAAACTACCAGGAACCATGGTTCACGTGGGGAGAGATTAAGAAGGCTAAAATTGGAACCGAGAGAGTGTGGGACAGATTTTGGAAGGCTTTCAAAGTAATATTATATTTTTATCATAACAATAGTTATAACTAAATTTTTTTATATGAAATGGACTAATCAATTTTGTTTCATATATATGTAGATGAAATGCACTTGGTTTAAGGATTATAATGAGTCGACGATTATCGATATTTTCTATCACAAGTGCTCAAAGCGCTTGTCCACCTTGCTTGGAGATGCACGAACATTGTTTCATCAGAACAAGGACCCTCCAGCTTGGATTGGCCCAGGGGATGTATGGACAGAGTTGACACGTAGATGGAGTACTCCAGGTTATATTGCGAAGTGCAACAAAAACAAACAAAACAGAGTTGCGTCTAATTTGAGTGTACACACTGGTGGTTCTACATCTGCTTCTACCTTGCGCATAAGGTTCACTCAGAAATATGGTCATCCACCGACTTTATGCCAAATGAATGTAATGCTGCATCAAAAACCAGATGGTTCTTGGGATACTGTAAAAGCTCAAAGGGCAAATGTGAGTATATATATTTTTTTAATTAATAAAAAATTGGTTATTTTGTATAATTTAATTAATTGGTATAATTTTATTTTTGAAGGATTTGATTAAGGGATATATCGAAGAACTCAAAGCTACTGAGGCTGCCCTTCCACTTGCTTTGCGGAAAACTGATGAAGAGCTACAGAATATGATATTAGACAAATTTGTGGAGTTTTCCAGGGGAAAGTATAAAGGTCGTATCTAAGGTCAGGGTAGTACGTCTTCGCTCATTCAGAGGACGACAAGAGGATATATGATGGATACTATGAGCGACTCTTATGACAGTACTGCCACCATGCCTACTGGTCGATCTCAACGTGTGGAAAGTATTGAAGAAGTGGAACAACGATTGAGAGCTGAACAACAACAATCAATTGCTTCTATGAGAGAAGAGTTGATGACACAGCTCAGGGCAGAATTCTCTAGGGGGATACCAGGACAATCAAACCAGCAACAGTTTCAGCAGCAACCATTTCAGCAGCAGTATCAGCGTCCTAATCAATCACAACGTCAGCAAAATTCCAACCATTTCAATTATATGACAGGTGTGAACTATGCAGTTCAACAGATTCAGAGCGTTGGAAGGAACTCACAGTCGTCCTACCAACCGGTAAGTCTTCATGAGGACCCGACGGAAGAGGAGGGGTATCGACCCGGTGAAGTTGATTTGAATCTATCCTCTGACCCGGATGACAATTTCTTTACTGGTCTCCAACATGAAACTTTATTGCAAGGGATGCTTGGGCCGCAGGGGCAGGCGATGCTTGGAGACTTGGAAATTCCCGGTTTTACAATTAGTCATGATTCCACTTCTCTGAATCAAGGTGGCAGAAGTCCACTTGCCCAAAGTGGTGGAAATAGTCAAGGCAGAGGGGTAGGTTCTTCAACTGAAATTTCTATGGGCAGCGGTAGGGCAAGCGCCGGAAGGGCAATCGTGGGAAGGGGAAGCGGTGGAAGAACAAGTGCCGGAAGAAAAGGAAGGGGAAACGGTCAAAATGCATAACCTCCGTTTGTGTTGTCGTATTAATTATTTTGGTAGTTTTATTTGTGAAAGTACTTTAAGACAATTATCGTATTTGATTTGTAACTTAAGACAAATGATCGGGTATTTTGTTTGTGTTGTATGACAATTATCGTATTTCATCGTTTATTATTGAATTTTTAATTTATGTTTAATTATTTATATTTTAAATAATTCTGTCTTATTTTTAAATTAAATAAAAAAAGTTTTTTAAAATAAATATAAACAAAATAATTAAAAATATTAAATTTTATATTTAAATAAAATAAAATGTTTTTTTAAAGCAATTAATATTTAAAAAAACGTTTTTTTAAAACAAAATAATTTTTTTTTGACAACTTAAAACAAAATAATTAAAAACGTTTTTTTTAAAAAAAATTCGATTAAGCCATAGTGGCTGTTCAAGCCGTCGCAAAATGGTCAAATCTGGCAATTGGTAGTGGCGGTCTAGGCCGCCAGTAGTTCTGCAGCTTCTGACATTATTATTTGCGGCGGTCTAGGCCGCCAGTAATGGCATTGGAACATGAAATGACCGTTGTTGGCTTGTGGCGGTCTGGGCCGCCAGTATATTTCGTCATGCCACTTTCCGACGGCTTTGGCCGCCAACAACGTTACCGACACCTTATTTACTGGCGCAACGTGGCCGCCAATTGGCCGCCACTAATTATTCAATTATTGGCGGTTTTTGCCTCTTCCTGTGGGCTTTTGGCCGCCAATATATACCTGTTTTCTTGTAGTGTCATGGAGCTTCACTCATGATCCAACAATGGTATAAGAGTATGGCTCAAGTAAAAGATGTGACTGACTCTTTGTGTCGAAAGTCTTTTTGACAATAGTATAGTCAGGAATATGTCTCATTGGATGCAACATCGATGTAAGTGGGTGAAATAGGGGAGCATATCCCAAATAAATATACCCATACTTGAGGTAGAGATTGTTGGTATAAGAAGTGTGAAATAGAAGTCACACGTTGATTAGAAAACGGATGTTGAGCAACATATACTGATATAAAATGAAATGACTTGTCAATTTAATGTCTTAAGATTTTTGGAAAATGATCGTTCTGAATTTGGGATCTCTGGCTAGAAATAATTACTACAAAGATCGTTGAAGACAAATCGTTGATCGGTAACTCTTAAAAATGAGGGGTGTACCTACAAATGCTCTAAAGATCAAGTAATAAAGCATGGGGAATATGATGTTAGAGCTAAGATAATTCCTACCTTGGTCTAGACCATGAATTAGGCTTGATAACACGAATTTCTTGGCCAAATAAAAAAAAACAATTTTAAAATCAAATAAAATATAACAAAAATTATCTTATTTGAATCTTTAGTTTTTAACTGGTCAAATATAAAGAAGTCAAATTTTAGAGCCGATAAGTTGGTAAATGCATATCAATTGTGATTTACTATGTATTTTCAATCCAAGACTCTTTCTTTCTTTCTATGATTCATTCTTTTCGGGCTCTCATGTGTCTTACATGTATCTCCCGGCATTCTAATCTTACCCTCTTATAATGTAGGATGTGAGATACTGAGAATGAATAGTTGACATCTTAAAATGCAAATTGTTTTTCTAGATTGTTCACCTCTTGAATTCACTACTTAAGTAGTAAATATCTATTTTTGAAATTTCCAGAGACAAACGAGACTAGACGCGAGAAGAAAAAGTCTCTTTCTTTAATTTGCTGTAAACACCTGTATAAGGGAAATAATAATTTCTGACAAAATAGCACACGCAGGCAGCCCCTCTCCACACCCATTTATTCATAACCACTTGGATGGACATTAGTCACCTCAATGTCAGACCTATTATCAGAAGTCAGAATTTGGCAATTTTGCGTTTCGATAATTTCTTTCTTTTCTTACATGAACGACCAAACACCCATAACTTTCTCACATTCCCTCTTTCTATCCCATATACCATCGTATCATATCACACACATTATTCAACTACTACTCCATCATATCATCTCAATATAAATACTAGTATGCGATATTTACAACAACAAAAATGAAGCACAAATTAAGTGTTATTAATATAAGGGTCATATTAAGGTTTTTGTTAAGAAGATAAAAAAAATTATAAGGCCGGGTCAGTATTTAGGCTATAATGACCTAGTACTTTATTTAATTTATTTTTATAATTTTTATACTACTCACTTTGTCACTTCAAATATTTTCAATTGAGACAAAAAAATAAGAAACGTGATTATTCTTCTATAATACACGATATGTGTATATTTTGATTATCAAATTATAAAGAATGTTTTTTATTTTTAGACAAAACAGCAAACAAACGAATAAAAATTACATTCAATTACTAATATTTTTACTTGTAACTAAATTATAGTGTTCAAATAACACAATTTTATGTGATTCATGTTTACTAAAATATTAACTCCTTTAAAAAAAATGGTTAGGGAACAAATGTATAGAACACAAGTTAGGAAGTACTAGAAACAAAGTTAAACCACCAATTATATAAAAAATTTCTTGAATTAGTTGATAGACAAAATGACAAAGTTATTGTAATTCACACGTAAGTAAAGTCAAACCATAATCATATGAGCTACTAATAATTTCGAGATTTTTATCCTTTAAACTACTCGGGAAGTAACATTTTGTAACGTAAACTGTATTAGTAGTACTAGTATCTTCTGGTTGGTCCTAAATCTAATCATGGATCTGCTCCCCCGGTACAGACGGGAGTCTCCCTCTTTTTGTACTTTTCGTTTCTCTCACTAAACTAAGATATATATTCTCTTTTTCTTTTCTCTCTCTTCCATGCACAAACCCACAACACTATAATAATTCATGCATGACAGACAACCTTTTTTTTTCGTTTTAAACTACTAGTATATGCTTTCAAGTGCTGTTGTATTTGTATTTGTAGTGATACCATACTATGATCACAACTAATATTTTATTATTATTATTATCATTATTATATGGTAGATATTTTCTCGTGTGCTACATTTGGACACTAATTTTTCTATCAGGAAATACTAGTAGATTGTTTTTAGATTTTAGTACTAATTAACTTGGAACTAATATACAGTATGGTCTAATTAAAGAAAATAATGAGGAGGGCTTAATTAATTATTAAAGAAAAATAGGGGAACTATTAAAGAATTAATTTATTAATTAGTAGTAGTAATTTATTGTAGTACTAGTGGTGAGTAAATAAATAGGAAAATAGAGATGCACGGGTTTTGCACCTTGTACCCTTATAAGAGGACAACAACCCTTGTCTTGCGGGTTATATATTTCATTCTCAAAAGTTTGTGAAGAGACAAATTGGAGCTAAATCTAACTCCTATGCTTCCAATATCGAATAGCATCTCAGATATGCATAGATTAATATAATTATGTACAGTTGCATTCATGTTTAATTGAAAAATAAATAAAGAATTACTAGATAATATATGTATACACACACATGCATGAACATTTTAAAGAATTTATTAAAAACGAGTTTTTCACATACCTCTGTTGATGCCTTAGCAGCAGCACTACAAAATGTTTATATCGGTCATTTACTTGTTGATGATAATGTAGGGACGAGTCTTCCTGAAATTATTGTTGTGTAGTTTTTATTTTTAACTTCAACCTTCTTTAATGTATAAAAAGAAAATAGTATATAAGTGAACATCCACCATTTTTTAAATTCTTGTCCCCTTTTTATTTTTACAAAATACAATAGTTTACTAAAAACATCCACCTCAAAACATTTTTGGCCCATACAAAAACGGACCTTTAAATGTGCCAAAAAAAATTGACCCATAATTATATGAGATTTACTTCTGAAACCCTATCAATTTCGCACACACCCTACGCCTTTTTCATTTTACCCTTTCGTTATTTAATTAGCGGACGTTATAAAAATGAGAAATTTAGGGTGTTCCACTACTTGCTATTTAAGTAGTAGAACTATGTTATCTTTTTTATGTTATTAATAAAATAATTATAATATTTGAATGTCTGAGCCCAGATTCGAACCGGTGACCTCTAGTGTGTGAGACTAGCGTGATAACCAACTACACCACCCAGACAACTAATAATTTATTATATAAATACATTTTACATATGTACAATAATTTATTATATCACCTTGTAACTTCATAGTTTTAAAAATAAAACAAAAACCCACTTGAAACTTACACTAGATCTCTCACAATAGTTTATTGGGTTAATCATTTTTAGTTTCTTTAATTTCATTTGTGTTTAGATTTCAACTTGGTAATTAGAAATAGATAAAATAAAAAATAAAGAATCATCTGATACCAAATTGTTGACTAAACTTAATAAAAGAGTCCTATTTTAACTTATAAACACTTAATTGACCTTTGTAGATTTTGTTTAGGTCATACAGAACGAGCTCATTTCATACTGAAGATATATATATGTACATGTAAGCAAGGTTAAAACATAGAATAGAAATAAGTAAAAAAAATAAATAAAAACAATGCATAGAGGGAAACATGAGTTAGGAAGAGAGGTGAATTGTTTAGTAGAGAGTTGGGGTGAGACGTGAGAGGATTGATAAAGATTTATCTCGAATGGTGCAATTCAATACTGTAACTTTGACCATAAATAAAGGAATCAGAGACTATATGTATGGTACAGTAACCGCTTTCATCGTAAAATTTAATTATATTAAATTAAAGGCAAATTCTTAACTACCCAATCCTTAAAAATGGGTCATCGATCCAGCTCATCCTAAGTGTCTTATATGGTACAAACCACTTATATGGTACCTATCATGTATCTTTATATCAAATAATATTTCAACTAAGTCTCTATCATATTAAAAGTTATAAAACTACCCTAATATCTAAATTGTTTTTTATTTTAATTGTGATTGTAAAAAAAAAAAAAGTCATTTTCTTCTTTTGAAGTTTCATAGCTTTCTAAAATATAAAAAAAAGGAAAAGAAATTGAAACTTCTCTGTTCATCATCACCTGCTTTCATCTCTAAGTCTCAAAATCACTGAAATTGAAACTTCTCTGTTCATCACCTGCGCTCATCATCACTAAAATTGAAACTTCTTTGTTCATCATCTGCGTTTATCATTGTTTTCGCGAACGGAATTTCATTCGACGGCGAGATTGGAAAAGAAGTTTGTGTGTGGTCTATCGAAAAGACAATTGCTAAGGTAAATACGAAACTGAAATGTTTGTTATTGAAATTCCTGGCACATAGTGGACAAGTGTTGATTAAGGTGTATCAACACTTGTCTGTTGTAGACAGATGTTGTTACCGGTGCCCCAACACTTGTCTATAAACAGAGCACTTAACATAAAACAATAAAAACAGTAAAGTAAATAACACACAAGAGTTGTTAACCCAGTTCAGCCTAAAGCCTACTCTGGGGGATACCAATCCAGGAATGAAGTCCACTATCAGCAGTATTACTTCGAAGCTAAACTCACCCGTTTACAACTTCTCACTTAATCACTACCCAATGACACTTCTACCTAGGAACTCCTAGATATGAGACCTCGTCCCAATTCCCACCTTAACAACACACTCAGCGTTGTTATCAATTTCAACGATTACAAACGGTGGAGACACACTCCTAAGAAACTAGGATTCACTCTTGCTTAAAAGCTTGCGAGCAAATCACACAACACACTAGAACAATCTCCGTACTTCAAAGCTTAGGAGAAGTTCACACTTACAACTCAATAAACTCAGGTTCTAAGCTTGCATCAATGAGACACAAGAAAGGCTCACAATCAACACTCTAAAATCCCTAAAACACACGCTTTGTAAGACACGATTTTAGATGCTTGAAATCATATGCTTGCCTTCGTATTTATAGTAGTAGAACGACTTGGGCTTCAAGACAAAATTAGGGCTTCTAGAATTGCGGCAGCAGCTGATATATTTTTGAAAATAATAGTTCTATTTTTGAAACACAAAAATATATTTTCCAAAAATATAATTCCTTTAGAAAATATAACTAGGGTTCGGCTGTCTCCTGAAACACATTAAACACGTGCACCTTCCTCTGTAAGAAACCTTGAAACAATTCTTCAATCAAATCTTCAAAAGATTGAGTAGAAATTAAAAACCGCTAGCTGGCGCGCACAGATACACAGACAGGTGTTGTTCCAAAGTGTACTCGCATTTGTCACAACACTTGGGGTTAGCACATATGTCTCAACACTTGGCTAAAATATGTTTTTGCAAAATGTAGCCAACATACAAAAACCCAACAATCTCCCCCTTTGGCAAATTTTGGCTAAAACAATATTAGACCAGTATTAAGAGAGATACAGTATTACCTTTCCTTCGAGTCAACATGATCACACAACTAGGAAAGAAAGTAACACATAATAAAACTACTTCCAAGAGAGGTAAGTAGCATCAGAGACAATGCAACAGCGGAATAAAAACAACTAGCCTCATGGAACAACACAAAGGGAGAAACAAACTCCCAATAGTCAAAGCGCATCCATTCATCATAAGAACATCAGGGGAAAATAAATTCCCATAAATATCTGAGAAAAATAAATTCTCAGTCATAGTGGATAGTGGACTCATTAGTCAGGTGCCATAACACTTGGCACAACATGCGTCATCAAATACATTCAGGCGATCAAGAGATACTATCACTCACACTCCCCCTGAATTCATACATACTTATCATTAGATAGAGAAAGAATAAGTCACTACTCCCCCTCAACACATGCATATTACTCACACTCCCCCTCAATACGAGCATAGATCATTAGCGCAGAAATAGTCACCAGATGTAAGAACATCTGTCCACACACTTGTCACACACACACACTACTCCCCCTTTTTAGCCATAATTTTGACAAACAAGATGCATATCTAAACACAGAGTAGCAGACAATAGAAGTATCATGGTGCAATTATTACAGACCATAATGCACACACAGGTGCTAGAAATCCAGGGCCTTGCCCATAAAAGGAACAAAAGAGAAATACCAGAAGTACATCGAGAAAAAAACATAAGAGAACCATCAGAAATCAGATAGAAGAGCTTTCATCAGTATCATCATCAGACCCACTGGTTTCCACTCCTTCTTGTCCAGCAGACTCACCCTCAGCAGTCTCAGCAGCTTCCTCAGCCTTGAGGGCCTCTATCACACGATCAATTTTCAATTTTCTTGCCTCAAGGGCTCTGCTAGCCTCAGTCAGATCAGCAATCATCTGCTTCCTAGAGAGTACACCAGCCTGGACAAATGTGCCAACACCTGCTGCAACATTTGTCCCTTCAAGCAGTCTTTGCTCAATGGCCAACATCCCTTTCCTTTTACAAGGAACATCAGTGCTTCTCAGAATATCTTGATGTTGCTCAAGGATGATATTGCATAACAGAGTGGGAAGAGCTACTGGTTTCTCAATAGCATAGGTCAAAGCATGGCTTAAAGTTTCTTGAAAGAAATAGGACCCATAATCAACTTTTGCCTTTGTACCCACAGCATAAATGAACTTTCCCAATCCTCTGACCACATCACCTGAGTGGGTTGTAGGCACCCAATTGTGTGCAGCAATCTTATTCAAAACAGCATAAAATGGAGAGAGAGAAGTTGCAGCCAACTTTGCCTTGGTAGACCATACCTTTATCCTGCCACCTGTGAGGACCTTGCAGACCTCATTGTCTGTGACTTTTAGAGCAGCCACCTCATCAGTATTTCTTTGCATATGTCGGTTGATCACAGTTGGTGAGAATTTGACACACTTCCCACGAACAAATACTTGCCTATATTCATGACTTGCTGGATCATTACAATTGTCAGCCACATTAATCAAGAATTCTTTGACAAGCCTGTCATAGCACTTGTCCAAACCACAGACAGTCTTCATTAAACCTGCATACTCAATAGCTTCAACAACACTTTGGCATTGAAGGATATCATCTTTTAGGTTCCTTTCCAAAGCCAACCTCCTGTGATATACAAACTTCCATCTAGCAGACCCATTTTCCAGATGGAACGAAACATTATCCAAAGGAGCATAGGGAACAGATTGAGGAACTTTCTTTCTTCCTATACTCTTTCTAGATGTGCTACCAGATACAACAACATCTGTCTCTGGCTCAAACTCAGAGTCACTGGTTGGTGGAGCTTTCCTTTTCTTAGTCTCAGTTCTAGGAACCACCTTACTCACAGGTTTTGGAGGTCCATATAGGGGCTTTTTACCAGTATCTTTTCCAGCCCTAGATGGTTTGGGTGTTTGGACAGGTGTGTTAGCAGTTTCTACACCTTTATCAGCCCTACTTCTAGTCCTCCTAGCCACACTAGCCTCAGAATATGTAGGAACGGACTTATCACTAACAGTTGTTTCATTGACAATTATAACTTCAGGATTCTCATTGACAACTTTATCAGCAGCAGTCTCTTGATCAGTAGATTTAGGTTGGGGACTCTCATCAGACTCAGAATAGTCCACAAGATTTTCCTGTGCCAAAGATGTGGTAACATCTGGCACAACATTTGGCGCAGCGCCAGGTGTTGCAACACTTGGCGC
The DNA here is from genome assembly GCF_020283565.1 of Trifolium pratense. NCBI lineage: Eukaryota > Viridiplantae > Streptophyta > Magnoliopsida > Fabales > Fabaceae > Trifolium > Trifolium pratense. The sequence continues at coordinate 41,676,081 of NC_060064.1, read as the reverse complement.
AACATGAGTCTCAGGACCTGTTTTCTTGAGAGACTCAGCAGCAACATCATCATTGGTCTCAGTAGAAGCACCAATATTAGCACCGACAGCAACAGGGGAGTTAGGAAGACTTTTCCCCAAATTTTCAGACACAGTAGGGTTCTCTACATCTAGGGTTTCAACAGAATTGGGAACATCAAGGCCTAGATTAAGAGAATTCTTACCAGATGCGATAACATTATCCTCTGCAGGATTAACGACAGGAGCAGCAACATCACTCGATGGCAGTGGATCAACATGTAGTTCAGACATTGTAAAGCTTCGCCCCGATTCAGTTCTCGATTTCTTACTTTTCTTCTTCGTTTTCTTAATTGAAGCAGAGGGAGATGAAGAGTTGAGAATCACTTGCGATGGCTTCACCTTCTTCGACGCTTTCTTCACCCTTTTAGCAGGACTAATAGGTGGTATACTTGAAAGTGGAATGGCATTGATGACAAGAGAATCTCCTCCCATTGTTGAATGAGTAGAGGCGTCCTTGATTGGAGAGGATTTTGCAGAGTTCGACATAGTACAGTATGAATTGGTGATGGTGGAAGTTGGACGATGAGAGAGGGATGCAGAAGATGAAGTTTCGTTGGTGTTTGGAGAGAGCGAAGGAAGTTGAGCAGTTGAAGGCGTGTAGATGGAGTGATTTTGGAAATAAAATAAATTTTGTAATGATTCCCCTATGTAAGCGTGCAGAGAGTGTAGGAGGGAAGAGAAAATAACTTGTACACTCTCCTTGCAATAACTGCTATTGATTTTCAAATAGGCAAATTCCTAATTTGCCCCTTAATTTTTCAAATTGACTTGTGTCCAAAGCCTTTGTAAAAATGTTTGCTAATTGTTCTTCAGATGCAATGTGCTCAAGTGTAATAATTTTTTCTTCCACAAGCTCTCTTATAAAATGATGGCGTATATCAATGTGCTTTGTCCTGCTATGCTGAATAGGATTTTTAGAAATATTTATAGCACTCAGATTATCACAGTAAAGTGTCATGACATCTTGCTCAACACTATACTCCTTCAACATTTGTCTCATCCATAACAATTGAGAGCAGCTACTACCAGCTGCTATATATTCTGCCTCAGCTGTGGATAGAGACACACTATTCTGCTTCTTACTAAACCAAGATACTAGATTGCTTCCCAAGAAGAAACATGCACCAGAGGTGCTCTTTCTATCATCAGCACTTCCTGCCCAATCTACATCACAATAGCCAACTAAGGTAGAATTATTACCATGAGAGTATAATATTCCATAGACACATGTCCTATTGACATATTTGAAGATTCTCTTCACTTGAGTCAGATGACTCATCTTAGGTTCAGATTGATATCTAGCACAAACTCCTACTGCAAACATGATATCAGGTCTGCTAGCTGTCAGATATAACAAGCTTCCAATCATACTTCTGTAGAGACTTTGATCCACATCAATTCCTTTCTCATCTTTGGTAAGCTTCAAATGTGTAGGTGCAGGTGTCCTTTTGTGACTACCACATTCCATTCCAAACTTCTTCACAATGTTTCTTGCATATTTTTCCTGAGAGATAAATATGGTGTCTTCCATCTGTTTGACCTGAAGACCTAAAAAATAAGTTAGTTCTCCTACAAGACTCATTTCAAATTCAGATTGCATTTGATGCACAAAATGTTCCACCATTTGTCGTGACATTCCACCAAATACAATATCATCCACATATATCTAAGCTATCATTAGCTTCCCTTTCTCCTCTCTTACGAACAGGGTTTTATCATTGCCACATTTCTTGTATCCATGGCTGACAAGAAATTCAGTCAATCTTTCATACCATGCTCTAGGGGCTTGTTTTAATCCATAGAGAGCTTTCTTTAGTTTGTAGACATGGTTAGGAAAGGTTGGATCTACAAACCCTTTTGGTTGTTCAACATATACCTCTTCATTTAGATAGCCATTTAGGAATGCACTCTTTACATCCATCTGATATAATTTGAATTTTAAGATGCATGCCACAGCCAAGAGCAATCTTATGGACTCCAAACGAGCAACTGGAGCAAAAGTTTCATCAAAATCTACCCCTTCTATCTGGGTGTATCCTTGTGCCACAAGTCTGGCTTTATTTCTAGTAATATCATCATTTTCATCAGTTTTGTTCTTGTAGACCCACTTTGTACCAATAACATTTATACCATCTGGTCTAGGTACTAGATCACATACCTCACTTCTTTTGAACTGAGTTAGTTCCTCCTGCATAGCATTGATACAGTATTCATCAGTCAAAGCTTCTTTAACATTCTTTGGTTCAATCTTGGATATGAAGCATGAGTTAGAGATTGCTTCTTTTGATCTTCTTGTTGCAATTCCTTGATTTGGATTTCCAATGACAAGATCCAGAGGATGATTCTTCTGTGTTCTAGTAGATGGTCCTTTGTTAGGTCTGACATTTTCTGTGGCTGATTCAGTATGTTGATCAGGTTCAGGTTCAGTTTGATCATCGTCTGGTGTGGGGACAGGTGTAATAACATCTGTCTCTTCAGTTGGATCTGCACTTGTTGTATCAATATCATCAATAACAACATTGATTGATTCCATCATAGTTCTTGTTCTGGAGTTAAAAACTCTGTAGGCTCTGTTGTTGGTTGAGTAACCTAAAAATATCCCCTCATCACTTTTGGGATCCAATTTTCTCCTAGGTTCTCTATCTGCCAAAATGTAACATTTTGATCCAAACACATGGAAATATTTCACAATAGGCTTTCTATTCTTCCATAGTTCATACAGTGTTGTAGCAGTACCTTTTCTTAATGTTACTCTATTGTGAAAGTAACATGCTGTATTCATGGCTTCAGCCCAGAACTTGTAAGGAAGATTTTTGGCATGCAACATCACTCTAGCAGATTCTTGTAAAGTTCTGTTCTTTCTTTCAACCACACCATTTTGTTGAGGTGTAATTGGTGAAGAAAATTCATGAGCTATCCCTTCAGCAGCACAAAATTCAGCAAATTTAGAGTTTTCAAACTCCTTACCATGGTCACTTCTGATTCTTACAATACTACAATCTTTCTCCTTTTGAAGTTGTAAGCAAAGATTTTTGAATTCTTCAAAAGTCTCAGATTTTTCCCTAATGAAATTGACCCAAGTATATCTAGAGAAGTCATCAACAACAACAAAAACATATTTCTTACCTCCAAGACTCTCAACTTGTATGGGCCCCATCAGATCCATATGTAGTAACTCAAGAACTCTAGAAGTGGACAAGTGTTGCAACTTCTGGTGCGACACTTTGGTTTGCTTCCCAATCTGACATTCACCACAGATGTTTCCTTCCTGTATCTGTAAACTTGGTAGTCCTCTGATAGCTTCTTCAGATATGACTCTCTTCATACTCTTCAGGTTAAGGTGTCCTAATTTTTGATGCCACAGCTTAACCTCTTCATTTTTAGTTAAGAGACATGTAGATACATTAGCTTCTTCAAGAGGGATCCACAAGTAGCAATTATCCTTTGATCTCACACCCTTCATAAGGATGTCTCCTCCATTATTGCTGACAAGACATTCATTTTTTGTAAAGTTGACTTGCATGCCTTGATCACATAGTTGGCTTATACTGATTAGATTGACAGTTAGCCCTTTTACAAGGAGAACATTTTCAAGTTTTGGCAGACCATGGTCAATCAGTCTTCCAATACCTTTAATTTCCCCCTTTGCTCCATCTCCAAATGTCACAAAACTTGTTGCATAAGATTTTACCTCCTTTAAATACTTTTCAACACCAGTCATGTGTCTGGAACAACCACTATCAAAGTATCAATCTTCTTTTGATGAGGCTCTGAGAGACGTATGAGCAATCAAACTTTTCTTACTGCTTTCAGCTGTATACTCCTTGATATTGGTTGTATCATCCTTTTGCTTCCATTCCATCTTTGTTTTAGTAATGGATGGATCAGACTCTTGAAGAATTTCACTTGGATACCCATACAATTTGTAGCAGTAGGGCCTTATGTGCCCCTTTCTTCCACAGTGATGACATCTCCATGAGTGGTACCTGCTTCTGTGTCTAGGTATAAATCTAGGTCTCTGCCATCTTTGCTGATGTGGTGCCACATGTGGTAACACTTGTCTCTGCTGTCTAGGAGTCAGGTGTGGCGACATCCTGTCATGCATTTTTGGAGAAGGTTGTTTACTTATCTCAGGCATGTATTTCCCTTCTTTGTTGTAATCCATAATCCTATTAACATTTTTATATTCATACCCAATGCCTGTTTTGGCTCTACTAGGAGTAGGTAATGTTTCTAGGATTTCATCTAGATCAGTTCCTTTGAATAGCCTAAGAACATGCTTCTTGAAATTCTCAAGATGAGAGTTTAATTCAGTTACCTCTTCATTCAGATGGGCTATCTCAGTCAGTTGTTTGACCTTGTCTGCTTCTAAGTTGGTGATAATTGCCTTCTGTTCCTCAATGGTCTTCAAACTTTCTTCACATTTAGCACTAAATTCAGAGATTTTTGACAGATTGGCAGTTTTCTCAGTTTGCAACTTAGTAATTGTTTCTTTTTGCTCTTCAGAGACTCTGCAGACTTCTTCACTCTTCAGACATAGTTTTTTATACGATTCAGCAAGTTCATCAAAGGTCAGTTCTTCCTCACATGATTCAGTGTCAGATGTACATACACTTGTCAATGCATGTATAGCCTTTGCAGCATCAGCTTCTCCTTCAGAATCTTCATCTGACCAAGTTACAGTTAACCCCTTCTTCTGTTTCTTCAGGAAGGTTCCACATTCACTTCTAATGTGACCATACCCCTCACATTCATGACATTGAACACCTTTATTTGAAGCTGATTTCTCATCTGTTACAGGTTTTCTGAAATTCCTGTAAGTGTTACGACCAGTGTCAGCTGCACCTGTCTTTGAGCGTTTGTCCATTCTCTTTAGCACCTTATTAAATTGTTTTCCCAAAAGAACCATTGCATCAGAGATGCTACTTTCAGACTCTGTGTCACTCTGTTGATCTTCTTCCTCAGCATTCGAGACAAAAGCAATGCTTTTGTTTTTCTTATCCGTCTTTTCATTTGTAGCTACCTCATAGGTTTGTAATGAACCAACCAGTTCATCCAGCTTCATTTCTGTGATATCCTTTGCTTCTTCTATAGCTGTGACTTTCATGTCAAACTTCTTAGGTAAAGACCTAAGCATTTTCCTTACCAGCTTTTCTTCAGGTATCTTTTCACCCAAGGCATCAAATTGATTATCATAATCAAGTATGGTCATGTGAAAATCCTGAATAGTTTCATCATCATTCATTCTTAGATTCTCAAACTTAGTGGTTAGGAGTTGTAGCTTTGACAGCTTCACTTTAGAGGTACCTTCATGAACAGTCTCAAGGATGGTCCAAGCTTCCTTAGCAGAGACACACTTTTTGATGAGTCTAAATATGTGTTTGTCAACACCATTATATAGTGCATATAATGCTTTTGAGTTTGCAAGAGCAAGCTCATCCTTTTCTTTGGACCATTCTTCAGCAGATTTCAACTCAAGAGTTGGTTTACCATCTTTGTCCATCTTCACAGGTGGAGTCCACCCTCTCAGAACTTCCTTCCATGTCTTGCTATCAATTTGTTTTAGGAAGGCCATCATGCGGGACTTCCAATAGTCATAATTTGAAGCACCAACCAGAAGAGGTGGTCTGGTAACAAACCCTCCTTCTTTGTCCATCCTTGCCAGAAAAAGTTTCCCTGGAGCTCACCCTAAAATTCAGAACAGGGTGCCTGCTCTGATGCCAATTGAAATTCCTGGCACACAGTGGACAGGTGTTGATCAAGGTGTATCAACACTTGTCTGTTGTAGACAGATGTTGTTACCGGTGCCCCAACACTTGTCTATAAACAGAGCACTTAACATAAAACAATAAAAACAGTAAAGTAAATAACACACAAGAGTTGTTAACCCAGTTCAGCCTAAAGCCTACTCTGGGGATACCAATCCAGGAATGAAGTCCACTATCAGCAGTATTACTTCGAAGCTAAACTCACCCGTTTACAACTTCTCACTTAATCACTACCCAATGACACTTCTACCTAGGAACTCCTAGATATGAGACCCCGTCCCAATTCCCACCTTAACAACACACTCAGCGTTGTTATCAAATTCAACGATTACAAACGGTGGAGACACACTCCTAAGAAACTAGGATTCACTCTTGCTTAAAAGCTTGCGAGCAAATCACACAACACACTAGAACAATCTCCGTACTTCAAAGCTTAGGAGAAGTTCACACTTACAACTCAATAACTCAGGTCCTAAGCTTGCATCAATGAGACACAAGAAAGGCTCACAATCAACACTCTAAAATCCCTAAAACACACGCTTTGTAAGACACGATTTTAGATGCTTGAAACCATATGTTTGCCTTCGTATTTATAGTAGTAGAACGACTTGGGCTTCAAGACAAAATTAGGGCTTCTAGAATTGCGGCAGCAGCTGATATATTTTTGAAAATAATAGTTCTATTTTTGAAACACAAAAATATATTTTCCAAAAATATAATTCCTTTAGAAAATATAACTAGGGTTCGGCTGCCTCCTGAAACACATTAAACACGTGTGCCTTCCTCTGTAAGAAACCTTGAAACAATTCTTCAATCAAATCTTCAAAAGATTGAGTAGAAATTAAAAACCGCTAGCTGGCGCGCACAGATACACAGACAGGTGTTGTTTCAAAGTGTACCCGCATTTGTCACAACACTTGGGGTTAGCACATATGTCTCAACACTTGGCTAAAATATGTTTTTGCAAAATGTAGCCAACATACAAAAACCCAACAGTTATATTTATGTGTAATTATTTATTAAGAATCAATTTGATTTCAATTTGGGAATTAGGGTTTATGCTTTAATTTGTTTTCTGTATATAATTTGTTTTCTTTATATAAATTTGATTTTCAATTAGGAGCCGGAAATATGGTTAAATAGATAGCTGCTCTTGTGGTTGGTCAAGTTGTGTGGTGTTTTGTTTCCTATGTGAAGTTGCATGGGGTGATTGTTGCTCATGTTCTGTGTTGCTTGGTGTGAGGTGCCCCTGATTTATTTTTCTGTTGTTCCTGGTCTGTAGGAGTTTGGCGGCTGCTATGCTGCTTTTTATGTAGCTTGTTGGTTGGTTTTGGAGTCTGTAGGCTGCTCTTATGCTGCTTCTGTTGACATTCTGTTAGCTTCTTTTCAATTTGAGATTTAGGGTTTTTAATTTGGCCAAATATTGATGCTAGAAAGAAAATGGATGTTGAGGCTTATCACATATATTATTTAGGGATTTACGCATGAGTTTTTTTTAATTGAAATATTGATGGTTTTTTTTTAGGGATGATTTTTTTTAATTGAAATAAAATTTGTTTTTTTGTTTGTAATTTGTAAATGAATATTTACTTGATGGGGGACTCATATGCAATAAATAAAAGTTTGTTAAAAAAAAGGACTCACCATAGACTTGCGCTTATGTGAAAATTAAAATGAATTCTATTGGTTAAAAAAAAGGACTGCACCAAAACAGTCTTAAAAGGGAATGTACCATAGAATCTCCCTTATTAAAATATAGTTAATTCTAAATTGTGACAACACAACTTTAAATAATTGTAAACACACCCATGTTCCAATTCATGTTTTCTAATTTTTCCATCATTCTCTTCCGGTTTTTTTTTTTTTACTGATATTTCATCCATCTTCTTCCTCTTGATATGCATCATTAGTATTCTCAAAAATCTCTTTTTACTTCTTTTCTCTAAATGCATCTATTTCTTTTTACCCAAAATTCTCCTCTTGCATAATGGGTAACATAGTTTAGATATCAAATCTGAGTATTTTCTTCAACAAATCTAGGTATTTGTTCTTCATATTTTGATTTTAGTATTTGATTTAATACATTTTTAATTGAAATTAAAATCAAAAACATATTAGAAATTATTTGTATGATGTTTCTGAGTTATTAATTGTGATTTTTTATGTTAAAATTGGATGGCAACGCGCGAGATCTACATCTCCAGCGGATGAGAAATGTGGTCAAATTCAGGTCACTTGCTGGAGGTTGAAGATGAACTTTTTTTTTTCTTTTCTGTTGTTGCACGTAACGTATGTATATATTACGAAACGAAATTAAAACACACAAACATTGCTGGCCCAGTGGTTACAAAGGTGCTCATTTAACCAATCCATAAGTTGTGGGTTCAAATCTTGTTGGTGTCATATTTTTATGGGTATTTTTTGTTTTGAAACTATTTGTTGTGAGATTATTTATTTGACAAAAATTTAAAAAATATTAATAATTGGACTAACAATTAATTATAAATTTGAATTTTAAATTAACGAGACTAAAATGTTTGACTGTCGAAATTTAAAAGTTTAATCGATTGTTAGTCCGTTTAGGTAATATATTTATCATTAATAAGGAAAAAACAAAAACAATAATAAGATTATATATAAATTTGTGCTTAAAAATAGAAACAAAACAAAAAAAAAATATTATACAAAAAAAATATTATAGAAAGTTTAGTCGATATAAAAATAAAATTAGATAGGCTTATTTTTTCAACAAACCTAACTCAAGCGCCGTATGTACAATTCCTAATTAGCACAACTCCTCCACCTCACAAAGCCACACAACTACGTCCAAAACCTTACTTTCACAACTGCGAATCACATTGGTCGTTGTCATGTCACCAAGACAGTTGGTGGTGCGATCAACCCTATCACTGTTGCGACGCCACCACACCCTTTTATGGGGTTGTCAAGGCTGCTACCACAAACGATGGTGGTTGCTTTTGTCGTCTCGGTTGCAGATCACAACACAGGGATGAGACAGTCAATGGAATACGATCTATAACGCGACCTCATTCATGTTGTTGCAGTTGGATCGATGAGAATAAGAGAGATGTTCGGGTTCAACCGAGAAAGGTTTGTTTGGATCAGAACAGGCACGGATTTTCTGGATCAACCAGAAGCTTTGTTGGATGCCCTAGCCATTAATTTTAAATCAGTTTTGGTGGTTCTATCTCTATGTGCTGTTTTTGTTGGAAAACCTTCACGGCCTGATTCTTCAAGAATCAAGATCTGCCTTGGCCTAACAATGCTCGAAAGGTATAGGTGCGTGAATATAGGGGTGTACGTGGGCCGAATTGGGTTGGATTTGGCCAAAACCAAAATCTGAACCACATAAAGTACTCCGGATTGGGTCTAGTAAAATAACCACCTGTTATACCATTGGACCGGGTTGGGTAATCCCAATAATTTCCGGGTTGGATTGAGTTGGGTAGTGGGTTACCCGAATTATTTTTCTATTTTTTTATATTAAAAATATAAATGTCGAATCATCATATTATTTCATAAAAATAACTCAACCATTGTATTTCATTGTAGTATTTTTTTGAAAAATAGTGTAACTTTTTTTCACTATAAAAACTAATCACCTATTTTTTCGACCTTATTTATAAGCAAAATTTACTTTTTAGATTCTTTGAAAAACTAATGTATCTAGTCTATAATATATAGATCAGATACATTGATTTTTCAATAAATCTAAAAAATAATTTTTGCTTATAAATAAGACCGGAGAAAGTATATGATTTTCACTATTAAGGAATTATGTTAAATTGCATTGACATTGGCATATAATGATGAAATACAAAAATAAAAAAAATTGCATTGACAGACACCCGCCTAGAGATCGGGGTGAAATTGGAAATTGAATAGAAAATTAATAGGCAGACTTAGAAAGTTGCAAAACAAATTAATTGCTTGATTTGAATTTAAAAATATACCCTAATTAATTAAAGAGTGGTGACTCAATTTGATCTCTCACAAAAATTTTATGAGCAATTCAATATCTAACAAACAATGTTATTGTTTTTAAAATAATATTTAAAAAATAAAAATAAAAATAAAACTTAAATTAGTCTCTGACATTTTTATATCGGGGACAAACTAGTCTCTTGGTTATAACAAATAAAAAATTAATTTATCCCTAGTATGAAAATGTTAGAGACTAAATTGATCCGTCTGAAATTTGTGCTGGATCAAAAGGGATCTTCACTCTTAATTAAATTAAATTTTGATAATTGTGAGATATCATAAGCAGTCCGAATTTTTAAAATTTATTGATTATTGTAAAAAAAATTATTTATTGACTACACTTTTTAAATTTTTTTGTTTTTGTTTTTTATTTTCTAATTTTATGCGTAGAATAAACTTTTTTGTTTGAAGCAATGCATAGACTAAAATAACTATACTATGATAAAAAAAATCAAATTTTTTCATTGATGATTCAAACCATTTAATATATTACCTAAACGGACTAACAATCGATTAAACTTTTAAATTTCAACAGTCAAACATTTTAGTCTCGTTAATTTAAAATTCAAATTTATAATTAATTATTAGTCCAATTATTTTTTTTTAATTTTTGTCAAATAAATAATCTCACAACAAATAGTTTCAAAAAAAAAAAATACCCATAAAAATATGACACAAAGAAGGCTTGAACCCACAGCCTATGGATTGGTTAAATGAGCACCTTTGTAACCACTTTGTGTGATTTAATTTCGTTTCGTAATATATACATACGTTACGCGCAACAACAGAAAAGAAAAAAAAAAGTTCATCTTCAACCTCCAGCAAGTGACCCGAATTTGACCAGATTTCTCATTCGCTGCAGATGTAGATCTCGCGCGTTGCCATCCAATTTTAACATAAAAAATCACAATTAATAACTCAGAAACATCATACAAATAATTTCTAATATGTTTTTGATTTTAATTTCAATTAAAAATTTATTAAATCAAATACTAAAATCAAAATATGAAGAACAAATACCCAGATTTGTTGAAGAAAATACTCAGATTTGATATCTAAACTATGTTACCCATTATGCAAGAGGAGAATTTTGGGTAAAAAGAAAGAGATGCATTTAGAGAAAAGAGGTAAAAGAGATTTTTGAGAATACTAATGATGCATATCAAGAGGAAGAAGATGGAAGAGAATGGATGAAATATCACTAAAAAAAAAAAGCTTTGTACCAAAAAAAATAAAGCTGGAAGAGAATGATGGAAAAATTAGAAAATATGAATTAGAACATGGGTGTGTTTACAATTATTTAAAGTTGTGTTGTCACAATTTAGAATTAACTATATTTTAATAATATTATAAATGACACTTTGGTAGACCACTACATTTAAGACATCTAAGATGGGCTGGATGACCCATTTTTAAGAAATGGGTAGCCAAGTTGTCAGCTAAATTAAAAGGCTGTTGCCGGTGCCATATCCTATTGCCACCTCCATAGTAATGAAAACATGGAGAGAAAAATTTTAATCATATTATACACCTTAACCCAGTCCATATACTACGTTCATGTAACATAAAGTTGTTGTCTAAACAAAACAAAACAAAAAATCGAATTTTCTCTTTCCACCCGATGTTTCTTCCAACCCCCTGAAATTCCAATTTTACCCTCATAAATAATTTTTGGAAAATGTTTTCCAAAACTTATATTTTTTTGGAAGCTATTTTCCAAAATAGACTAAAATGTAGTTTTCAAATCTATCTTTTCACTCAAATTCTTGTGTTTTGGATTCTATTTTCCAAAAAGTTAACTATTTTGGAAATCATTTTCCGAAAATTCAAATATTTCGGAATGTAAATTCCGAAATTGCTTTGGAAAATGTTTTTCAAAGTAATTTTGGAAACAATTTTTCAAAATCCTGTAATCTATTATCAGAACCGCAAATTTGCTGGTCTAACCTGATTTTTCATCACACTAATCAATCTCCAAACATAATCACAAATATAATCGTGTTGATAGATGTGAGTTATTGGTTATGTACACTTTTGTAGACAAACATGATGTTTTACAGCAAGCCAGTTATATACATTTTGTTGTATGCTACTTTTTATGTATTTCAATCTTTTAAATTTTTTTATATTATTGAGTGCGTTTGATTTGTTAAAAAATGATTGAGATTGAAGAAAAATCAGGTTATAATAGAAAATTTGCGGTTCTAGTCACATATAACACATGATTTCAGAAAAAAGTTTTCCAAAATAACTTTGGAAAATGTTTTGCGAAGCAATTTCGGATTCTGCGTTTCGAAATATTTGAATTTTTTTAAAACGTTTTCCGAAATAGTTAACTTTTTGGAAAATAGAATCTGAAACACTCGAATGTGAATGAAAAAAGATAGATATGAAAACTACATTTGAGTCTATTTTGGAAAATATATTCCAAAAAAATATAAATTTTGGAAAACGTTTTCCAAAAAATATGAGGGCAAAATGAGAATTTCAAGGGAGCTAGAAGAAACATGGGGGGTTTAAAGAGAAAAATTCACAAAAAATAATCTTTGTGTAATAATAATTGTATGAAGATAGTAGTTTACGTATATGAATTAAAAAATTTCATATTGTGTGGTTTCATCATTAAGGGTGTGTTTCATCGGCTAAAAAATAGGGAATTGAATTGGATAAATTTTGTTATACATTGTTTGATTCATAAATTGGTTATGAGACTGAACAATAGAACAACTTTTTGTCTATAATACAATTATAAAAATATAAATATATTCATTTTATTTTTTAACATAAAATATATTATTTTCCTTAAAAAAAACATAAAAAATATTATTTCTCTATCTCTTTCCGATAAAGTTTTGTCTTGTATTATTCGATAGTTACTGTTTTGCAAATCAATCGCATTCTAAAAATGTTATAAAATACTACAAACTCAACATAGGTATTCTTTTATCTAAAAAAAAACATTGGTATTCTTTGATACGTCCAAAATGTTACTACTATTGAATATATTTAGTGGTAATTATAATATAATTACTCTTGTGTGTATATCTTTTATATTATAAGCTTGTATATGAAGGTGTGAAACACACAAGAAGGGGGGGTTGAATTGTGTTTTAGCCAAGTTAAAAAAAATTTCAAAGTTCTTAACTTAACTAAGTTTGCAGCGGATAAAGTCACAATTAATAAACAAGATCAAGGAGAGAGAAGAGCACACAACAGATTTATACTGGTTCCTCTCACAAAACGAGAGTAGTCCAGTCCTCTTGCACTTCCAAGGGATTTCACTATAATCACACAAGATTACAATTGCTCAAGCACACAAGCAAGAGACTTCACCACAATGCTCAAGCACACAAGCAAAAGACTTCTCAATCTAACAAAGTAAATAAAGTTCGTTGATTGTAATACAAATGCTCTTAAGAGAACCTTTAATATCAAATACAGTGAGTATATAAAACTACAAAGTATTTGGACTAAGAGTGAAAATCGATAGTTCAGAGGTTCAGAGCTTGTATTCGCAAATGAGAAATTGTTCGAGCGCGTGTTGTAATTCTTGTTGTTTGCAATCTGATTCTTCTAGTATATATAGCTGAGAAGGAGTCGTTGCAAAATATGACCGTTGTTGAAGATAACCTTTTGTCTTCATGAATCTGTCTTGATGCAGTTTGGTTGTTTCTAAAACTGAGTAAGAGTTTCAGCAACTGTGACCATGTGCAGAGATGACTTTCCTTATTCAGCTAAGAAGTCAGACAAGTCACGTTCTCCCTTGTGGACAGACAAAATGTAAGTAGCTGTTCTGATCAAGGTTGAGATGTCCTTTTCTTCATTGATAAGAGAGTTGACCTTCAAATACGAATCTTCACACAATCCAAGATATACATCAGAGTTTGATTCACTTCAGACTTTAACAAGTTCTGATGTCTTCATCCTCTGACACATATAACTTCTGAAGATTCTTATCTTCTAAGTTTTTGCGAAACTCTGAGAGCTTAACTTCTGAATCTTCTTCAGAGCTTGTCTGTATCCAAGTTCTGCACACTTAAAATAAATTTTTAGTATCTCCAATTGTACATTAATACTTTGTTATCATCAAAACCTTAATAGATTTTAGGGGCAAACATTTTTAAATCAATTTTGTTCCAACAGTATACACAAGCAAACCATAAACCCTAATTTGTTTTCCCTATTTTCCCTCCATTTTATCTTGCAATTTTTATTAAAAATTAATACAATTTTGTCTTGACTAGGATTTGAACCAGCAACCCTTCAGTGCAAGGCAATATTTCGAACTACTATGGCAAGTATACCAATTGTGATTAAAATTATGTGCAATAATTGATAAGCACCATCAATTTTAAAAGTATATCATATCAAAATTATTGTTGACAATATTATTGATCACAAAATATTTTTATGTCTTTCCTGATCAATGATTTTTTTTCTACCGGATCATAAATTTATAGAATAATTATCGTGTGAGATTTGAAAAGTTATTTTCACGTGTGATTTGGAAAGTTATTATCAAACTCAATTCTCCTAAATCAATTTTTTTTGCAATACAACCAAACACAACCATAGTCATGTTACTAATCACATTCATTATTTTGATTTTAACATTGCAGATTTAATATTAACCGATGATCAATTGATACATGCACTAGCAGATATTGAGATGATGTTACGTAGTTGTGGGAAGAGTTTAAAAGATTATCCTCTAATGCCTAGAGCAGACACATCATTAGTTCCTGATATACAAAATAGTTTAATACATGACAAATTGAATTATAACAGACAATCACTAGCTGAGGAACATGTTAGATTGATGTCAACTATGACTTCAGAGCAACTTAAAGTATATGACACAATCATGACAAGAGTTAACGAAAACAAACCTGATGTGTTTTTTCTTTATGGTTATGGCGGTACAGGGAATATATTTATCTGGAGGGTCATGTCAGCCGCATTACGCTCAAAAGGTGAGATAGTTTTAACAGTTGTCTCAAGTGGGATCGCTGCATTGCTTATACCTGACGGTAGAACAGCACATTCAAGGTTTTGTATTCCTCTATATGTTGACGAGTTTTCAACATGTATCATAGTTCCTAAAAGCCCTTTGACGCTATTAATACAAAAAGCAAAGCTCATTATATGGGATGAAGCACCAATGATGCACAAACACTGTTTCGAAGCTGTTGATCGAACATTAAAAGATATTCTCAAGTCTGTTGATGAAAAGGTACAAGGTTGTTGTTTTTAGACAATTTTAGACAAATTCTACCAGTAATACCCAAAGGTACAAGGCCAGAAGTTGTTCATGCTACTATTAATTCTTCGGTTCTTTGGAATTTTTGTGAAGTTTTAACATCGAGTAAAAACACGAGGCTTCTCGATGGTGCTTCGAGTGCAGACGTTGAACAATGAAGATTGTTTTCTGAATGGGTTTTGGCGATGGAGAAATTGGAGATGATAACGACGATGATTTAGAACTTGACATTCCATCAGATTTATTGATTCCAAATTCAGGTGATCCTCTTGCTTCTATCGTTGAAAGCACTTATCCCCAACTTTTACAAAACATGAACGATATAACGTATTTCCAAAATAGAGTTATACTAGCTCCTAAAAATTCAATAGTCGACACCATAAATGATTATATGTTGGATTTAATTCCTGGGGAAGAAAAAACAAATTTGAGTTATGATACTCCACTCACACAAAATGTAGACGGTCAAACCGTGGATGATGTTCATACTCCCGAATTTTTTAACACGATTTCTACGTCGGGACTTCCAAATCACAAGTTGAGACTTAAAGTTGGAGTTTCAGTTATGCTATTAAGGAATTTGAATAAAAAATTAGGATTATGCAATGAAACAAGACTTATTATTACGAGATTGGGAAAACGTGCTCTTGAAGGAAAAATTATTTCATGAAGTAATATTGGTGATCAGGTTTTCATACCTAGATTTTCTCTGACACCATCTGACGTGAGAATTCCTTTTAAATTTCAACGGAGACAATTTCCTATAATGATTTCTTTTGCGATGACTATTAATACGAGTCAGAGACAATCTTTAAAGCATGTTGGGATATATCTTCCGTCGCCAGTGTTTTCACATGGTCAGTTGTATGTTGCAATTTCAAGAGTTACTTCTAGAAAAAGATTAAAAATATTGATCATCGATGACGACGGTTAAGATACGACTAAGACTTCGAATGTGGTCCGTAAGGAAGTCTTCCGTAATATAACATAATTTTCTTTGTTTGAATATTTATCCAAAATTATTGTTGAACTATCGTTTAATGTTACTCAACTTTTTTCATATACCTTACATTATTGGAATTATCATATCTTATTTAATCATTATATATCTTACAGCTAATCAGACTCGTGCACCGCACGGGTCGATGTTCTAGTACTTAAAAAATTAATTATACCCACTCGACAAGAAGATTAGCCCTCCTAATTTGACAAAGAAAGTTACTTTTGACCTACAGCTTGTAGTGTCCAAGACCTATACTATGCATAACACGAATGATGGGTCTTAACTTTTTTTAATTCAATGACCTCTATTTAGTAATTTTACCTTAATGGTATTTGTATATTGGAAGGGGTATTTGTAAGTTGCGAATTTGGATTATATGTACCCAAAAAAAAATTGAAAAATCATTAGGCATGTTGATTGGTCTAATTGATCTAATTCTTAACTGAAGTTTTGGATATGTTCAATCTAATTTTTCAATCACTGATATTGGTCTAATGAATTTTTATTTTTTTACAAACAAAAACAATAATATTCATTCATTCAAATTGGTAGATTACATTAATCAAAATCATTAGTTTTCGCTTGTAGTTAAGATCAAAGGTAGTGCTAATTTTTTTAATTACAAACCAATTAAATATGTAATATATTAAAAGGGTGGTACAAGGATAACTGTCCTCTTACATGAGATCACAAGTACCATATGAAAAACCAACAAAGAGGAGGAAGGAGGAGGAGAACAACAACAACAAAATACTAAAAAAGAAAAGCCATAAAATTTATGCAAATATAGCTCAATTGACAGGGACTTCGTATTATATATATAACGATTGAGATTTGACTCGCAATTCTCTTCACTTTCTTTTTTACTAAAGAATTCTCCCCACTTATTCACCTCAATGGTGAATTTCTAACTATTAAACTACTTGGGAAAAAAAAGTCAATAAAAAGAACCAAAAACGATGAATGTTAATACTATCTATTCCTTTTTATATAAATAGTTTTTTTTAGAAAATATAAATAATTAATAATACAAAGTGATGATAAAAAATTATTTTACGTATACATGCAACTGTATCTTGAGATATTTTAAAATTGACATAGCAAAATGACATTATATGTGGCCAGATAATAAGGAACCAAAAATGATTTTAAAAAAATGTTGTCTTAAAAGAATTAAAATTTTAAGGTGTAAATATAAAACTTCAAATCTATATTTAATTTTTTATCTAGTGTCCCGCCAACACTTGTTAGAATTTATTTAAATTTAAAATAAATTACATGTGTAACACATTTTTATCTTTTACTAGTAAAAGGAAGGTTGAATTGCTCATAGGCCTTCATTGTGATGATGTGGCATGCTTTAGAGAACTTCTCATATCTATTTAAAATTTGTCCCACAATTTATTTTGTGTGTCCATTCATCCTCTAAAGTAATTATCTATATGTTACAATAATAATGGCTCCCAATAATAATGAAAGAAAGAAAAGAAAAAAAAAAGACAAATTACAAAAAGAACAATGAATAGATATATGCTCTTTCATGTAACCAAAAAAAAAAAAAAAAAAGATATATGCTCTTTCATATTTTACACTACCAAACATAAAATATAAATCATGCATGTGTAAATATGATTTGCAATTTGCAAAAATTTACTTTAAATAAATAAACCAAATAAAAAAATTACTCCTCAAAAAAATTTCATGCTTGACAAAATAAATTTTATGAAAAAAAAAATACTTTAGTTGTTGAGTTGCTCACAAGCATGCATTGTGATGATGTGACACTCTATAAGAAAAGTTTATAATCTCTATTAAAACCTTTTCATATTTCATATAATAGAGTTACTCTAATAATAATAATATATTAAAATATATATTGTATGTTACAATTCCCTGTTAATGCAATTGAAAACAAAGAATTCTTGGAGACACTAATATTGAATATGTAAATTTAGCTAATTATCAAACACAAGCTCTATATAAAGTTAACCCAAAAGCTAATTATCACCACCACCATATCAGGAAGTCTACCTTCTATGTTTTAACAAAATTTTAATTTGTCTATCTCATGGCAAAAACTCTATGGTTTCTTTGTCTAACATCTCCATGAGAAAAAGTTATGCATCTTCACCTTCCATATGTTATAGTTACACATTATAGTGTCTTGAATTGATTTAAAAGCTATTGTGTGCATATATATAGTTACATCATAAGTATATTGGTTTTTGTCCTTGGTATGTGATGGTGTCTAACCTCTTAGAATATCAGGTATTTCTACATGTGATTGATTAATAAATTGATATACATATATGTGATAGTTGCCTATTAATATGTTTGTAAATTGAAATTTTTCTATTACTCTGAGTTTAGAACATCTCTAATCATTTTTTTATTTCTTTTTTAGGTTGGATATTTTTTTAAATATCAACCGGTGTTTTGTTCGATGATTAATTAAACTTTGAGTTAAATCGATTAATATGAATATGACTATTTTTTCATGTGAAGGAGGAGAACAGGATAAAACATACTTATATTTTTGCTTACGTTGCATCTTTGCTCCTTATAAAGCCTATGAAATGACACATCATGTAAGGATGTGTATTTAACTCTAATGGCAGTTTGTAAACCATCATTTTTTTTTATTGATATAATGTTTGTAATTAGACAACTTTTCTTTTTCATTTATTATTTTATTAATCTAATGTTTTAGCTTATTTGTTTCTTATTTTCTTTTTCATTTATTATTTTATATAAGGTAAAAGATTTGTATAAAAAATTGTTGATTAATGGAAATATAATTAATTATTTTTATGTGAATAAGTTGAAGAGGATAAAAGAGACTTCTATTTATTGATTTTGAAGTGCCTTAAAATTTATATAGATCGAGGGTATATTGATGTTGGAGGAATTCAATTAAAAGAGGACAATCCAAATAATTTAGAAATATAAATATGTGTCTCATTTTTAAATACTATATTGTCTACAATGTGTATGTGATCTACTTGATCTCGATCAAGAGAAATATAGAAACAAAAACAAAGTAGAAATTAAAATAATTTTTATTTTTTTTTTGTAGTTGACACTCAAGTCTTGCGGTTTTTATAATTGTAATACATGCAAGAAGTTATATTGATTCAAATTGACTTAGAGGTTGTCCAAATATATAATCTTCATGCATTTATCGTATAACACTTGCCTAAATCTGGATGGTTCAATATGAGTATATATGAATTTTAATGGACGGTCCTATTTTAATCTACGCATGCCATCTTATTCTTACAACCATAAAATGAATCGATGAAAAGAATTGTGCTAAAAACATGTTAGTTTAGAAATTGTGCTAAATACTTTTTCCTCCCACTTAGAATTGTACTAAAAACTTTCTAAATTAAATTAAAAAAAGACAAAAATTATTAAATAAAAATTGTTGATGCTCATTTGTCAAAATAAATTTTAGAAATTATTAAAACCGTAGATGTTAAAATATATTTACATATATTTAGAAAATATAATCACACATATATTTAAACATATTTACACACAACTAAAATTCACCAACAATTCAAAAATTATTAATTTAATTTACATAACAATATAACTTTTTGGATAAATTAAGTACATATTCTAAAAGAATGTTTACGTTACGGCTGAAAAGAAAATAGTGGAATATTTATAAGAATAAGATGACATTTTTTTAAGCAAATAAGAAGATGACACATGCATGTTAAATCTTAAATTCATCTATAAGACTTTCTTTACCTTAACCAAAATTCAAATATATAAAATCTTCGTCCAAACTTATATATTGACAACAATAAATATTCAAGTTTATATAATATAATAAGAAAATAAATGTTCAAGAAAATATTAAATAAGAGGGACAAAAACTAACAATAATTTTGAAGAGACACAAACCTCACCAAGAAAAAGAAAAACAAACCAAAAACAAAAGGACCAAGCAAAAAAAAAAAAGTGAACCAAACAATAGACTAAAAAATTGGGACTAATAAAGTTGGAATAAAATTTCACCAAGTGAATAAGTGAGAATAAACTCCAAGAAAACGAGAGATGAGTAAGTAGATAAGCTATTTGGAACCTTAAATTGCATAGAACGTAGTAAGCAAAATATGCTATTTGATACATAATTTTCAAAAAATGAGAACACGTGGAATAAATAGTCAAAGCCACCATATATGAATCATATTCTATAATCAAAACTTTTTTTAACATTTCTCATGAGCAATATTGTCTACAAGTATAATTAGGTATGCCTCCAACTCTTATTGAAAATAATAAAATAAGGGATACATCAAAAATAAAAAACAAAGTGACATTTGACTATAAAATTGCAACTTATATAAAGAAAACTAAAATCTTATATTATTACACTAATAAAATAAAAAATGATACATCCTTTCAAACTTATGAAATATTATAAGAGATCTATTACATTAAAATGTAAACAAACTACGATATAAATTAATAAAAAATCTAATATTTCTAAACAACTTTTTTTTTACTCATATACTAATATTAAATATAATCATATTTTAAAATAATATCTATTATTTAACTATATGTGATTATAGTTATCGCAATTATTATTTTTTATTTATTAAAATATTTTAATTTTATATTTTAATCAAACCCGTGCGTTGCACGGGTTTACCCCTATAGTAGTACATAATTAAAATATTTTGGGATTAAGAACATAAACATGTACTAAGAACATGGCCATGGAGCAGGCCCACGGAGAAACAAGTGGTACGCCCAAAACAAATATTACCTTGCCGAAGTATTACGTTTTTTGTTTAAACATCTTAATTCTCTTGAGCCCCCCTCCCTCCCTCCCTCCCTCTCTAAAAATCCTTCGCTTGAGTAAAAGCAAAATTACCATTTAAATACTTTTTCTACAACAGGAAAAAAATATTAGGCTTAAATGCACTTTTGATCCCCCTATTTTCAAAAAAATGAAGTTTTGATCCCCCTATTTTAAAAACCAACTTTTTAGTCCCCCAATTTTAATTTTTTTTAGTTTTGATCCCCTATTCCATTTTAAGGCTAATTTTGTTGATGTGGCATTGTCACTAATGCATATCAGCGTCCACGTGGACAAAATTAATTTTCATGTCATTATTTGTTTTTAATTCAATAAAACTTATTTTATAAAATAATTTAATTAAACCTAAGAAAGTTCATTAAAATAAAAAATCCACCTCTAATTTATTAAACCTAAGAAAAAACAAACAATCACAACATGGACATGATCCTCTTTGATTCATATCAAACAATTGCATATTGAAAGCAAGTTTTGTGTTTCAAGAACCTTCAACTTTCATCATCATCCAACTTTATATAAAACCAATCTAGAATTAAACTTCAAACTTAAAACAATTTTTGGGTTTTCATTCAAACTCATCAAAAGTCATAGATAGTTTAAAGAGTATGAGTAATTTCTATTGAAACACAAAATCATCTCTAATTTCTTTTCGTTTTTAAAAATCCAAAAATTGTTGAGTTTGAACGGAAACCATAGGATTAGTGAAATCCATAACGAATGATTCTCTCCGACGGTGAATAAAATTCTAGTAGTTGAAGGTTTGATAATTAGGGTTTCAAATTTCATATTTTATAAGATTTAACAATTATTATTTCAGTTGAATATATAATTCTAACAATTAAAATATTTTATAAATAAAATGTTATTGAATTTAAAAATATATAATAATGACATGGATATTAAATTTGTCCACATGAATGTTGCCACATCATTAGTTACAAGGCCACATCAACAAAATTAACCCCAAAATAGGATGGGGGATCAAAACTCAAAAAAAATGAAAATAGGGGGACTAAAAAGTTGGTTTTTAAAATAGGGGGACCAAAACTTCATTTTTTTGAAAATAGGGGGACCAAAAGTGCATTTAAGCCAAAATATTATATCAAATATCAACTGAAAAATTACATCAAAATCGATTTTAAAAAAATGAATTTGCAGCGGAATGGGATTGGCTAGGTCTGCCATTGACATCTACGTCTAAGAATAAAATATGAAGTGGCCCAACTTTTCATTTTTGATGGCAGATGAAACTCTCTTGTTCACACCCGTAAAGGTGGAAGAATAATCACCCACCAAAGAGACAACCTCATTTGTATTGTAGTTTTAAAATAATTTAAGAGCGTTTTTGTTTGATCACTCATAACATTCTCAATCATCATGGTACACCAATTTCTTGTTGATCAGCATAATGTTCTCAATTATTATTTAAAAAAAAAAATGATAAGAACTTAGTATGTCTAAACAACGATAGCTCATGCAACCATTTACCCACAATTTTTCATAAGAACCGAAAAGAAGATAGTTGCAAGATGGGGAGAACCGGAGAAGATAGGTGATAGAAGAAAGGAAAGGAGGATGAATGATAAAAAGGAAGAATCAAGCAGGGGTGGACAACGGGCCGGTTTGGGTCGGTTTGGGCCGAAAACCTCAAACCGGCCCAATCCACGGGTGGTGATTACTAGCCCATATCAAACTGAATCTGGAAATCAGGTTAGACGGGTTCGGGTTTGACGGGTACCGGGTAAGGCGGATGGATTTTTGCGGGTTGAGCTAATTGTAGCCCAATTGATCTTTTTTTTTGTTTTTTGTTTTACTGGGCTTTTTTTGTTTTTTTCTTCTTCTTATAACAGTCCAATTATTTTTTTTGCTCTTATTTGGCCAGATGAGTCGAAATCGAGCCTTTTTATATCTTGGATAGATTTTTATTTATGATCTTTTTTGCTGTCATTTTTTCATTTGACACTTTTGGCCAATATTAATTATAAGTAAAATACAATATAAATAACAAGTAACATAAAATACTCAACAAACCACTTGTTGAGATAATAAACATATAACCCTGTTAAGTTTTGGTTACAACTAATTAGATAATAAACACCTACTAATTGTTTAATTTGACTCTACAACTAACTATATTATATAATATATTACAATAAATGGCTGCATGGTTTATGACTTCAGATCGGAGTCATTTTTAATAACACCTACTAATAGATATTACAAAGCCACAAATTCAAGAAGCAACATGCCCAGGGATTCATCTTCATCTTGCATTCAATCAACAAACTGTGACATTAAATATTGCATTCAATCAGCAAATATAAAATAACATTCTCAATGAATAATTTAAGTATTTTAATCAAGGAATCAATAGTTATAATTTAGTCCCTAAACTATCTTAAAATTTCCTTCGTCTAAAATTAGATCATGGTCCATGCAGTTCACATCAGAGAAGAAACATGCCAAATAGCATACCATGCTTTGTAATCATTAAGAAATGATGCATTCTATTTTTAGGGGATACATATTTCTAAATAGCATACCATGCTAAGATGCTTTGTGCATGAACAAGGTTTGGGTTTCCTAAGTAGTCAAGTCCACCTTCTGAGAATATTTGTTATCCTGCTTTGAACCAAACTGGTTCTTTGAAGTCAACTCTCACCCATTTTTCAAGTACTTCTGGTGTGATGCATCCTAGTGCTCCTAGCATAGCCCATCTTCCATGAATCACCTTCATTATTCAACATAGTTTAGTATCATTATTTATTGGTCTTATAAAACCTCATCATGAAGGAAAAACATTATTTTTTTAAAAGAGAAAATTGAAGTTTAAGCCTTAATTGTTTTTGTATTTGAGCATTTTTAAGTATGAAAATTAACCTCAAGAGCCCTGTTCTTGGCAAATGCCTCTGGGTCAGCAGATAATCCAGCAGTGTCCCATCCATAATCATTGATCTTTCTAAGCCAAATAAAAAAAAAAAGAACAAATAGAAAACAAATAGTAGTAAATTGCAATTAAAAAAGCAACAAACTCTAACTCTAAAACTCTAAAAATCGAGTGAAGAATGAGAATGGTGAAATAGAGAACATAACTCACCACTGTGTGGAAACATATTGAGTATATGGAGGCATTGGTGATAATTATCTACCCATTTCAAAAAGAGCAACTTTAATAACAACAAGACCTATGAAACTGAATCCTTGGCAGCAACATGTTCTCCATTCATTCAATATTTTACAAAACATTTCATAGAGTCAAATAATAGTAGGTATTTCAAAAAGTTCCAAACAGATTGGAACGAGTCATGTATGACCCCAAAAAATTCAAAAAAGATGCACCTGAAAATGCAAAGCACAACACAGCCAATGGAAAAGAAGTCAGAACAGATCAAAATACAAGTATAAATAAAATACTACAAGTAGAAAAATAAAACAGCATACCTCTAATGTCATCAAGCACAACCATCTCCAGATGGCTGTGCACCCCCTGCAGATGCATTTGTGGTTCCTTCCCCAACAATTAATCTTTCAAATTCTGTGGAATATCAAAATACACAATTCATGAGAAATAAGTAAAACAATCACATTGTTGCTACAATCAATTAATAAAAGAAATTAAAGAGTGATTATATACCTGTTATAATTTCTTCAGAAAGCTCAACTTCTTCCACAAGATTAAGATCTTTATATGAGGTCATGGTAGGCTTCAACCATTGCTGTGCACAGATTAATGCCTCAGCCATTTGCGGCTTCAAAGAGCTCCTAAATGTTTCAATAACTCTACCTCCCGTGCTGAATGCACTTTCAGAAGCCACTGTTGACACCGGTATAGCAAGAATGTCTCTGGCCATAATAGATAAGACCGGGTATGTGGCGGCATTAAGTTTTCACCAACTCAAAAGATCAAAGGTATCACTCTTTTTTTCACAGGGACTAGTAAGATACACTTGTAGCTCGTTCTTTTGAATAACTGCATTCTCCTCTTCCAAATGTTCGTCAAAAGCTTTTTCTTTTGCCTTACGTGAATAACGGCCAGCACATACAATTGTATCAACAACAGGATCAATAACCATAGGACTTGGTTTGTTAAGTTTCCTATCATACTCTTGCTTATACCAATTGTACAAATTGGTCATAGCAGCCTCAATAGAAGCAAGTAAATCAGTACCGAATTGGGCTCTCCCTACATACATCTCCTTAAATTTCCACCCAATAATTCTCGACTTGAACCGTGGATCCAAAATAACACCAAAATACAGCAACTTGTTCATGTTTGCAACATCACCCCAATACTTATTAAACTTTTCCACCATTTCCTTACCCACACTTGCAAAAACGGAGTTTAAATCCAAACAAGCCTCTTGCAACTCACATTGTATATCAGCAATTTGATGAAATGCTGCATGTATACTCACTTCTTGTGAGGATGAAAACACCAAAGTAGCGTCATAAAATAACTTCAAAAAAGTTGCAAAAGCCCTACCTATGTCCCAATCATAACTAATAGGAGGACCAGCATCTCCAAAATAATCCCTATAACTCGATTCTAACTCATCAAGCTTTTCAAATGCCAACTCAAACTTCTCTGCAGATTCTAGCATCAAGTACGTCGAGTTCCAACGAGTTGAAACATCAAGAGAGACACCCTTTTTAGAAGTAATTCCAGCAAACCCGACACATTCCTTGAATTTACCAGCCCTATGAGACGAAGATTTTATATACCTAACTGCGGTCCTAATGCTAGAGATTGACAAGTCTTTCTCTTTCAAACCATCACTCACAATCAAATTCAATATGTGTGCGTTACACCTCATATGAAAATACGACCCATCCCCCATCAACCCATTCATAGTTTTAATCTTTCTCTTCAACAACCCTACAGCTACATCATTAGCTGATGCATTATCCACGGTTATTGTTGACACCTTCCTAATCCCCCAGTCCCTTAAAACTTCTTCAATCTTTTGAGCTATAGTTTCACCCTTATGATCAGGAATTGTAATGAAGGATATTATCCTTTTTTGATACTTCCACTCATTATCCACAAAGTGTGCTGTAATAACTATGTAGTTCAAATTTTGGATTGAGGTCCAACAGTCTGTTGTGAGTGCCACGCTATTGCAATCAGACTTAAAGAAAGCTTTGAGGGTTTTTTTTTCATCCACGAACAATTGAAAACAATCTCTAGCTATTGTACGCCTAGAAGGGATAGCAAATTGGGGCTGTAACGTTTGACACAAATACTTAAATCCCTCACCTTCCACTGCCTTGAATGGTTGTTCATCTAAAATGACAAACATAGACACTGCCTTTCTACAAGCGGCATAGATATATTTGGTGCTCACAGGAACCATACCAGACCCCTCTACAGTTGGAAATGTAAGGATTGTTTGGTTGGGATCACCTAACACATCAACTGGTTTTCTAGTGCAAACATCTATGTGATTTAACATGTTAGTGGTGCCATGACTTTGAGAGCCCGACCGATACTTTTTGTGACACCACTTACAAGCTGACATTTCATTTTCTGGATCACCTCCAGGTATTCTATTAAAAACGGTCCAAGCTCTAGATGATTGTCTAGGACCATTTGCATTAGATTTCCTCTTTTTAGTCACTTCATTATTAGCTTCTGTTTCAGCAGCTGGAGTTGTTGCTGGTACAGTAGCTTGTGGTTGAGTTAAATCTAAAATAGAAGGTGTGTTTTGAGTAGGTTGGACCCTCACTGAAATAATGTATACATTCCAAATCACAATTAGTGTCAGTTTTAATTATTTTATTCAATTTAAGTTATTAAAATTTTGGTTAATATTATTTACTTTCATTTTTTAAAAGATTATTCAGTTTTAAAAAAACAATTCGGTTTCAGTTTTTAAAAGATTAATCGGTTTTAATATTATACTTGAATACACATAAAACATACTTGAACACACACAAGATAATGAGAAATAGATAAGTTACCGCTTCCTTGCCCTTCCACTTCTTGGCTACCTCCTCCTTGATTTACAGCTCCTCGCCTACGTCCTCCTTGATTTACAGCTCCTCGCTTACGTCCTCCTTGATTAACAGCTTGTTGCAAACTACTACTACCTTCTCCTTGTTCCATCTTTCTAAGTCAAATCAACAAAAAAATAAAATAAGGAACAAATACAAAACATATAATACAAAACTAAAATTAAAAAAGTATACACATATAAACATTATTAATACCTCTCAAGTGTCAACTTTTACCACAGCTTGAATTTTTTTTAATTCACAAACCCCTAATCCAAATCAACAAGATTATTAGTAAAATAGTAACATTAAAACACTATCTTGAAAGGAAAAAACTAACACTTACAAACAATGATCTTACTCTACATGCTCCTTCAACCATGCTCCATCTCTGCAGACAAAAGAAAAACAAAAACAAGTTGAAATAAAATTGAAACAAAGTTAACAAAACTCTCAGGGAAACAAAGTAATAAAAACTACAAAAACTAAAACTACAAAAATTACAGACAAAGTAATAATAATAACTTTGAATAACAAATCCTAACTCAAAAATCCTGCCAAGAGACCATAAGATAGGGGGAAAAGAAAATACATGTTTCAAAACATGCTTACAATAAAAACTAAAACAAAACAAAAAAGAAACTAATTAAATGTGTTTTCTTTAAAAATTTCTTAATCAAATGACTAAGAATCAACTAATGATAATGAACAAGATACATGTAAACAGAGGAATAAAAAAGCATCTGATGAATTAAAAAAAAGCAAATTAACATGGTAACTATTTTAATAAATAACTATTTTATAGGCTAATTTATAGGAAAAGTAGTTTAGAAAATAGTTAAACGTTTTCTTCTTGCCATAGTCAATTACGTTTTCCTATTTTATAGGCTATTTCATATTTTGGTTCTTTCAATTTACAAAACAATCAACCTAAGCTTTCAACTTTTCACCACCATTTACAACCAAATTCAAATCAGAAACATTAGGAACAACGAGGGAGACGATCCTTTCGACGAAAATTCCGATGTCATTTGAGCGAAGCTCATACCGGATCCCTAATTATCACCCACTCCTTCACCAAATCCAAAATAGTTAAAACTTTGTAGAGAAGCTTGAGAAGAATGAAAAAGATTGAAGAAATCAACAGAGATTTCTCTTGCAAAGAAAAGAAATCATACCTCTTTTTGCGAAGAAAACGATTGAATATATAAATAAAACACAAAGAATGAAAGGATGGGAATGATACCTTCTTCGAAGATGGTGGTTGTGCGACGACGGTGGTGGATCGGCGTTGATTTCAGATTCTTCGCTCTTCTCTTTCCAGCTGCGCTAGGGTTTGAGTTGAAGAGAGAATGAATGAGTGTCTCGTGAAATGCTAAACGACATCGTATAACACTAACAATAATATATATATTAATTAAAATAAAAAAACTGAGAGTAGCGGGTCGGTTCGGTTACCCGCGAATCAGAATTTTTCACCCGAACCCGACCATCCCAGATCATATTAACCCGCTTTTTTGACCTGTCAACCCGCGGGCCAGCTTCCACCCGACCCGGTTCGGTTTTTTGGACTGGTTTCTTTCGGTTTGGGCCGGGCCTTCGGGTTCTGTCCACCCCTAGAATCAAGCATAATATTTTCATACGAGAGTAAGACAATCGGTTTGTTAGATAAAAGACATCGCCTCTACAAAGGCCAATAAAGAGGTCTTGTTCAAAAGTTAAGACTGTTTGACCACTAGGCCACCAACCCAATTCAAATTTTAAAAATCATGACCACAAACATGCTTCGAGCTTTAAAACTCGAGGGGGTTATTTATGAAAAATCAAGGGGTGCGAGGCTCGAAAGATTGGGGGCAGAAGGAACGTTCAAGTATTATTTTCTTCTAACCTAAGCGGTTTATGGGGTTGAGAGGTGAAAACATTGTTGATATTTTCTCTCCCCACCCCCATGAATCTTTTATCCCCCTGAATTTCTAATTTTGCCCTTGAAAAAACTTCGGTTCGTAGAAACTGAAGTTTTTTTTTGCCTTGAAAACAAATTTCGGTTTCTAAAAACCGAAATTTACTCTGAATTTGCACTAGAAAAAATTCGGTTTCTGCGAACCGAATTTTTCTGCAAGGGCAAAATTGAAATATTGGGGTATAAAAGATTCATGGGAGGGGGAAGAGAAAACATCAACATTGTTTCTTCCGGTGTTAAGGTCCAATGGGCCAAACCAAACTATTTTGTAGGGAAAATGTAATTTGGTTTAATTATGTTATTTGATCGAGAATGTCCAACATGAGTTGTTCAAGTGGTGGATGATGTTTCGACCAAAAAAAAAAGTGGGGATGATGCATAAGTCAAAAATAATATTATAACGAATACGAATTTTACAAAATTTACTGTTGGATTGAAAATTTATATCATATAGATCATTCATAAAAAAAAATTAAATAAATTAAAAATCATTTGATATATTATTGATCATATCAAAATTAACGAAATTCAATAAAAACCCATAAATCAGCATAGATCTCTTCCCCTTCACAAGATATCTTAGACCAACAAACATACTAGACAAATTTTTGCTCCCTCCACGATTAGCATTTCATTTTGAACTCTTTCGTCCAATTAAGCAACCAAATCAACCAGCAATTATTTTATTTTTTTTCAAAATGCATTCAAAGGTTCTTTAAGTTTTACGGTTGTAACATATATATATCCTCTAAGTTTTTTAAGTACTCTCTTCGGTCCTATATATAAGGAATACTTTAGAAAAGAAAAAATTGGTCCTTTTTATAAGAAAAACTCTTTAAATTTATTCTTTATTTGTAACTTTGATACAACCGGCTTAATATGGAGGTATCGAAAAGAAGCACTCTTATAGTGAGTGTAAACTCCTTGAGAAATTAGGAAGAAGAAAAAGAAGAATTTGAGAGAGAAATAGAATCTTCTTATCATTCATCATAATCAAAAAAGAGTTTCAAGTACAGATTATATAATGCAAGTGTAGCATAACAAACTTGCGTAATTTGCGGCAATGTAAAATAACGACAAAAAGATAAACATGAGTAGTAGTTTGTGCTCTTCCCAAGTGTCGGGCTTTCTGACTCGTCATCACTATTGGGCTCATCGATGACTTGAATCGGGCTTTCACTTAAAAGAGGGGTGTATCAAAGTTAGAAAAGTTAAAAGATCTAGTATTTGTTATGAAATGTGACTACTTCTCTACCCTCACATAAATTGAGGGCATATGTCCTATGTTGATGTGGCATGATGTGGCACCAATGAAATTCATCCACATGTATCTAAGTCAAACATAAATAATATTTTACAACAAAGTAATTTTGACTACTTTTATTTTCAATTAATTATATTTTAGGTTACTAATTTTCTTTAATTATATTTTAGGCTATTTGGGTAAACGCATCACTTTACCATCAAATTTCATCACAACAAGCTTCAGCCACCAATTTTTACACGATCATCATTGCTTCTTTCTCCATTCTTATCATCGGTAACCAAATTCTTCCTTTGTCGTAGCCGCTTCTTCTCTTCTACAATTGCCGTCGCCGTTTCTCCTCTTCTGTAATTGCCGCTTCTTCTTGCTCTTCCTTCAACCTTCAAACGCCCATTCACCTCTTCCGGAATCACTTCTCCATCATCTGCTACGTTTGTTCCAGAATCGGATTCGTCTATGTAACATTGATCTTATTTTTTATTCTCTATTTGTTCCAGAATTGAATCGGAATCAATTCGCTCATTTTCAATTTTTTATTTATGCGCAGAAGAAAGTTGTGTTTGAGACCGTAAAACAATTTGAAGAAGAAGCAAACAAATTAGAAGCAATTAGGATCAAAATGTAAATTCATAGATTATAATACCTAAAATATAATTAATTTAAAAATAAAAGTAGTCAAAATTAATTTGTGGTAAAAAATTAATTAAACTTGACTTAAATACATGTGGATAAATTTTATTAGTGTCACATCAGCGTAAGACATATGCCTTCGATTTATGAGAGAGTTGATTAGAAAAAACCTAATAAAAAACAATGGATGAATTTTGGCTTCATTTTTGAAGTGCTCGTGTCGTGTCGTGTCGTGTGTGAAATAAATGTATTGTTTGTTTTTATGTAAGAAAATTTAAGGAACAGAATATGTGAATTGCCTTGATCACATCACATCACATCACATCGCAGTGAAAACAAAAGCACGAAGGAACAATGATGAATTTGTTTGTCTTTACCATCGTGATTGCGTGCGGAATTTACTGCTGCAATGGAGAAAGACTGATTGATGTAAAAGGAAATCCTGATTCAGTGATTTGGGTTGTTCAGCTTTCCGATCTTCATTTCAGCGTTCATCATCCAAACAGAGCCCAACACTTCAACGACCTTGTCGCTCCCTCTCTTTCCATCATCAATCCTTCCCTTGTCCTCATCACCGGTGACCTCACAGGTATCAGTATCACATTTCATTTTTATTTATTTCATTTCTAAAACTATGATGCAATCCAATTAATTAAATTTTGTTATTTTAATGGATCAAATTAATTAATAGTATCCTACAATTTGATGGAATCAATTGGTGATTCAGTATTGTACAGGTATTTGAATCTTATGGGATATGTATGTGTATGTAATGTGTTGTAGTAATTTTGTGGATGGTACTGGTTTAACAGATGGTAAAAGCAAAGATTTGCTAACAATGAAGCAGAATGAGGATGAATGGGTGGAATACCGGAATGTGATGGATAATGTTATTGAGAGAAGTGGACTTCAGAAGAGTTTGTTCTATGACCTCAGAGGAAACCATGATAGCTTTGGTGTTCCCGTTATTGGCGGTTCCTTTGATTTCTTTTCTAAATACAGCATTAATGGGCAATTAGGCAGAAATGGGAGTGTCAGTAGTGTCACTCTTGAGGTTAGTCTCAACCTCAACCCTTCCTTTACTGTGTTAACTAGCTCTCATTCTATGAAATTTGTCATATATGTCACATTCCCTTGAGAACAAATTTTAAACTAGAGCAATGCTAGCAACCTCCTACTCTTTAGGTGTATCTGATTTGCTAAAACATGAAAGACTGACTAGTAGAGAGTACAAAAAACACCTCTGTTTCATGTTGAATTGTAAAAATGATTATAAGACAATACGAAACAAAAAATGAAGCACAAGAGTGAAGACTAAATTTGTGTTACTTAATGAATCTAGACCAACCAAAGGTAAAAAAAATCTTGGTCCATTTGGCCATGTCCAATCAAAACCAATGTATAACATTATCAGCTAGCTCAATTTAAGCTCGTACTCGGTGCATCCCTTTGACAAATTCTATATTATTGGGTGAATTTGATATAGGTTCTACTAGAAAATCCTGGGTCTACAATCTTTTTTAGTGTGACTCACATGAAATTTTGTTGCTAGCATATTTTCTAAAAGCATTACAATAAGCAAATTGTAACAGAAATTTAAATGGATCATGTAACAAACTGGATTTGACTCATTTAAAGTGAGAGGTTCACTTGTAAAGGAATTAATAATAATTGATGAGAAATCAACAGTTCAAATTGTGAAAAAATGCATGCATGTACACGATAAATTATGAGCTTGTTGAAATCTGGTTCTTTGCTTTTCTCAATAATGCCCGGGAGGTTATAACGTCTCACTTTTTATTTTATAGTGAAGCCTTATCTTGGGGCAGTCAAATCTCAAGAGACTACATATTATTTCTAATACAATAGAGGGAAGGGGCTGTCATCTTTTCTTACACCAGAATATGATTTTTGCGATTTTGGTTTGAAATTACTTATGCTTGAAGAACCAACCAATATATTATTTTGAACCCTCGCAATATTATTTCTCCTAATTGTCATTTTGAGGATTGACCATTGAATCATTTTTGCCAGTCAAGATACTATTCAACTTCTGAATGATAATGCTGGAAAAGTTGAGTTTGAAAGCGCGCATACATATATATGTGTGTGTGTGTGTGTGTGTGTGTGTGTGTGTGTGTGTGTGTGTGTTGAAAAGACCAAAAAATGGGGAGCTCAATAACCGTAGGCTTGAATTTTGGTATTATTATTTTCTTGTGTTACCTCCTTTCTCATTTGCACATACCTGCATTCTATCACACAGACTAAGGAGCGGAAACATCTCTTTGTTGGGATTGATACCACAATGTCAACTGGCTTACGAGGTCCAACTAATCTTTTTGGGCACCCGACAGATCAATTACTAAAGGATCTGGACTCAGAACTCTCACACTGGGATTCACAGTCGGAAAAACCAGTCACCAAAATATCTTTTGGCCATTTTCCACTCTCATTTTCTGCACCCTCTAGTTCTGGAAGAACCTTGAAAGATGTTTTCCTAAAGCATTCCATATCAGCCTACCTGTGTGGGCATCTCCATTCTAGGTTTGGCAAGAACTTAAAGCGGCACCATCAGTTGAGCAATCACTTTTTATCCCCGCAGAAATTTTTTCAGTTTAACGTTCATCAAAATTCTTTTGAAAGCACTGTAAATTGCTCTTCAGAATCCCCTCCACAAGAGTTTTGGGAGTGGGAGATAGGCGATTGGAGAAAGAGTAGAGCCGTTCGAGTTTTAGCCATTGATAGAGGTCATGTTTCATATGTTGATCTTGATTTCAAATCAGGGGCCGAACAAGCAATTATATTGCCCACTTTTCCTTTAGATTCTCGCTTCATGCAGACATCTTCATGCCATCATAACTATGAATGTCATTCTGTGGACTCGTCATCTTATGAGACAATCCGTGCTCTGGTATTTTCTGTTTCTCCAGTTGAATCTGTTGTGGCAAGGGTCTATGATTCACGATATGGAAGTCTTGTTTTAGTTATAGAAACCCATATGACCAAGCATGCTGGTGAGAATTTTAGGGGGAACCTCTATGTTGCTCCGTGGAATTTCAAAGCCTTTGAGGATACTTCTCCTAATAGATTTTGGCTTCAAATTGAGTCAAATGACATCATGGGCAGATCCACTTTGACTGAATTAAGGCCATTTTCTATTAATGGTCGTAGCTTCAGGCTTTCTTGGAGCTGGAAAGAGTTTTATGTCATGGGATGTCAATGGGCCTCCTTATATTACCCATTATTATGGTCTGCTTTGTGCTTTATGTTCTCCTTTCTTCTTCTTCCAAAAGCTCTCCTTGTTTTTCAAAAGAATATGTATACTTACAAGAACTTTATCGCCAATAAAGGCATAGTAAATGGTGTATTATGGATTCTCCAGGAGGTCTGCAGGGTTCATATATTATGGTTTGGTTGGATAGGATACTTATTCTATCTTATATTGTTCCCCTGGTTTATTGGGCAAGTTTTTACTGAAGGGGCGAATATGGTGTACATGACCTATATGGGTTGGGCTGTAGAGACTTCTAATGGAAAGGGGAAGTTTGAGTTTGTTGGATCCCCGGATATTTTGGTGTTGGTTCTTCCTCATATATTATTTGTGGTTTTGCCTGCAATTTTGGTGACTGGTGCTCTTACTGCTGAAAGAGCAATTTACCGGGAACGCGTGTTAGCATTTTCAGGGAAGAAAAAAGATGATCTTGATTTGAACTCCAGAAGACC
This sequence comes from Trifolium pratense, assembly GCF_020283565.1. Lineage (NCBI taxonomy): Eukaryota > Viridiplantae > Streptophyta > Magnoliopsida > Fabales > Fabaceae > Trifolium > Trifolium pratense. The sequence continues at coordinate 41,641,574 of NC_060064.1, read as the reverse complement.
TTTAAAAAATGGAAGCCATAGCAGCACAACATCTAATCCCCACCTTGGCAAGCGAAGGATCCGGAAGCTTCTGTGTGTGTTTTGCTTGGCAATATGTTGGAAGCATTTTATGGTAATGTTTTAATACTTTAGAGTTCGGTCCATGCAAAATTGTAGGTAAATAGTGTATTCATTATAATAGAGGCATCTATAGGTTTAGTTCATTAAGAAAATTAAATAAATACAGCAAAAATCAAAGCCTTTTTTTGGCTAGGTGGGATTAGCTATATAGATCAAACGGCATCATGAGTCATATATGGAAATAGACCATTTAACTCTAAATTTATCTTAACTGTTTAGCTTACAGCTTTCTTTGGTTCTCCTTTACTCTAATAGAAATTTATCCTGATTGTTCATTTCTTTCTTGTTGTGTAAAGAATGGATCAAATATGCTTAATGGAGTCCTTTATTATCAGTCTGAAATTAGCTAGGAACCTAGTTTCTTTTCTTTTAGAGGAACGATGGGGATTACTTGTTGCATCTTTTGACAAATAGAATAGGCAGTTTTTCAGTTGTCCTTTTGCCTTAACCTTTTCTATTATTTTCTTGTTTTTTCATTTTATCATATATACTTCACTGTTCCATTGCAGAACTGCAGAGCTCTTGTAAAAGCCTATGATATGAACCCAGTACTCCATTTACTGGGTTATGGTCTTTCAATCCCCTTGTTACTGGCATATGCTGTCAGTGAAACCAGAAGTGCCCGATGAAACTTGTTTGAAGGGTTCACGGTTACTCACCTCGGGCCAAATCTGCAGGCGCGGGTTCTACTACAGAGCACACACTTGTGGTCGCGGTCAGTTCTAAAATTCATCAAAACTAGCTGGGGCCAACAAATATTCCACACCCGTCGACTGGCAACAAAAGTACTGGTTGTTTGGCAAAGCATGCTTATAATCTGCCTTTGGTTTTCCTCCACCAACCCAAATGTACAAACAATTCTTCATTGTAATATTTCTTTTGTTTGTCCTCTAAGGTGTTGTGTCCTCTTTAGTTTAGGAATTTTGCTGTTAGAAGAAAGAAGGCTATGCATAATGCAGTATGCACTGTGGTTTGTTGGTTTTACTGGGGTTGAAGATGAATGCAACAAAGTTGTTATAATGGCAAAGTCACTTTACAAAAACAAGTTAAAACTAGTATTTGTAGAATGTAAATTTACTAATTAACTACTGAATTGTGGTATTGCTGTGATTTCATATGCATGTCAAATTCAAATTATTTTATAGCCTTTTAAGCATAATTTCCTAATATTTTGAAAACGTATAAAACGTGAAGTCCGTACTGATTTTCAAATTTCATATAAAGTTAATTGCAGCTGGACACGATTGAGTTTTCAATCAACTGCAATTCTGCTAAGTCTCTCTCAAGTCTCACCAAGACTTCTTGTAAACTACTCATACCATTTTATATTGTCAAGATAACAAACTAATAAGTCCCTTTCTTTTTGTTTTCCATAAATTCCCTCCAATTGATGTAACTCTATTGTGGGCATTGTCAGGTCTTGGAGAACATGTATTCTCTTCTTTCATGTTAATATAAACAATGTTAATAGTCGTACAATTCAACTAATTACCAACTGATTAGATCGATGTCGCGATGTCTTTACTAAGTCGATCACCTGTGGATTTTGAAACACTGATGTGCAGTAGTTCCAAAGGTTTTTGGTTTCGCCATTCTAACTCCTCCACTATTAAATCAGTCCGTTTTAGAAAATTGTTGTTGCTCAATGCAAACTCTCCGATGTCGGTACTCTTTGGTAAGAAATGGTGCTCTCTCTCTCTCGGTTCCGTGCTCTCCCTATCCCTTGCATCTGTCATTTGGTTGTGCTTACCTTTCTAAAAGAACGAATACCTTGATTATCATCTTTTCTTTAGGAAGGGAATTTTGTAGTTATACAGAAGAAATTGTTGACATTACACCATTGAAAATCATCTTAAAAAAAAAAAGAGTTTAAAGACTACGCACAGTCAGTGTAAATTAATTTTACACTGACAACCAATAAGAATGAAGCATTCTTCCACGTCATATTAAGAAAGCGGGGTTTAGTGGGGTGGTGTGGCAGAAAACATGATTGGTATTAGTTGACATTATTTTACACTGTCAGTGCATATTCTTTTTTCTCAAAAAAAAATTACATTACATAAATTCTAAAAAGAGAAAAAGGAATATGCATTGACGGTGTAAAATAATTTTATACTATCAACCAATAACAATCATGTATTCTATCACACCATCCCATTTCGCTCTGCTTGCAATAATATGGAAGATTAGATGATTCTTATTTAATGTCAATGTAAAATTAATTTACACTGACGCATAATCTTAAAATTCTTCTAAAAAATTACACATTTTAACGTATCTACTAATAAAAAATGTCACGAGATTCTCATAGTCTCTCCACTAATTAAAATATGGTGTGTTCTCATCTTTCTCCCAACCAATAATTAAAAGCATGAATTTCTCATCTCTCGACCACTTGGGGTTGGTCGAGTGGTGTTGACTTGGGCCCTTGGAGTATGCTCCTCTCAAGGTCTCAGGTTCGATTCCCACTGGTGCCAATTTCGGTGGGCTAAGTCCATACAGAGCAAAAAAAAACTCTGGCTTTAAATGGGGCCCCGCAAGTGGGCGGTGGGATTGGTCCCCTTGGATTAGTCGGTCCTAAGGCCGGATACCAAGTTTTCAAAAAAAAGAACTAAGAACTAATCACTTCTTTCACTTTCAATCATACTATAAGATAAAATAGAAGGCCCAAAGTTACGAGGTGAATGAACTGGCCTACTCTAAACACTTCTTTCACTTTCAATCATACTAATGTCACCATCAAATGTAATTTTCCTTACAGAAAAGATGGTGTTGGTAAGTATTTCGAAAGTAAAGAGAGGGGAAAAAAAAAGCTTTTAATTCCATTCTGGTTGCACTAATCACTTGAATCAGATAATTAAAGGAAAAACCCAAACATTGAAAACATGAAGCTATCTAACATAGTTTACCAACACCTTGTTTACTTTGAAAGTGGTTGTCCAATATGAACTTCGGAAGGCTTTTAATGATGAACATATTCAACTGATGTTTCATGTTTATTCTTGGCGAGCAAAACCCAGTTGCATGAGTTATACGAAACATTTGAGGATGTCCCTCAATTGCATTTTGTAGAGAAGAAAATGAATCCTACCTCAAATTAAGGATTTTTTAGAAGATAGTGTCTTAAAAGATAAATGACCAAAAGACCTATACCACACAAGACAATTAACAGCGAATCAAAATTTGATTCGATTAAAAGATAAATTACTAATAAATTATGAGTAAAAGACAGAACTAAAAGTATCATTTCATCGGATATCATAGCATCTGGTCATCATAGTTGCAAAAGAGACTCAGAAAATGTAGGCAAACAGCATTACTCTTTACAATATAGCCAACATTACAGAAAAGTAACAGTATTGTCAAATGATATGCAGAAACTTCCTCGCAGTGGTTAACGAGCGTCAAGTGCAACCACCATCTCTAATTTTTACAGAAAGTCCAAAAGTAGCAAAAATACCATTCTCCATCATGAAATCAGATTACTAGATTTCATGTGATTGGCTGTTTGGTGCATCATGAATGGCAGAAAATGATTTCAGGGATGGCAGTGGTGATGTTTCACCAGGTTTCACGCTTTCTTCTGCAGGTGGCAAGCACCTTTTAGAGAAAAATGCAGCGATACTTTTTGGTCCCCCGCTGCTCTTTTCTGAAGTTCAAGTGTTCAACCACACAATTAATATAGAAAAGAGAAAGAAATCAAAATTTTAGGTCAAACTCTTAAAAAGTCAAGATATCATACCAGGTTTAAGGCCAAGCTTAACCAATACTTCTTTCTTGACCTGGACAAAATAAAATAATTCAGCTTAGTTAGTACAAAACTCAGATATAAAGCAAAAGTAGTTTTAGCATTTGGTCACAAAACAGATCCAAGCAAATCATATAAAGAAATGACAGGTCTAATATATATCAGCAGAAAGAAAAGCTATGAGTTCATGGAATTGGGATCCATGATTAAATAAGAGCCAACAATTCCTGTTGTTGACTTTGTGAAACATTTAACGACCATAGAGAGGGATACTGCTTGCAAGAATTGGCATATATTTACAAGTTCATTGCAAAGAAGCTTTCAGGTTAAATTCAATTGATAAATTACAGCTTGTCCCCTCAATATTAATCCACAGAAGGGTCAATTCAGGTTAAGTTCATGTGAACTCCCAACAGATATCATATCAGGGTCTTTTGGTGAGCAATGTTATTATGACACCTAGGATCCCAACCAACAACAAATGTAAAAGGGATCAAACGCAGACACCTATACCATTGTGTGCCTGTTGATATTTAGTCCCGTGACATTTGTATCTGGCCATTAGTTTTTAATGATTTACATTATAAAAATTAGCAGTAATCACTAGATTGTCTGATCTCCACCATCACAAACCTGCCATCGGTTATCGACATAGTCCGATACTTCTCGCACTTTATTCCTCAGTGATGCCTTTGATGCAGAAGGAAATTTCTGCTGCAAAGACCCTAACACTTTATTTATTCCCTGAGAACAACTCTGAATAGTGGTCACCTGAAAAATCAATAAAATCAATTTTAGGTGTGTTTTTTTCGGGGATTAAAATTATAATCCTAGGATTATTATTCCTTGGAACATTATTGCTGGGAATATTATTCCTATCAATGTGTTTGGTAAATAAATAAAGTTCCTTGGAACATTTTTAAAATAAATTCAATTAACATTTTAAAATATTAAAATAAAAAAATAAATGAGTTAAAAATAATGGGAGAGTGGGGAGTTATGGGTGGTTACCTATTATTCCCATGGGAATATAAGATTCCCACCATTTAACATGAGAATGAAAAGTGGGAAAGTCATGTGTAATTTATATTCCAAGGAATAAAAAATTCCTAGGCATAAGTTTTTAAAACTTGAAACAAACATAGGAATTAAAAGATTCCCAAAGTTACATTCCTGGGAATAAATTTATAATCCATGAAACAAACACCCCCAGTGATAAACTTTGCATGGTACAGTATAAAATCAGCTGCAATTTCAGAAATGTGCGATAAAAGGAAAAGGGAAGTGTTGCCAAATCAACCAGTGTCTGGCAAGGGCCATGCAAAATCACAACTTACAATTATAGGTAGATCTGTGTCCGGTATGGCAGCCGAATCAGGTGGTGGAGTAGCAGAACCTTTGCCGGTAGAGGGGGAGGCTTCTTGGTCCTCATCCTGTATTTTATTTGTTGATAATTCTAATTCTATACACGAGCTACCAGGAATTGTGTACATAGTCAAGGCTTGCAAGCACATCTGCTCCTGCTTAGGAGTGCCACTAATATTGTGATCCAATAACGATAGGTCCTTGTCATGAACAAAATTTGTTATAATCACAGGGTTGTTTTTACGAAGAGCGTGCTCTGTCAAATTGTTTAGATATTTCTGCAGTCGAAGTAAAGCACAAAATTCCTCCGTCTCTATATCATCTTTAGAGCAAAGTGAGCTATCAGCCTCCTCAAGGCTAACATCTGTTTCCATTCTGTCCAATTGTGCACCCTACATATAAATGAAGATTTCAATAACCAATTGTAGTGGCCTTCAAATTTACAGAACAGATGCCAATTGTTGGTACAAGTGCTCGAGGTGATGACATCTGAGAATATTTGATGGCACACAACCTCAGCTTGTCATAGGATCATAAAATAGTAAACAAAAATAAACATAACATGCACCGATTTCAAGACACCAAAAGGTTAAGAACATTATTAAGTAAAATCATTCTCCATCAGTAAATGCAAATTCGTTACCGTAAAAACATTAAACTTCTACCTCATCCTCTGAGAGATATCCATCTGGTACAAAAAATCCATCTTCGCTTTCTCCATCAGATTTTGAGCATTCCTCTTGACATTCATCTTCATCTTTCTCACAATCTGAAAGACTTTCACCGGGCTCCTCCTTAAAAATAAAGAATGCTGTTAGCAGATTGAATGCATTCACATATGATAAGAAAATTAGATGGAATTGCAAAGATTCAAAGCACCTCTTCCCATTCCTCATCACTGCTGACATCATAATCAATGCTTGGATCCTTCCTTGAAGGATGTCGTGGTCCAACAACATAACTAGAAATACAAATTTTAATACATAAGCAATCTCAACTAGATATACAAGAGCCAGAAATAACACCATACAAGAAAATTACTAATGATATTAGATCTGAAGCAATTACGTGCATTTAACTTAACCAACCAATGAGCCTTTAGAAAAGTAGTTTAAACATTTGCAAAACTAGAAGGAACCCATAAGCAAAAAGGTTGATTTTTGGAGTTTTCCATTTTTTAAGTATAGACATAGCATATTGAAAGTCAATCTGAAATCCACTCATGAAGCATGATCTAACCTTTTAACAGGCCAAAAACCATAAAAGGCTGGTCTAGGAGCATTATCAAACTGTAATAATTGTCTTCCTCGATAGTACTTCTTGGCATCAAGATGACTACTGCCTGCATTCACTGAGCATGAATTACCATCTGGACTACTTTCCCCCAATCGGTCTCTATCATTTTCCATGCCCAACTCATCCTCATGAATTCCAGCTTTAGTATCTGTAAGCTTAAGTTTGTTAAAAGCTTCGGTCTTGGGATTCCGACGTAAACCCCATCTCTGTTTTCTGTTTGAGCGAATTGATTGTCCTAAAAAGCGCCATGAAGAAAAGTGTGACCTGCAAAGTCAAACATTTTTCTTAAGATCTGAGAACAGTGTGGGTGAGATCATAGAGAAAGATATGTTTCATGGATACAGGTACAGTACAGGTACCGGGTAGGTTAAGAATATACGTTATTCATAATTTACATCACAAATAAAAATATAATTAAGAAATACATATACAGAATCAATCAACCAATGAAATTATGATAGAAAGAGGATATGATTAAGATAAATCGGAAAAACTTGTAGAAAAAAAATTGGGAAAGAATATACAATATAATAGGAAATATATAAACATCATCAAAAGAGAATGGGAAAATATAATTTAATATTTTTTTTGTAATAAAAGACATATATTTACTATTTAGGGTCATGCTAGCAAGTGCCATAAGAGCATAAATATCGGTGTTTTTTAAACATGTTTTCACAAATCAAACACATTACAACTTGAGTTGTCTTGTCCAGCCCTTAATAAATAAATAAATTTGGTAATTACGAGGGAGACATCAATTTTGGAGTACCCATGCTTAAGAGGATAAAACAGTACTTACCTGCGAAGATCCTCAGGGGTGATATCACTACTTGATGCAAGAACATTATCCATTGAAAGAGTAGCTGACTTAGACACAATTTCATTCTTGGTGCTTAACAAATCAGATGCAGTTGGCTCAGTTGAAACCTTGTCATTCTGAACAGAGGGATTGGGTTTACTTCTTTTCAGAAAACGTTCCATGATTGAGGCTTGCTTTTGTAAACTACGTTTCTTTTTTAATTCAGCCTCTTCTTTTTCTCGTTTCTTTTTTAATTCAGCCTCTTCTTTTTCTCGTTTCTTTTTTAATTCAGCTTCATCTTTTTCTCGACGTCGCTGATCTTTTTCTACTTCATCAACCTGCTTCTTTTGCTGTTTCCTCTGTTCGCAACATTTCTCATCAGTTCTTGCCTCACCTTGGGACAATTTCAGATTTGATTGCTAGAACAATTAGGCAGTTGGAGAAAAGGAAAGTTGTCAATTGTCAAAACATAAATCTATTTTCATTAGATGAATGAAGAAGTAAAAAAATTAAGAATATATATACAACTAGGCTTTAATAATTATCATCTAATGCAACTGATAATCATAATGCAACAGATTATCATAATGCTGTCTGCAAGTAAGTTTCGTTTCCTATTCAATGCCTTGCAAATACTTTTGGTTTTTGCTTTATATATTCATTGTCTCCAAAGTCCCGACAAATCTAACAGAAAATTGAAAACTTAACTTAAACACATAGCAAACACAACTTTACTGCCAATTAGAGCATCACCAAGTAAGAAGTAACTTAAGCTATAAACAAAATAAAACAGAATCAAAACAGCACTTACAATGGCAAGTGTTTCTGTTTGCAGTTCACATTGCAGGCTTTCTTTTTCTTTCTCTTTCTCGGCTTCTCTTCTATTTCTATTCAACTGCTTAATTAGCAATTTTTCTTCTAGGTTTGCTTTTTTCTTATCCCTACAATTATAACTTAGAAAAAAAAATCAAATAAACAGAACGTATACTTTTGCAGAAGAAATAAAACATGTTAGGATAGGAATATAAGGTTAAGTACATGTCTTCACTCTTTTTCTGCAACAAGCTTTCAACTATCATGCGGATGTCTGCCTCATTAGAAGTTTTACTCAGCTTTTTAGAGGCCTTAATTAAGCCTTGACTATAATTAGACTCACTTTCTTGCTTCTTCAGTGACACTATCATCTCTGCAAGGCGATAAAATTTCAATAAAATACACAGTAAACAAGCACGCTGTCATTTTCCCAAAACATCGGTCAAAACAATACATTCTATAAAAAGGAGAAACATTTAAACACGACAAAACATCGCCATAAATGTCATTTGCGCGAATTTTTGCATATTCCACTATCAACGGCATATTTCTCTCCCGCCAAAAAGGAAACAATCAACTAACAACATTCAAATTACGATAGTCAACCAAAACAAGGCAATCTGTACCGGATACAGCCATAACCCTGTCATGGATCTTTTTGCGACAAGTGCGTCGAATAACAAGCTCTCCTCGAACAGATTTCGGAAGCAATTTAACATCCCTAGTCTGCAATAATAGCATAGCAAATCCATCAGTAACAAACAAGCAGTGCACTCCATATACACACTAAACCTCAACACAAAAAAGCACATTGATTTACAGACATATTATACAACTAAATTAAACAAAAAATATCAATCCACACTCAACCTCAACACAAACCCAATTACTATTAACATAACCAGCCACCAAAAACACATTGATTTACACGAGCATATTATACGGTTAGTGTAAACAACAAATATCAATACACACTCAACCTCAAAACAAACCCAATTACTACAAACATAACCAACCTCCAAAAATACATTGATTTATACAAACATATTATTCAATTAAACTAAACAGCTATACTAGGGTTAGCAAAATATCAACGAAATTGAAGAAAAAAAAAAACATCAACAATCATTAATTAAAATTAAAAAAAGCAGGATCACCTCCCAACACCAGAGACATGAATCAGAATGATCCTCAAGTATATCAGCATCAGCATTAGGAACTCCGTACATCATCCTCTGACCAACAATCAGCACACTACTTTTCACCAAAGCAGAATTAACAGCTTCCGCCAACACAATCCCCCCATTCGCCACTTCACTATTTAGCTTCCCATGAATCTCATCAACAAGCTTCGACAACGGAAGTTCGCTCTCCTCCATCAACGCAGCAACAACAGCGTTTCTAGAACCACCGCATTGCTTAAGGTCAACAACAACTTTCTGACTCATAACAACCCTATAGTACCGAAACAAACCTTCAAGCTCTTGTTCTAGGGTTTCTATGTGAGCCTGTTTCTCTTCGGGACTCCGTAGTTTCTGTAACTGCGAATTAGCATCCTTCTTTCGCTTCCTAGGGTTGGTTTTAGGGCGATTCGGTGTTGGATCTTGCGGCGGTGGCGGTGGAGGAGTGGCTTCGATGTCGATTACGACGGTGTTGTCGATTTGCATGGTTGTAGATTGTGAGATCTGAGATGAAAAAAGGAACCCTAATCGGTGGTGGAAAGAAATGAAAAAAATGGTGGAAAGGAATTTATTACTTAAACTTTCTGAATGTTTTGCGACACTATCTCTTTTCCCGCTACACATCCCGCCAATATCCTTCATCAATTTCATTTCTTTTTTTTTTTCTTTTCTAATAATTGTTTTCTTAATTTAATACTAATAATTATAAAAATAATTTTTTTCTTCTTTTTTTTTTTTTCTTTCACGAATTTTAACTCTAGACATAAATTGTGATATTATTAGGTTAAACAACTTTACTTAATTCAAACTCAATATATGATGTTATGCGTAAGTTTTAGTTATATTAATTAATCGTTTTGTCTAAAACCAAAAATAAATAAATAAAATTGAAGTTAATAGTATTTCATTATTACTATCTCTGGTCATTTTTATAATCAATATTTTGAAGTATTTTTTTTGTCCTTTTTATAAGAAATTTTCTTTAAATTTTCTTTTTTGACAAAGAAATATTCTTTAAATTTATTCTTTATTAAATGTACAATTCTATTTGTACATTTATTAAATAATAAAATCAAATAAATCATTTCAATGATAATGCATTAATTCGAGAGGCATGTTTTTCATGCTAGTTCAGGGTTAATTTTGGAATAAAACATAAAATTTTAGAATCATTAATGAGAAAAATTAATTTTCTTGATTTGTGTAAATTTTTCAAAGTGTTTTTTATAAAAAAAATCGGAGGAAGTATCTAAATTATTATTAACTTATTATTATTAACGACTTTACTTTGCAACCTCTATAATTTACGATAAACATTCAACTTTTTTGTTTTTTTACATTAAATTCAATTTTGTCCTCCACGTCAATATTAATTCACAATTTACGACTCTAAAGATTAGTCCAACAACAAAAAGAAAAACTCTAAAGACTCTACATTTTCAACGCAAATTAATAACAACAATTAAAATGCGATAACGAAACTAAAACAAGCGGCGAACATGACGACACCATTTCTTTGAAGGTAAAGTTTTTCTTTTCTTGTTTATAATCATACATAACAATTCTTTGGTTAAATCAAGCATAGTTAAATAAAAAATAATATATATATATATATATATATATATATATATATATATATATATATATATATATATATATATTGGGGTTTTCTAACTTAGACCCTAGTTAGGTCTAAGTTAGCAAGGTGCACCTTTTCAATTGGACCAAAATACCCATTCTTTTTAATTAATTAACCAAAATACCCATTAATAGACGCGGATCCAGTGTCGCGCGCGTACCGAAGGACCATGGTTACAGACCGTTGATTTCCATCAGACAGCCAAGATCTGATCTCATCAAGACTGTCTGATCAATCCGACAGCCCAGATCATCCTGATCCATCAGATTTCAGCGCGTGCGCCACACTGGATTACACCCTGGAGAGAGAAAAATTTCCTTTTTAAAAGTAGGACACGTGTCACACAATGGTTGGCTGGACGTGATTTTTGTTCATTTAATACTTTGAACTCAATTATTTCGTTGTAAATTTATTTTTTATTTTTTATTTTTTTATACCAAAATTCATAATTTTTTTTTTCTACAAATAGAGACTTGGTTCGTTTGATTTGGACACAGAAAAAAAATGCAATTTTTCACTACCTTAATCTCATTTTTTGTCTACTAAATACGTTACTTGTGTGTTGTAATTTAACACGCACCACTCAACCAACTCACTGAAACCATTATACCAGGAAAATAGTAGATAATATTTTGGAACTTTTGGTATATTTTATGAAATTTTTGGAGACCTGAAACTATTTTTAGTTAATTAAATGAGATAAAACGGTAATTAAAAACTAATGTTTGCTTCTGAAACCATTTTACTGGTAGAATGGTTGCACATAGTTGTATTCTGAAACCATTTTACTGGTAGAATGGTTTCAATGAGTAATTTATTAATTGTGTTTGCTTCTGAAACCATTTATCTGGTACAATGGTTTCAGAGAGTTGTAATCTGAAACCATTTTGCTGGTAGAATGGTTTCAGTAAGTTGATTATTAGTTATTTGCTTCTGAAACCATTTAGCTTGTAGAATGGTTGCACATAGTTATACTCTGAAACTATTTTACTGGTAGAATGGTTTTAGTGAGTAATTTATTAATTGTGTTTGCTTCTGAAACCATTTAGCTGGTAGAATGGTTTCAGTGAGTTGATGTAAGGTAGTGAAAAATGAGATTAAGGTAGTGAAAAATTGGGTTTTTTTTTTCTGTGTTCAAAAAAAAATTATGAATTTTGGTATAAAAAAAAAATAAAAAATTAATTTACAACGAAATAATTGAGTTCAAAGTATTAAATGGAAAAAAATCACGCCCAGCCAATCAGACAGCGACACGTGTCCTGCTTTTAAAAAGTAGATTCTTCTCTCTCCAGGGTGTAATCCAGTGTGGTGCACGCGCTGGAATCTGATGGATTCGGATGATCTGGGCTGTCTGATTGATCAGACAGTCTTGATGAGATCAGATCTTGGCTGTCTGATGGAAATCAACGGCCTGTAACCATGGTCCTGCGGTACGCGCGCGACACTGGATCCGCGTCCATTGATGGTAATTTGGTTAATTAATTAAAAAGAATGGGTATTTTGGTCCAACTGAAAAGGTGCACTTTGCTAATTTAGACCCAACTGGGTCTAAATTAGCAGCCCCCATATATATATATATATATATATATATATATATATATATATATATATATATATATATATATATATAAAATTGACCGAATAAAGATCATTTGCCGACCAAGATCATCACGAACCCAAAATAACCTTGTACAAAACAATGTTTGTTCAGTCTCACAATTAATAGACACTAGGAATAAACCCGTGCAACGCACGGGTTCGATTAAAATATATAATTAAAATATTTTTATAAATAAAAAAATAATTATTGTGATAATTATAATCACATATAGTTAAATAATATATATTATTTTAAAATATGATTATGTTTAATATTAGTATATGAGTAAAAAAAAAAGTTGTTTAGAAATATTAGATTTTTTATTAATTTATATTATAGTTTGTTTATATTTTAATGTAATAGATCTCTTATAATATTTCATAAGTTTGAAAGGATGTATCATTTTTTATTTTATTAGTGTAATCATATAAGATTTTAGTTTTCTTTATATGAGTTGCAATTTTATAGTCAAATGTCACTTTGTTTTTTATTTTTGATGTATTCCTTATTTTATTATTTTCAATAAGAGTTAGAGGCATACCTAATTATACTTGTAGACAATATTGCTCATCCTAAATGTTAAAATAAGTTTTGATTATAGAATATGATTCATATATGGTGGCTTTGCCTATTTGTTCCACGTGATCTCATTTTTTGAAAATTATGTATCAAATAGTGTATTTGCTTACTACGTTCTATGTAATTTAAGGTTCCAAATAGCTTATCTACTTACTCATCTTTCGTTCTCTTGGAGTTTATTCTCACTTATTCACTTGGTGAAATTTTATTCCAACTTTATTAGTCCCAATTTTTTAGTCTATTGTTTGGTTCACATTTATTTTTGCTTGGTCCTTTTGTTTTTGGTTTGTTTTTCTTTTACTTGGCGAGGTTTGTGTCTCTTCAAAATTATTGTTAGTTTTTGTCCCTCTTATTTAATATTTTCTTGAACATTTTTTTTTTCTTATTATATTATATAAACTCGAATATTTGTTGTTGTTAATATATAAGTTTGGACGAAGATTTTATATATTTGAATTTAGGTTTAGTTATTTGGTTAAGGTAAAGAAATTCTTATAGATGAATTTAAGATTTAACATGTGTCATCTTCTTATTTGCTTAAAGAAATGTCATCTTATTCTTATAAATATTCCACTATTTTATTTTCAGCCGTAACGTAAATAATATTTTAGAATATGTACTTAATTTATCCAAAAAATTATATTATTATGTAAATTAAATTAATAATTTTTGAATTATTGATGAATTTTAGTTGTGTGTAAATATGTTTAAATATATGTGTGATTATATTTTCTAAATATATGTAAATATATTTTAACATCTACGGTTTTAATAATTTCTAAAATTTATTTTGACAAATGAGCATCAACAATTTTTATTTAATAATTTTTGTCTTTTTTTAATTTAATTTAGAAAGTTTTTAGTACAATTCTAAGTGGGAGGAAAAAGTATTTAGCACAATTATTTTCATCGATTCATTTTATGGTTGTAAGAATAAGATGACATGCGTAGATTAAAATAGGACCGTCTATTAAAATTCATATATATTCATATTGAACCATCCAGAATTAGGCAAATGTTATACGATAAATGCATGAAGATTATATATTTGGACAACCTCTAAGTCAAGTTGAATCAATATACTTCTTGCATGTATTACAATTATAAGAACCGCATGACTTGAGTGTCAACTACAAAAAAAAAACTTATTTTAATTTCTACTTTGTTTTTGTTTCTATATTTCTCTTGATCGAGATCAAGTAGATCACCTACACATTGTAGATAATATAATATTTAAAAATGAGACACATATTTATATTTCTAAATTATTTGGATTGTCCTCTTTTAATTGAATGTCTCCAACATCAATATACCCTCGATCTATATAAATTTTAAGGCACTTCAAAATCAATAAATAGAAGTCTCTTTTATCCTCTTCAACTTATTCACATGAAAAAAATTAATTATATTCCTATTAATCAACAATTTTTTATACAAATCTTCTACCTTATATAAAATAATAAATGAAAAAGAAAATAAGAAACAAATAAGCTAAAACATTAGACTAATAAAATAATAAATGAAAAAAAAAAGTTGTCTAATTACAAACATGATATCAATTAAAAAAAATGATGGTTTACAAACTCCCATTAGAGTTAAATACACATCCTTACATGATGTGTCATTTCATAGGCTTTATAAGGAGCAAGGATGCAACGTAAGCAAAAATAGAAGTATGTTTTATCCTGTTCTCCTCCTTCACATGAAAAAATAGTCATATTCATATTAATCGATTCAACTCAAAGTTTAATTAATCATCGAACAAAACACCGGTTGATATTTAAAAAAATATCCAACCTAAAAAAGAAATATAAAAAATGATTAGAGATGTTCTAAACTCAGAGTAGTAGAAAAATTCCAATTTACAAACATATTAATAGGCAACTATCACATATATGTATATCAATTTCTTAATCAATCACATGTAGACATACCTGATATTCTAAGAGGTTAGACACTATCACCTACCAAGGACAAAAACCAATATACTTATGATGTAACTATATATATGTACACGATAGCTTTTAAATCAATTCAAGACACTATAATGTGTAACTTTAACATATGGAAGGTGAAGATGCATAATTGTTTCTCATGGAGATGTTAGACAAAGAAACCATGGAGTTTTTGCCATGAGATAGATAAATTAAAATTTTGTTAAAACATAGAAGCTAGACTTCAATGTAAATTTACATATTCAATATGGTGGTGATAATTAGCTTTTGGGTTAACTTTATATAGAGCTTGTGTTTGATAATTAGCTAAATTTACATATTCAATATTAGTGTCTCCAAGAATTCTTTGTTTTCAATTGCATTAATAGGGAATTGTAACATACAATATATATTTTAATAATATATTGCAATGCAATTAATAAAACAATAACATGATGCATCGTTCCACCTTTCATTGCTTGCAATTCATTTTTGTCTCAATTAAACAACAATAAATTGTGTTAGTTTTTTTTTAATATATTATTATTGCTTATTATTTATTATTAGAGTAACTCTATTATATGAAATATGAAAAGGTTTTAATAGAGATCGAAACTTTTTTTATAGAGTGCCACATCCAATTTCTTTTGAAAATCCATCCAATTTTTGATAATTCTAATGGATATGTATAAATCGATATCGATAGTTGGTCCCTTTTAATTAAATTTTTCATTTGTCATTTAGGGACCAATTAACTATGAAATGAAGAGAATTCCAATAGTCTTAGACACTTTTTTTTTTCTTTCTTAGTATTGAAAGAATATATTTTGTGGTTATATTGGTCCTTTTAATTAAATTTTTCATTTAGGAACCAATTAACTATGCAATGAAGAGAGACACACATTTTTTTTTATTAGTATTGAAAGAATTTCAATAGTCATGAATATTTTGTGGTTATATAAATCTTATAAATTAGTTGGTCCCTTTTAATTTAATTTTTCATTTTAGTTAGTTGGTCCCTTGCGTAAGAAGTTATATAGTGATAATTTGATATATTGATAATTAAAATTAAAATGATTTAATTTAATTAAAGGAGATGGTGAAAATGTTTTTTAATAGAGATTGTAAACTTTTCTTATAGTATAAAGGTGATAAAAAAAAATTTGGGGCTTAAATCCTTTACCAAAAAAATTATTTTTGGGGGTCTAAATCTAGGGTTTGGGCCGCTTTACCCTTGGGCCGGCCCGTGTCTACAAATAAATAAAAAAGTTGTTTAGAAATGATATTTTTCATTGATTTATATCGTAGTCTTTTTTATATTTTAATGTAATAGATCTCTTATAATATTTTATAAGTTTGAAAAGATGCATTATATTTTATTTTAATAGTGTAATCGTAGCTTTCTTTATATGAGTTGCAATTGTATAGTAAAATGTGGCCTTGCTTTTTATTTTTGATGTAACCCTTATTTATTTCAATAGAGTTGGAGGCATGCATATATAAATACTTTTATTTACCGCGTGATCTCGTTTTTTGAAAATTACATATCGAATAGCGTAACTGTTTATTTCCTTCTATGCAATTCAAGGTATCAAGTAGCTTTTCTACAAACTTTCCTCTCGTTCTTTTGAAGTTTCTTTTCACATATTGACTCGGTGGAATTTTATCCAGACTTTACTATTCCTAATTTTTTAAGTCTATTGTTTTTTTTACATTTTTTTTGGTTGGTCATTTTTTTAGTATAATAGTTTTTTCAACACCCTCCACCTGTTCGATAGTACAAAGATTAAGAAATACTATTCTTCTTTTTTTAGTTTGCATGATATTATAAGAATTTAACATTCAACATGTCATCTTATTCTTAAGACTATCTCACTATGTACTCACTCATAACTATAATATCTTATCTCCTAAATACTATTATGCTTAGAGAGTAATTTAAATAATAAAATAGATAAATATAAAATAACATTTTATATTACTTATTAAGATTTCTTTGCCTTTTATTTGTCAGAATTATTTAGCTAGTGGTTTCGTTTATCATTTTCACCATATACTTAATTCTTTTTCTTTTCTATTTTGGTTTAATTTTATTTTTCTTAGTGAGGTTTATGCCACTATCCTCTCTTTAATTTGTTTGCATCTTTAATTTTATGTATCTTTTTAAGCAATGGAATATCAAAATTAGTAGTTAAAATGTTGGTGTAATAAAAAAGTATAAATTGTAAAGTAGTGACTAAATTGCTACGCCACTTTTCATTCATCAATCAAACAAAATTTAAGGTAGATAGTGAGATACTTTTAATATTTGTCTTAGAAACTAAATGGAATCTTACGATTTTTCTTAGTGATTTAAATGAGTTTATTCTAAAAGTAATAAAGAAATTAAAATACAACTTAGCTCAATTGCAAACTTGAAAACCTTCGTACCAGCCCAATCCACTAATTTGAATCCTAACCAAGATGATTAAGCATATGAAAACACCTCTAACCAAGTAGAGATTAAATTCTTCCAAATTTGCTTCATACGACCAACTTGTATTACATTTCCAAATCTTCTCTATTAAAACCAAGTATCACTAAAAAAAAGTTAAGAAATTGCAGTTATATATATTTTTCATTGTCGCAATGTTATTCTTGAATATACATTTCATTGCTATATTTGAAAGAAAAAAAAGAACCTATCCCAAAAACAATGAGGAAAATACATTTGAAAATAGAATTACATTTTTCCTTGAAACAATAAGATAGTGTAGTTGATTTACTCAAGAGTAGACATGACTTGATGAAATTACTACAAAGAAGGTTAGAAAACACAAAAAAGAAAAAAACAAGATTACAAAATATGAGACCATGGGCAAGTAGTGATGTGTGAGTATCAATATTTATAAAGACCATTGTGGTAAAACATACAGTTTTTTTTTATATATAATTATTGAAAGGAACTCCAACAATCATGAGGGTTAATTGTATAATATAATAATAATAATAATTTTGCAGTTATAGTTGCATCATATGAATACCTAAGGGTCAATCATAATTGTTTTTATTCCTTGTAATTAATCGTTTGATTGTTTTTTTTTTTTTTTGATAAGCTAATCGTTTGATTGTTGATTTAACCTCTTGCAATGTGTAATAATATATTAATATGATTTATCTTGGTTTTTTTAGAAAATTAGATTATATATATTTAATAACAATACTAAAAATTATATATACATATAATTTATATGTACATATTTTAGTGACATATGGATATATTTTTTTGGTTTTTACGTATGAATGTTTTATTGATCCATATATACGAATTAAATTTTTTATTTGGGCAAGTATATGGATATTTAGGTTACTCTTAATTATTTAGTCATTTACGTTTTCTATTAATCCATATTTATCATTTTATATATGCCAAAATATAGTCTTTTGGAATTATGGGGGTTTCTTTTTCTATTCATGTATTAATCATTAGACATGAAATTTAATTTGTGGAGGATAAATTTTATTTTAGATATTTTTAATAATTAAGAGAAGTTGGTAAATTTTCAATAAAAATATGGAGTTTTTTTTAGATGTGCCACATCATCACAATGAAGGCCTATGAGCAATTCAACCTTCCTTTTACTAGTAAAAGATAATTCTGTATTCCTAGAATTTGTGAAATGTTTCACATGCTAAGAAAAGGGGTTTTAAGGAGAAAGAACTACCTCGTGGATATTTTCCATCTGGCAAGACTTATCAAACAGTAGATGATCGACCACAAATTTGAATAAAAAAAACACTTACCATAAAGCATTTCATCGGCCACAACTTTGAAACACAAAAAAAATAAAAGAATCAAATTAAATCTCAACACATGAAAACAAGTCCGATTAAAAAAAAAAACTTTACCTTCAACGATGCTGCTTGTTCTCTCATAAATGAAAGGGAACTGAGGTGAACTAACATGTTTAATTAACTTGTTTCAAGATGTTCAAGTGTCAACATTCACATTATAAACAATAACCTAAAATATTTGAAGATGAAGAATAACAACACAATAGAGTTCAGCCCCCCCCCCGAAAACTTCTCATCCCACTTTCTCACCCACCTGATACACCTAAAAATGTGTTATTTGTTTAGTTAAATTATTATTATATTTTATATGTTTTTATTTCGATTTCGGAGTTTTACTATATAAATAGTTACTTATTTCTCGTATTTTAAATAAACAGATAAAAAGTGTACGAGTTGAAGAAAGAAGCGAAAATGGACTCAAAAGGAGCAAAAATGGACAAAAAGGGCCATACATGTGCAGCCCATCAAGCACGCCAACCCAACAACAATGACGCACGCCAAGTTGGGCCTAGTGGCGCTCCCCAACCTACCCCCAATAGCGGCCGCCATCATTCATCCTGGCCGTCCACTCAGCTTTCATCGTGTGGCGTTCGCCACACATATTTTAGTCCCACATCGGTTATTTCATATGTTTTGTCTCCTAGATACTAGTATAAATATGTGTCATTTCTTATACTTTAGTAGACACACCAACTTGTAACAGTTGAGGAAGAGAATTGAGACTAGATTTATTCTTGGTTTCTTCTCTTAGTTTAATATTTTTATTTCCTGCTGTTGCGCTGTCGGTGTCCGTACTCAAGATTTCTTTTATTAATTCAAGTTCTTTATTTTATTTTCTTTTCTTTTTATGTTTATTTTATTTATTTTATTTTTCTGTTTTTATTTAATGTCTTTATTTTTATTTATTTATTTTATGTCTTTATTTTTAGTTATGTCTAGCTAAATTTAGCATTGCTAAGATGTGTAGTTAGTAGCTAATAGGAATTCGATAGTTAATTCGTGCTAATAGTTTTTCAACCACTAGTTTTAACTTTTAAATAATACGTTTTCAAATAATTTGTCACGAGAGTGAGGATTATTTTAAAGGCAATAAACCAACATTGACGAGAGTTGAGGTTTAGGGTCGGATAGTTAAAACTGACTGTTAGTTCTAAAGTCCGCGAGAGCTATTTAGGATTGATGAGTTTTATATTGATTTTCAAAGGTACTTATATAGGTAAGTGAGCGCGTGAGAGCAGAGCATTTATTTTATCTAAGTATAACGCTAGTCAAGATTTGCGAGAGCTGAGATTAGTGTTTTTAAATCAAATATAATTCTTGAAAACTGGCGACTGTTTTATTTTCTTAAGCAGTTTTTAATTAAACGTTGATTATAATTCGTCACGAGAGTGAGAATTAATTAAAGTAAAAATCAATAGAGCGAGAGCGTGAGATTTCTACTAGATAGTAAAAACTGAACATTAACTCTAATTCGCAACGAGAGTTGGGATTAGAGTTAATCAAATTATATTGCTTTTCAAAGAGTATTTTATTAGCGGATGTGAGAACGAGAGTTAAGCATCACCTTTATATTATATAATGCTGGTCAAGATTTGCGAGAGCTGAGATTAGTATTTTTAAATCAATATAGTTTCGAAAATTTAACAGTTTGTCTAGCACGAATTAGGTATTGAACTCTCTGAAGCAACTAATAGCACGTCCTAGCAATATTTTATTTACATATTAAAAATCAAAAAAATATTTATTTCTCTTATTTTAATTATTCAAAACCCTTTAAATCATTAGCCTTAGATTTACAAAGCAACACTAGATAACGGTAGGTCGATTATTGGTCCTTTGGGTTCGATAATCTTTTAAAACTACACGACACAACTGTATACTTGCAGTTAAGTTGATAAACACGCGATCACCACCCCTTGGAAATTCCATTTTTGCCCTTGGTCAAAAAATTTGGAACGCGTTTTCCGACTTTTTTTTAGTTCAAATTTGGAAAAAATTCGGAAAACACATTCCGAAGTTGTTTTTAAAGACAAAAAAAAATTGGAAAACGTGTTCCGAATTTTTTGACCAAGGGTAAAAATGGAATTTTCAGGGGGTAGGTGAGAAAGTGGATGGTGGGATGAGAAATTTTCCACCCCCCACCCACACACACACAAAACACACATTAAAGGGACGTTTCACTCTTCCGATTTTTTGCTCATTCCCAAATCACATATTTTTGCTAAATCCAAATCACAGTGACACTAACATTCTCATTCCCCCCCCCCCCCCCCCCCGCTCTCTCTCTAACATTCTCATTCTCATTCCCAAATCACATATTTTTGCTAAATCCAAATCACAGTGACACTAACATTCTCATTCTCTCTCTCAATAGCGATGCTGAAACGACTGAAACTACAAAATTTGAAACCTCATGCTATTTTGTCTCAAATCTCGTTCTTTCTCGTTTTATATGACAAGGTTGAGCTCAAAGCAGTGAAGCTAGCTGACTTTATTGTGGCACTAACATCTATCAAACCTCCTATTTTGCATGGTACTCTTATTCCATCGCAAAGATCGGTTTACTTCACTACAAAGACAGAGGATTAAAAGTATCTTAATATTATTGCTACAACATATATTCGGTCGAGACATACATAATAGTACCGGATACATTAAAATTACAATCATTGTCTTAACTAGATATCATGCACGTGCATTCACACGGGTCATATGCGTAACATAAAAAATACTATAAAAATATAATTACTACAAATACTGTAAATACCTAAAATGACGAAAACGTAATCAATTCTTTAGTTAAATCAAGCATAGTTGTGCCTTAAAAAAAAAAATTCAAGCATAGTTGCAAAAAAAAAATCTAAATATTTTTGTAAACTAGTAGTGACTAACATAAAGTAAAGGCTTAAATATCACATTAGTGTCTGTATATTCCCGTCTTTCTGGTTTTAGTCCTTGTATGTATTTTTTTTAAGCACTCCCTGCATGTCCAATTCCTTTTGGTTTTCGTCCCTCTCGTCTCAAAAATACTGACGTGGTTAACGGCGTGACATGTGGCATGCTAACGTGGCTAACAACGTGACACGTGGCAACTATGACGTGACAAATGAAGGACCAAAACAAAAAAAAAATTATTATTGAAGGACCAAAACCAAGAAATAAAGTTTAAAATCCCTAAAATAAAAAAAATAAAAACAAATTTGTTTTTACATTAACTTTTTTAATTTTTTTTTTTTTAAAAAAAATAATTTTTTTTAGGCTTAAATATCACATTAGTCTCTGTATGTTATTTTTTTTTTGTTTTAGTCCCTGTATGTTTTTTTTAAAAAAAACAGTCCCTGCATGTCCAATTTCTTTTGATTTTCGTCCCACCTCTCAATGATGCTGATGTGGCTAACGACATGACATGTGGCATGCTGACGTGGCAAATGAAAAGACAAAAACAATAAAAAATTATTAATGAAAGACGAAAAGCAAAAAAACAAAATCTAAAATAATTTTTTTAAAAAACAAAATAAACATTTTTACTTTTAAAAAAACCATTTTTTTTTTCAAATAGAATACAAAATTTAATATATATGAGGAGGGTTATATTGACTCAAAGAGTAAGTTATAAAAGTTACTCCAAATCATGGCCTTTGATTTTAATATTTATTAATGGCTAAGTTTAGTTGATCATAAAACACAAAGTGAAACTTATTGTTTTTATTGTATTGAAAAATTATCAAAACATACTTTGAATAAAAAAGAATGAATTAATTATAATGATTGATTGAGACTTATTTTTTTATCACACTGGAGACAAGGATTCTACACACTCTGAAATGGCTTAACACTAATCTTTTGACAATCCAGCTTCTTTTCTTACAATTTTTGTGCTAGTATTTATATAGAACATGTACCGATTTTTTTCTTTTATGGTCTAGACCAATTATTTGTTTTTTAGCACCGCTATTTACCACGAAGTTAATTTCCACCGCTATTTTTAGTTCCAGCACAATAATTTCTCTCATCTTGATGTGATCCTAAAATTCTATCCCTTAACAAGAAGAATTATTTCAGTCATGGAATAAAAAGAATCAAAGTTGGAGATTATCATCCAAGCATGTGATAGTAAAAAATAAAGAGCTCCTCCACTAAGCATATGAAAGTGGTGCACCAAGCAATAAAAGAGCACCACTATCTCTTCTTTTATTTTGCATTTTTCTTGTAATAATTCAGCCCCACTATCATGATAGTTAGTGGCTGAAATCCTTTTGCTTTCTTATGAGTTACTTTTTGCTTATTACATCATCATAAGCCTTTCCTATATAAAGGAGGCATGTAACTATTGCTAAAAAAGATTTTGGATTGAGTAAAAATATGAGATTTATTCTCTTTGGTTCTCTTAACCTCATTTTTAGCTTATCGGCTTGCCGTGACGCTAATCTTTGACTTATCAACCGGAGCCTCCATAGCCGGTTGTGGCGTCCTCTTCGACTTATCAATTGGATTTTTCCATCCCGATTGTGGCGTCTTTCCACCACCTCTATCATCACAACTCTTGTTTTGTTCCAACCGCTCCGCGATTCTCATCATTTGGTAATCAGAGCTCGGGTTCAAATTAAGTGTTATCTATCCTTTTCAATTTTGTTGTTGGTTTTATTTTTGTTTTTCATAGTTTGAAAAAAAAAATCGGAAAAAAAAAGATAGATGAAGAAATGTTGCAAGTCTTCACCAATGATTTAGAGAAGTTATTTCATAGTGAGTTTAAAAAAATTCATGAAAAGTTACACCGCATAGAGAGGAAATATAGAAGAAATTATGATAAAAGAGATAGAGAAAAGGAAAGAGAAGATAGAAGAAAGAAAAGTGAGGAACAAATAAAAAGTCATATGACAAGTTTTGAAGTATTGTGGGAGGATCTCCTCAAAAATCTAGAGAATAAGGATAAAGAAAATGAAGAAAAAAAAAGGTGTAAGGAGATACTTGAAAGTGAGGTGAAAGAAAAAGAGATAATTGTGAAAGAGGCGAACAATAAAGAAATTTATGAAGAAGAAGAAGAAGAAGTGGAGCAAATGGAAAATAAAGAAAAAATAGAGATCAATGAGAGGGAGAAAGAGAAAAGTGTTGAGAAGTTATGGCATGCAACTACACTAGTTCCTTCTTCTAAGTTGGTTTGTATATTGATTTGTCTAACATTTCTCGTTTATGTCATGAAGGGAACAAAGTAAATGAAGAAGGATTTCCTCAACCAGTGGAAATAAATTACGATCATTTTGTCTGTGAATCACAATGTATAAAAGGGCAAACATATCTTTTAAATCAAAATGAAAACTTATCAAAGGTGAAAGTTATATGTGATGGATTCTTTAGATTTATTTTTGACCCAAGAGGTATTCAAGCTACAAATTCGAGGTCGAATTCTCTTGAAGAGGGAGGGAATGATGTGATCCTAAAATTCTATCCCTTAACAAGAAGAATTATTTCGGTCATGGAATAATAAAAGAATCAAAGTTGAAGATTATCATCCAAGCATGTGATAGTAGAAAATAAAGAGTTCCTCCACTTAGCATATGAAAGTGGTGCACCAAGCAATAAAAGAGCACCACTATCTCTTCTTGTATTTTGCATTTTCCTTGTAATAATTCAGCCCCACTATCATGATAGTTAGTGGCTGAAATCCTTTTGCTTTCTTAGGAGTTACTTTTTGCTTATTACATCATCATAAGTCTTTCCTATATAAAGGAGGCATGTAACTCTTGGTAAAAAATATTTTGGATTGAGTAAAAATATGAGATTTATTCTCTTTGGTTCTCTAAACCTCATTTTTAGCTTATCGGCTTGCCATGACGCTAATCTTTGACTTATCAACCGGAGCCTCCATAGCCGGTTGTGGCGTCCTCTTCGACTTATCAATCGGATTTTTCCATCCCGATTGTGGCGTCTTTCCACCACCTCTATCATCACAACTCTTATTTTGTTCCAACCGCTCCACGATTCTCTTCACATCTTCTCTATAGTTTTCGCACCGCTATTTACCCTTCCATTGTTATATTGCTTCACTATCTTAGTGGCTTCCATCACCTAAACCTAAATAACCACCTCTCAAGCAAAAGATTTTAATTGAGCGAATTGCATAAAGCCCCAACTTTTGTTCTTAATCTTCCATCAATTAGGATACTCTATTTCCTAACCATTGCAATATGAGTTTGATAAAGGATAAAGAGATATGTAAAGAAAAACATCAAGAAAAGAGAGTGATGAAAAGAGAGTACCAAAAAATTAATCTAATGATAACAGAGAACTAAAAATTGTGGTTTTAGATCTTGAAAAACTGAGTAAAGAATTGGGTTGAAATTTTTGAAATTAAGTTTTGGAGGATAGGAAAAAGGGATCGTGGCTACAACCATCTTGAGAGGATATGGTCGTTGATGGAGACAATAAGCAAAGATGAGAGATAAGGTTAAGCGGTGGTTAAGAAGGAAAAAAAATTTGGGAGTAGCGTTAAAAAAAATTGAGAGAAAAGATAAGTCTATTTAAGATATGTTTTGATTATTTTTCAATACAATAAAAAAATAAGTTTCACTTTGTGTTTTATGATCAATCAATCTTAGCCATTAATAAATATTAAAATTAAAGGTCATGATTTAGAGTAACTTTTATAACTTACTCTTGGAGTCAATATAACCCTCCTTAAAATTTAAAATTCATAAGTTTATATTGTAAAAACTTGTGCTAAAATTGGTTTAGGACATGCTAAAAAATCTGGCTATAATGAAAGTGTGCTCAATTAGCTTATTTTTGAGCTTATGCAAATAACTTATGCAATTTTTATGTATTACTCCCTCAGTTTCAAATTACTTAACGTTTTAGAAAAAAATTAAAAAAAATGTATTTTTGCACCTTATTTTCCTATTATACCCTTAATTTAATTCACCAATATTTATTTTTGCACATACTTTCTCTTTCCAATAAATTTAATATATTATGTACCAAAAAATATTAATATGTTATGTACAAAAAAAAATAGTTTTTCAAATATATATTAAATCTTTTTCAGTTTCAACAACTACTCGTAAATATTTGGAATTTACATGAGGGTATAATAGACAAAATATAACCTTAAATTATCAAAACGACAGGTAATTTAAAAAAATATTATTTTCTAAAATGTTAAGTAATTTGAAACAGAGGGAGTATTATAAGTTTGTCAAGGTAGTTTATGATAAAATAGCTTATAAAATACAATTTTCATTAGTCTGAACTTATAAAATAGCATAAAACATAATTTATATTGTATAAACGGTTTGAATAAGCTCAAAAATAAGTTAATCCAAACGGAGCCTTAATACTGAACAAACTAATAACAAGTGACCATTAATGCACTAAAAAGTTGTTAATAATATAATTTGTCTTACATAAAAAAATTGTTTTTTTTTAAATTTTTAAAATTAAAAAACATTAAAGTAAAAACAATTTTTTTTCGTTTTTTTTTTAATTTTAGGAATTTTAAACTTTTTTTTTGGTTTTGGTCCTTCAATAATAATTTATTTTTTGTTTTGGTCCTTCATTTTGCCACGTCAGCATGCCACATGTTATGCCGTTAGCCACATCGGCATTTTTGAGAGGGGAGAGATGAAAACCAAAAGGAATTGGACATGCAGAGACTTTTTTTTAAAAAAAAAAACATACATGACTAAAATAAAAAAACGGTAACATACAGGGACTAATGTGATATTTAAGTTTTTTTTACATACGACAAGTATATTATTAACAATTTTCTTTATAAAAAAAATAAAAAATTAACAACTTTTAAGTAACTTAATGGTTTGTGCAATATTAAGGCCCCGTTTGGACTAGCTTATTATTGAGCTTATGCAAACAGCTTATGCAATATAATTTTGGTTTTATGCTATTTTATAAATTCACACTAGTAAAAATTGTATTTTTATAAGCTATTTTATCATAAACTATCTTGACAAAGTAATTTTATCATAAACTACCTTGACAAAGTAATTTGGGTATAATAGGAAAATAAGGGATTGAGATTTTCTGCAGTTCCCAAAGTTTACACATAAAACTATCCCCTTTTATTTTATTGTTAAAATTATATCTTCTCTCTCCTATAAAAAAATCCCCTCTCTCACAAAATGTATTACCGCACCTTTACTGCAATATTTTCAACTGCAGGAAATCCAAACCGGAAAATAAGGTGCAAAAATACACTTTCTTAATATCTTGTTTTTTTCTAAAAGTAAAACATCAAGTAATTTGAAACGGAGGGAGTAATACATAAAAATTGCATAAGCTCAAAAATAAGCCAATCCAGACGGGGCCTAGGTTGATGTGCAATTTTAAGCACACCGGCATTATAGCCAGATTTTTAAAAGTAAAAACGTTAAAAAATTGATTTTTTTTAGGGATTTTGTTTTTTTGGTTTTGGTCCGTCATTAATAACTTTTTTTAGTTTTGGTCATTCATTTGCCACGTCAGCATTGCCACATGTCATGTCGTTAGCCACATCAGCATTTTTGAGACGGGAGGGACGAAAATCTAAAGGAATTGGACATGCAGGGAGTGTTTTTTTTTTTTTTTAAAAAAATCATACGGAGACTAAAACAAAAAAAAAACAAAAACATACAAGGACTAATGTGATATTTAAGGATAAAATAAACAAAGATTTACCGAATAAAGATCTATTTTCCAAAATCATCACGAACCTAAAATATCTCTGTGTATCCACCATTGAAAATTTCTCAACGCACCTCAACATTTCTCCACCACTCCCTAGCGCACCTAAAAAAATTCGGAAAATACGTTCCGAACTATTTTTTAGTGTAAAATTTACACTATAAAAAATTCGGAAAACGTTTTCCGAATTTTTTAGGGAGTGAGGGAGAAATTGGGTGGGTGCGTTGAGAAATTTTCTCCACCATTAGCTATCCATGTACAACATAATGTTTGTCCAGTCCCGCAATTAATAGGCATAAATTGGCAACTAAAATTACATCAAGTTTAATGCCTACTTCAAATCATAAGCCATATAAACAACACTTCAACTTTACCATCTTACTCAAACGTGTACGAATTTACCAAAATACTCGCGTCCGCTACTTAAATAATGGACGATATTTATATTTTTTTTTTGAACAAGCTAAAATGAGATATTTATATAAATAAAAGTCTACTCAGCACAAGACGTACTAAAGAGTCAAAATATAAGGACCAAAAGAAACTATACAAAGCCCAAACAAAGCATAGGACTAGACCACCAACTATGGCAGTTCAAAGCTAAAGTACTACTCGTCGCTTTCAACCACCTAAAAGAAAAAGTCTTGATCTTGTCCAACATATGATGCACTGTGTTTGTCGAGCCTCTGAATAAATTGTGATTTCTTTCGGTCCATATAACCCACACACAAGCCAGCCATATAAGCTGCATGAAAGAACGCCGTGCTCGAAGACCACCTGCTAAGTATGTAAACTGAACAAAATGATCGGGAATAGTCTGAGCTGTCATTAAAGAAGAGTCAATCCAAGAGCTAACAAGAGACCAAAGAGCACCAAAGGTACTGCAACAAAGGAACATGTGATGAGCCGTCTCAACCTCTCCGCATCCAGAAACACAATGATGGGTCGCCTCAGATAAAATCCCTCGAGTAACCAGGTGTGCTTTGGTAGGTAACCTGTCCCGCAAGAGTCGCCAGACGCAGATGGAAACCTTCAAAAAAATCCGACGGTGCAAAATAAGACCTGACGCATCATCCAAAGTAACTGCATCATGTGTCGTCAACAGCTGATATGTACCCCGAACAGTATAAACGTCATTTTTATAACGTTCGTTACTTAGTAGCGGTTGACATTTACTTAAAAAAAATTATTTTTATAACCTCCGCTATTTTAAGTAGCAGAAGAGTAAAAATAGAATCGCGTAGGGCGCGTGAGAAGTAGCGGAAAAATAAAATCTTTTAAGTTCATGGGAGAGATTAAATTCACTTTTACTATTGGTTTATACTAATTCTAAAGCACTACGATGGGAGAAAATAGCATATCCATAGAAAACAAGAGATTATGATCCAAAAAGGCAAAGTACCTCGTCCACTCAATCTATGTGTACACGACATTGTTCCTAAGTGCACCCCACCCAAGTACACACACGACACCACAAAAATAAACAACCTAAAATAAATCAAAAACAAAAACAAAAACAAAAACAAAAAAACATAAACTTGGGAAATTACAAACAAGGATGCTTAGGAGCAGCAGCACTATAGTAGCAGCTACTAGCGTTGGTGTTTGTCACACTCAAAGATTATTATGCTCACATAATACACTTCCCATAAATTATAGATTTTCTCATTCTTCTCGTAACCCTTTATTGTCAAATTCTGCGTTTGTTAAATGGAAAAGAAACATTGGTAGTTCTAATAACAACCGATTTAGAATGGCAACACAAGCATTGGCACAACCTCTTCAGAATGCTGATGAGCTCATTGATTCCGTTGAGACTTTTATTTTCGACTGTGACGGTATGTTATGCTATGCTATCTATCAGTATTCAAATGGAATGGAAACAATATTACAAAATGGTGATGAATGATGGATTTAAGATGAAGTTTTTGCTAGGTCTTTGAGGAAAATGTATATATGTGTGTAATAATCTTATTAAGTTTGATTGTAGAAGAAATTGTTTATAAGTTAGTGGTTATGTTAGATTCCAGAGTTCGAACATGGACATCATGCTTAAAACTGTTTTTTGTGTCTCTTAGTTCATCAACTGAGTTATTTGTTTGATGAAATGCATATCCTGTTATTTTTGCTAGGATCTAAAGCATTTTCATTTGAGTTCTTTTTATGTATCTGTTTAAGGATTGAATTATGTGTTCTTAAGGTTATTGTTGTTGTCTCAAAATACAAACATTGATTTGGTTTCCATTTTGTGAAAATTTACAGCAGGTGACAAAAGGGGAACAAGTTATATTTGATAGAAACCATATGAACTAAACTAAACCACGAGTTTTTTTTTTTTCCCTTTCTTTTAGTTAAACATTGTCTTTGTCCCTCATGTTTGCATTTCATTTTGGTCTTATACTCTTTAGTGTGTGTTTGATTCGGCTGTGACAAAAGTGAGTTCAATGTGAAGGGGATTATGTTTTGAGCAGGGACGGATCCAGAAATCTATAAAACGGGGGCCGAAATAATTAAATAATAAATATTAAATAAATCATAATTATAATACTTAAATATACTCAATAAAAAATGTACATTACATTGTTTATCTAAATTGTATACGACATTGTTTTATATCATAAAATTCATCAACAATTGAATTTGTATTAATTATTTTGAAATTCATTTTCTATCTTGTATCTCAACTTATTTTTCACAATCTTCATAGCAGAAAATAAACAATGAGAACTAACTTAATTGAATTTGAACTTTAATAGTGTATAATATATATTATCAAAATATTTTAAATTAAATTGTTACAATTACTATGTTGTAGGTGCATATTTTGCACCAAACGGTGTTACTAATCTTTTAAGGCATCTCTCAAATATCAATTTATGAGTACATATATATCAAGAACAAGTATATGAAAGAAAAAAAATATGACAAGAGGGGGGGCCTCGCCCCCCCTTATATCCGTCCCTGGTTTTGAGGATATTCACATAATACTGAGTTGAACGATAAATTTGAGTGCAAAAATCATGTTTGACTTAAAAACAATAAATGACCGCACTTCAAGTCATTATCAATTGCAGAGGCAAAATCAAGTCCAATTGACATCACCCAAACATGTCAAAATCAATTTTAAGTGTCTAGAATCATTTTTTGCTCTCCCTAGTCCCTACTGTGAAACCAACACACATTTAGTTAGCATTTGATGCTTTCTTTTTCTTAATTTATTTATTCCCTCGGGTTCTTTGTCCTTTGAAACTTAATTTTCAGGAGTTATATGGAAAGGTGACAGCTTAATAGAAGGAGTGCCTGAAACGCTCGACATGCTTCGAGCAAAGGTTTGTGTACTAATGTAGGAACTAGGCCTTTATCTGCAAGTTGAATGTTAACTTGTTATTCAATCTGTCATTGTTCTTTTTTAGAAAAAAAACTCAGAGATTTGGATCTCTTGATAAATTTCTGTAGGGAAAAAGATTGGTTTTTGTCACCAACAACTCAACTAAGTCTAGGAAACAATATGGAAAGAAGTTTGAAACACTTGGCCTTACTGTCAACGCGGTTTGTCCACTTATGTTTTCTTTCCTTCTTCTGTTTCCTCAGAAATAATTTGGTCAGTATTCATAAATTCAAAATATTTAACTATTGAGTTATTTCAGGAGGAGATTTTTGCATCGTCTTTTGCGGTTGCCGCGTATTTGAAATCCATTGATTTCCCAAAAGATAAAAAGGTAACATATTTCATCTTTTTTTGGTAAACCAAAGGTATCCTCTGGTAACATATTTCATCTTTTATATATCATCTGGAAGATGTGTATTTTTTTTTTGAACGGCGGTAGATGTGTATGATTAGGTTGCATAGTAACCACTAGTGTGTGTTCATATGGAACTGTAATACAAGATTTTCCTATAGGCTTTAGAGTGGTAATGGAAAACCTGAGACATGTTGAAAGAAACCTTGCTCATAATATAACATTATCATTTTGTTGAACTGTAATACTAGTGTGTGTTTGCATTGTTTGTGTTTGCATTGTTACGCATACTACTTGAGATATTTTGCAATATTTCATATCATGACATAATAGAACATTATCATTTTGTTGAACTGTAATACTAGTGTGTGTTTGCATTGTTTGTGTTTGCATTGTTACGCATACTACTTGAGATATTTTGCAATATTTCATATCATGACATAATAGAACATTATCATTTTATTTCTACATTGAAATATTTTGCACAAACTATTACTCAAACCAGTGTATGAAGTTGAAGTATAGTACTGATATACGTTAGCATGATTTAGGTTTATGTCATTGGAGAAGATGGCATCTTGAAGGAGCTTGAGCTTGCTGGATATCAGTACGTTGGTGGGCCGGTACGTGTTGTGTTTGAATATGTAGAAGATTCACTGCCTGTTCTTTTGTGAACTTTTAAATCCGATAACTTGGTATTGTGCAATACCATTTTATCATAATTTTAACCACTTCGTTTCATATCATGACACACTATAGTGAAATGGATTGTAAGAATTAAGTATTTGGCTCCTCTCAGGACGGAGTATACATTAGCTGATAATAAAGTGAAAACTTGTAACCATTGGTTAAATAATAAACTGTTTTTCATCCAACAATTTTAAATTTGCACTTGACCCGAAGAACTTGCTTATAGTTATAAAATCATTCATGAGCTTTCACCTAATAGCATAAGCTCTTCGGCTGGTTGGTCAAACAACCATGAAAAGAGAGTCACCTAGATGAGATATATTATCGAAAGCAAAATTCAATGCAGGCTGTTTAAATAATGTATAAAGTAAAAGATTGGTGTAGCTCAAACATTTCTAATTCTATTGAACAAAGGTTACCTAATCGCAACGAGGTTTTGATACATTGATTTGCAATTTGAACATTTTCCAAATTGATTGCATATAATCAATCTCTTCTTTTTTTTTTTTTTTTTTTTTGGTATATATAATCAATCTCTTCTATTAGTATGGAAATTATTCTCATGTTTGATTCTCTTCATTGTGCATGTTATTGTTTCAGGAAGATGGCGGGAAAAAGATCGAGCTTAAGCCAGGGTTCTTGATGGAGCACGACGATGATGTATGCACATGTCGCCTTTCTTGATAATTGGCAACATTTAATATTATTCCTAGTTCCTATTATAAGTGTGTGTGTGTTTATTATTAGGTTGGAGCAGTTGTTGTGGGGTTTGATCGCTATTTCAACTACTATAAAGTCCAGTAAGATTTCAAACACCAACACTGAAACATGACAATTACATATGCATGCTTCACTCAATTTAGAGACAAAGAAACCTTGTGATTAGAAAACTAAGAAGTCTTGTTGACATTGATACTTTTTCGTAACTTACATATTAATGTCTTGCAGCAAACCGATTCAGTTTCCATCCAAAATACATGTTTTTTCATAGTATTTGTGCATGCAGGATATGTTTTATTTGTTCTTTGTTTTCCTTTTGGGGAAATCTGAATTTTGTCAGCATTGAACTTTTCCTGATGTAGTATGTATTTTAGCATGTAGCAAGTATAAGTTCTAGTGAAGTGGATAGAGGTTCTGTATGAGTTGTTAAATATCACTTTTTCGTTCGAAATGGCAGGTATGGAACTCTGTGTATACGTGAAAACCCTGGATGTCTTTTCATTGCTACGAATAGAGATGCTGTTACTCATCTCACAGATGCTCAAGAATGGGCAGGTTTGTCCTTACCCCCTCTTTCTATTATTGATTTTGTTTTACGACATTATATGCATAATAATAATAATAATAATAATAATAATAATAATAATAATAATAATAATAATAATAATAATAATAATAATAATAATCAAAGTGAGTTTTCAAAATGTCCCCAAAGAAATAGCCGATTTCTATGGGACGCCATAGGCGTTCTATGTATGAGGTTAAGGGTTCGATTCATGTTGGCCGCCACTAACATTTCCTCCTCTCCGTAACAAATTAACCACTAACATTTGACTATAAAAAAATGAGTTTTCAAAATTCGTTTGATCATGCTACATAAAACGACTAGTAAATTAGGTGGTTTTCTAGAAGGCTATCTTACA
Source organism: Trifolium pratense (assembly GCF_020283565.1). Taxonomy (NCBI): domain Eukaryota; kingdom Viridiplantae; phylum Streptophyta; class Magnoliopsida; order Fabales; family Fabaceae; genus Trifolium; species Trifolium pratense. The sequence goes on along the minus strand of NC_060064.1, from coordinate 41,607,917 downwards.
AACTTAAGCGATTCAATCAACACAATCTATAACACGAGGTAGTATGATATTCTTAAAAATGAGTGTTTAGGTAGTTGAATCGGCTACAATATGTGTTTGAATTTCAGGTGGGGGCTCTATGGTTGGTGCACTTGTTGGATCTACTCAACGTGAACCGCTAGTTGTTGGAAAACCCTCAACTTTCATGATGGACTACTTAGCAAACGAGTATACTTTTCTATTTTACTTCTTTATATTCTTCATGCATGATACTGTCAATGACATAATCTTACATGAAAAAAGGCTCGAAGAGCTTGATGATTATGCAAGTTTGCTTACATAATAACTTTCCTTTGTCTGTGTTGTAATTTTATTGAACAACAGATTTGGCATTTCAAAGTCACAGATATGTATGGTTGGGGACAGATTAGACACTGACATTTTGTTCGGACAAAATGGTGGCTGCAAAACTCTACTTGTCCTCTCTGGTGTAACCACACTGCCGGTGCTTCAGAGTCCAAACAACACCATACAACCAGACTTCTATACCAACAAAATTTCAGATTTTCTTTCACTAAAAGCTGCAGCTGTATGATGACTACATGTTTTACGAGATTTCGATAAATGAAGTTGTGATATTGTATTTAACAGTTCTTAAATATGTTTTATAAATCCTTGTAAACAACTTCTAAAAGTTGGGAACAAACCACTTTGAGAGGGGAGGCTATATTCTTTAACAAGTAATCACTACAAAACTACTTGGACACTAAAGTGCTTTCAATACACAAGATTTTCTTATTACAATTTGAAAAGGATTGTATAAAATGGTGAACAGCAGCGGTGTTGAATTACCATAATATCCTTCTTAAACATTTAAGTAGAATAGCCAATTTCTTGCTTTGATGCAACACATTTTTTCTAATATTGTTTGGTATGTGTGGTTTATAATCCCTATTTTGTTCTATCCCCATATTAATCATATATGTAAAGGTTCAAGAACAGTGTAACAGATTGAAAGATAACCTACTATAAGGTTCATAAGAATTTGGTATTCCATTGAATTTTATCATTTCATAATTTTGCTTATTTTGGTTTCTGGTGTTACTATAGGGAATTGTGTTATTTTCGAGATCTTGATAACTACAAATTCATTGTGAAAATGACGAGTCATGTTATAGAAATTATGCATTTAATAAAGCTTGTAAGTTAAATGAACAAGGTACAACTTTCTTGACCTGACTTAGAAAAGAAACTGAAAACAAATTTATTTCAGTTAAGTCCAAATATTAGACTAGACTTTGGTTGTAAATTGTAATCCAATTTCAGATTTAATGGAGAAGAGATAATCATAATATGACAACATAACAGGAAAAATTTTCCTTCAATTTTACTTTTGAAATGCACTTTTCAAGCATCACTATCTGAACTTTCATTTTAGTTTTTACCAATGAGAAACAAAGTGTCAATAGGATAGAGTGTCCAGTAGATGCCTTCCTAACTTTGGATCAAATCTTCATCCAAAATAGAATGCCAATAAATTGAACAAATATTGAAATATAACAAACTCATTACACAATAAATTGAACAAAAATGCCAAATTTAGTACTGAAATTCTGATTCTCATTACCAACAAACAAAGCACACAATATAGGTGACTTAGTAATTACATTCCAAAACAGATACTCTTTTGACATGCAATATCTAACAAGGAGAAAAAACATGTAATTCCCCAATGAATTAAAAAATATACTACTAAACAGAGAAATTCTGTAACAGACAAAAAATGCATATTAAAACTTGTCTTGTAATCTTGTCACCAAACCCAACCATTTCATTCTTCATACCATGATGAGAAGAAATTAAACCTGAAAAGGCCATGGCCAATCCTTCAAATCTTCATCTTGAACCTTAGCACTTCCCAAAACAATAGCCCTATTATTATTCACACCTTCAACAGATGCATAATACTTCAAGAAAAAAGCAAGAGTCAAAACAACCCATTCAAGACAAAAGATCAAAATAGCAAGTCCACCAGACAATTTCAGAATCACAGAACCATCTTCTTCTCTAACATAAGACTTCAATTCACCAAGAAAATCACCAGTCCTTGTAAATACAAGAACCGAAACCGAACCCTGAAAAATAGCAGTTAAAACAGTTGCTACCATATGAGCAGAATACCAACGGTTAGCACCAACAGCAGCACAGCCAGAAACAGCACCAGCAATGGTGAAGATGTGGAGAAGGATCAAGAAGAAGCCGCAGACGGAAGGGATTAAACGAAGCGAGAGTGTGAGGAAGATGCAGCTTGAAGCTGCACCTAAGAGGACGTAGTTACAGAAAAGGAAGAGTTTGTGGATGTTGTAGTGTCTTGGTGTTATTGTAGGTGGATGAGAGTTCATTGAGAGACCCATTTGGATTTTGAGAGGAAAAATTGAAACTTTGAGAGATGGGTGGTGAAGAAAATTGAGATTGAGATTGAAAGTGAATTGTGATGAGATTGTGAAGAAAAGAAGAAGAGTTAATATAGTGGTGAGTGACCAAACGGTCATATTTTGATTTGTTTGAGGTGGTGGAATATGACCGTTGAGGAAAAAGTAGACACAACACACAGCTCATGCTTGTTTAATGTAACGGTTAGTTTATTAATGAGACTTTTTTTTGTTTTCTTTTCTTTCTACCTTCTCAGTTGCCGTTTTGTTTTTTCTTTTAATTTTAATATATTCGATATCTGATTTGATTTCTATTTTCTACTATTTAGTCTTTAAATTATTTTGAATTTTTTCATATGCAAATAGAAATACTTTTTGGTTTTTTTATATATTATATATGTACTTCTTCCGTCCCATATTATAAGGAAAAAGAAAATCACTTTTTCATGTCCCAAATTATAAGCAAAAAAACCAACTGTTATGATTTTCAAGATAAACTTTTACTTAATTTACTCTCTCTCTTCTTTTCCCTATAATCAATAATTAATAAAAACTATTTTTACATCTTTCCATTAAACTTATTTCAACAAAAACACAAAAAGTCATCTTTGAAATCATCATATTTTACTTATCTTAATAAGTGTGAAAATATTTTTTTTCTTATTATTATGGGACAGAGGGAGTATTTAAAATAATTACACCCGAGTAAAAAACAAACGAGCAACAATCTACGCTGTTTAAAACATGTTTTTCCATATGCAAATAAAGTAGTCGACTTTTGAAATTCAAATTACAGAGAAACATATTCTAAAACAGGAGAAATAAAACAAAAAAACATAAAAAGAAAATTCACAATTTTTTAATTTAAAGATTGAAAATCTTCTTTTTTACCAAAGTGGAGGCTACAGTTCAGAAAGTATGAAAAAAATAAAAATAAAAATAAAAATACACCATGTTTATCCAAGTATGCTTTTGAGTGAATTTAGTATTAATTTTTTTGAAAGAGCTATGACAGTTGAAAATACACTTCAAATATACTGCTATTTATTTGGTGGTAGAAGAATTAGTTTGAGGCATCAAAATGACAAATCATAATAGTGCAGCTCAATAGTTTAGTTTTTGTTGCATCAAAATTGTATATTCTATTTGTGAATTGTTCATTGATTTGTGATCAAGTAATTATGCTGTCAAAAACTTGTCAACAAGGCTGAAGTTCCTTTTACATTTGAGTTTTGACACGAGAAAAGTTCAAAGTAGCAAAGCATAATTTCTGCCTTTTAAAACGGAAACTTGCAGACAATGACACGATGCCTTAATAATAGAGGGAAACACAATACTACACTGGATACCGTCGATAAAAGAAGTTAGATACTATACAAATAAAATAGGTACATAAATGACGATCCTTATCCATCGCTATATAAATTACAAGGAACTTTTAGTAAAACAACTAATGCCTAGATAAAACAGAATTCTTGCATGGAGGGATGCGTTTACAATTAGCGCCAGTAAGCTACTGATGAGATGATATATTTTACAGAAATATACATTAAGCCCTAGAATAATCAATAGGATGAAATGATACATGAACCATTTCAACCCCCCAGCCATTAAAGAAGTAAAAACTAAACAGCTAAATTATATCTCCAAAAAATTATTAATGAAAAACCATTAACTAAAATCAGGGAGTGATGTGAAAACATTATCCCAACCCTGCAGACCAAACTCTATCATTGCATGGATCTTTGTCTCTATATCAGCCACTCCTAGACAAGGTTTCAGAAATCTGTCTTCATAAGCTTTGCTCGAGGTTGTAAGATAATATTGCCAAAGGGTTTTGGCTGTTCTACATGAACATAGTCCCTTGTCTTGAGAACCTGCCATCATTGTCAAAATTAGAATTATATCACGTAGGCATGGCATCCCTGAAGAATTCAAACAAACCATAGGAACACAACTATCTATAGGTTGAGCAGAAAAATCCCACTCCACAAATGTTAAGCAATGACCCTCCAAAATACATACTCAATATACAAACTACATAGATTCTACAATAATATTGGTAAATGGTATAACCAATGAATGTCATAAAAGAACGTACTTTTGGCCCTCTTGGTGTCCAGATCAGGTATTTTAGTTCATTTGCAGGCTTACGAAGGGATTGGGTAACCCTGATGCATTATTAGTGTTTTGGTTGCTTTTATTCTTATTAGTTCCTTTCTCTCTTTCCTCCAATAGAATTCATTTAAGAGAATAAGGAAGGGAATCATATTTCAGTTATTATCATCCCAAACATGCAAATATGGCAAATCAATGCCGAAGTTCAGTGAACAGTCTATATGCCGTACAAAAGAATCCTCGAGACCATACCAGTGTTTCGAAAAACATCCTTGATGCTTCCTTCCGTGTTTTACCGGCTAATATATTGTCAAGATGCAGGTTCTGCCTTCCATGTAGATCTTCCTTATCGAACAACGTCTGCAGATACTTAGCAACAGCCCTGTGGATAAATGCATTAGTTAGGCATTATAGAAAAGGAAAACTAGTTAAAAGAGCACAACAATTCAGATAAAACACATTTAGATTTTTAGCAAGCTTTACATAAACACACCTGGTTCGAGAAGACCATCCACTATTCTCTAGGTGTGTTCCTTCAGCACCCGGTGCAAAACCATCAGCAGCATCATCCTCCTCATCAATTATCTCATCATCCCCAACATTCAAAAATCCTGATAATAGACATGTGGAGAGTGAACACAAATCGGAGAAACATAACTTAAAACAACAATAAAAGCTTCACTCTCCTATTTCACAAACTGTTGAAATTTGTGCCATATAAATGATTTGTTTTGTCTTCTAAACTAAAACAAATGGTGGAATCAATGTCCAGCAACAATAAGAAGCTGCAAACACCAACCACTGTTATGAGTACACTGTACAGGAAGGAACATAGTGAGGGAAGTGCAATGATGTAATGATGTTGACTCCAAAAATGAAGAGTGATTGATTACTATTGATTGGAGGCTAATTGATAGACAACTATATTATACTCTTTGGTCTGATATAACTACAGTCTTCCTACATTCCTTGGATAGGAGGACCTCATAAGTGCTTAGTCTATAATATATATCCTCCTATTACGAGAGCTTTTGAAAGGATAAATAAAATGAAAATGGGTTTGATGACTTGCACGATAACGAGAGCAGAGGTAGAAGAGAATATGCATATGCCGTCACCACATGTGGCAGCAGGTGAAAGTGTAGTGTCAGTGGCATTCGGTTAGAGGAAATTTGGATAAATGTGAGAGGTGGAGTTTGGGGAGAGAGAGAGAGAGAGAGAGAGAGAGAGAGAGGGAGAGGGAGAGGGAGAGGGAGAGGGAGAGGGAGAGGGAGAGGGAGAGGGAGAGGGAGGGCGAGAGAGAGATAGAGAGAGAACTGAGTCAAGATTTATTTCTTAAGGACCTAGAAGCAGAGAGAGAGAGAGAGAGAGAGAGAGAGAGAACTGAGTCAAGATTTATTTCTTAAGGACCTAGAAGCATAACTTACTTTAACGTTCTACCATCTAGCTCTAGCTTCACCAAGATATGACTAGAATTTTTAAAAACCAAAATGTAAGGACCGTAGTAGAAGGATCATCGCTTTCATTTTTCTTATTTTCTTTTGTTGTCTTTGTATTGCATATATTAGGTTAGAAGTATGAATCACACCCGCTAATATTTCCATGGAACCCACCAATACTGTCCAGTATACTCCAATAGATCAAATCCCACAACAATGAATCTAGGTTAGAATCCCAACAAACCACTTATCGAGTCAAACCAGAAACTACCTATAGATACATCCCATAAGGCTGTAAAAATGTTAACACATTAAGTATTTGTATAAATGAGCAACAGAAAGAATTTAGAAGAAAACCTGTGTCATTGCCAGCCATATCGTTTTCCTGCACGATGTAGCCATGGAACATAATTAGGCATGTATAAAAAAGTGAAGAAAGAATACATATAGCTTGGAACTGAAAGGGGAAGATAGCCAATGTAATTTCCATCACAAACAGTATCTTAAAAAAAAATATAGCTAAATCACATTTTGCTTCAGAAACAAATTTTTCTAAAAGAATGTATCAATAGCCAATTATACCATTGGTCGCACCTTTCATCTCTTATCACCTATGTTACATGCTCATAATTCAACTGCAACATTTTGGAAGCCAAACTGACATGATTCAAGTGAAACATTTTGGAAGCCAAACTGTAAGTGTAAGGTAAATGAATGCATCCTTCTAATTGCATTTATAGCTAAAGGTATCTCAAAAGAATAGAGACAAATCCAAAATATAAATGATACTAATGACACATCTAGCATTTTAATGCTAATTTGACAACTTACATTATTCTGATCCACAAAAGGACTCCTAATAGCCGAGACATCAGGATGCATTGTATTTTGTAATGCAGGTTCTTGGCAGAGTGGATTTTCCCCATCATTCAGAGAACTTTCTTTTACATCCACAAGTGCTACAGAATGTAAACAATCTACTTCAATATTTTCACTAAATAAGCCGCCAGACTTTGCATCCTTGTCATCACATCCCAAGCCAGAAGAATTAATTTGATCCTCATTCAAGCCTCCTAGAATGCTGTTCCCATTTTCCTCCATAGGTACGTCCTCATTAACGGAAACCTGGTTGTCAGTATATTCATTAGCTTCCTTAGAGCCGGTAGCCAAGGATGCACATAAATTATCAGCTTCCAAGCCATCTGTTTCAACTTGTGTTCTAATTTCCATGGCATGCTCTGTAATTTCAATAGCACCTGCATCACTTCTATCACGTTGATCCTCCACAAACTCACCCGCAAAAATATCAAATGTATCCATTTTCTCGGAGGTTGGAATGCTCAACGCATTTGTATCGATAGAACCATCAAGATCATTGGTTTTATCAATGAGAGGCCGTGATGCATCAAAATCATTTCGCATACGAAGCTCATTTTCAAAGACTTCAGTTAGGGATAAAGTTTCATTCCCAGGGACAACAGAGTAATTCTCTGCTACAGAAATCTCAAAATTTCCTCCAGCATTGCTCATTTCAGCATTTTGAGAACTGTCAAGCTCCTTCGCGTCAGAAATAATATTTGTATGTGCATTAGCATCAGACTGATGACTCTCAGACGGAACAGGTATCTCAGTGGGTTGAGCTTCAGCATCTTCTTGGGGTTGGACTGCCATAGGCTCATTATGTACTTCCACCCCGTGAATTTCCGCATTTGTTTTAGAATAGGACTCTTCAGCATCTTCTTGATGTTGGACTGCCATAGGCCCATTATGCGCTTCCACCCCATGAATTTCAGCATTTGTTTTAGAATAGGACACTTCAGCATCTTCTTGGGGCTGGGCTGCTATAGCCTCATTATGTTCTTCCACCACATGAATTTCAGCATTTGTTTTGGAATGGGACTCTTGGTCGTTTGCTTTTTCCACAGAAAAGCTATCTAAACCACAATCAACCTTGATTCCACTTAGATCAAATGTCTCATTTTGCAGAATAGTCAAATCAGCAGACACATCTGGAGGAAGTGAGAAAAATTAACTTAGTATGTTTTTAGTGAGAATGGAAATATTTACAATACTGACGCCGGAGAATAATCATGTTATATTAAGGGTTTTAACTTGTTTAAGAAGGGATGAGAGGCTCCAAATTATCAACAGCACAATATGTATGCACAAAATTCACCTGTAAATATTGGTTGATGGAAAATTTTATCCTCCAGAAACTGTCTTTGAATCATTAAAATCTCATCACGTGTGCAAGGAGCTTTTTTCCGTATGCGACGTATGTCTTCAGTACTTGTCAACTGTTGGCGTATTGTACTTCAAAGAAAAAAGGACAAAATATTAATATTTCGGTGCTTGAATGTGGTATGCGATATAAGGGAAAAACTGAAATTTGATAATAAATGCAAGTATACAAGTAAGAAAATAATGGGTATATTACAACTATCACCAGAGAACCCATGCACAGTCAATTACTAAAATGGTAAAAAAGAGGGGAAAGAATAGATAAGTGAACGATTAGAAATTAGGGGGCAAACAATACCATGTTTTTCACTGTAGTCCAACCAACAGAAAATAAAGGGAGATATGTACAAATGAATGAACGGAACTATACAACAACTTACTCGCCATGCAAGACCATCATATCATCCATAAGCACCTTCCTCTTTATGGTGCTAGTGTGTGGTGTAGAACGAAACCGCTTTGTTGATGGTATTCGAGGGGCTGCTGGAGTTGGTTTAACTTTTAATGCTGAAGAATTTCTACCAGCTGAAGCAGCAACAAATTATTATCGGCCACAATCATGTTCTCAAGAAAAACAAACTATAATTAAAAATATGAAGCACAATGCATAAAGAACCAAGATATACCTAATATTGAAGACAATAAATCATCATCATCAGGAATAGACACAGCAGTTCTTTTGGATTGAGCCCCACCATATGATTCGACTAAATCCATGCTTTGCACTGTAAGAGTACTTTCTGTGTAGCTGCGCTTTTTACCAGACATTGATGTTACTCCTGCAGCCTCTGTATGACCTCCAGGTATACCCTGATTGCCTGGAGTAGACTCCAGTAGCAAATGATTCATCTCACCATCATGTTGATGAGCTACAGAGAGCATTTTTTCAGTCTCAGGTATGTCAGAAGCAGTAGATTTGTTTACACTTTCCATTTCATTGCTTATTATCTGACTACCAGTGTGCATGCCTGATTGCTCCATGTCCATGTTTCCTTCACACGCAGATGGCTCTACAGTGTCATGATAACCCAAAGTAGGATCTGAAACATCAGTTTCATGACATTTATCACCTGTAAAAATAAAACCAATCAACTTATTAGCAATAATGGAATTCGCATGTTCAAATGTCAATCAAGCAGATAAGCACATTATATAAAGAAAAGTAACAAGTATTTTATTTTTTTTACCGAAGTAACAAGTTAAAAGAAAGAAGAATCAACTCAAAGTATCAAACACAAGTTACTTTTATTATAAATTAATTAATTGCCCACACATAAAAGAAAAAAAATCAAATAGATTCAAAGGAAAAAATTTAGTATGATAGGAAGTTCACAGGTCAACAAGTAGAAGTCAACACAATATTGTGGTGACATTCCTATCAATAATTCAATATTACAAAATGCAATAAAGAAATGTAAAATTGTATTATAACAACATATTCCTGAAATGTATGCATTTCATTCCATTTGAAAAGAGGAAAAAAAAGGTAGAAATTAATAACTACATTAATCTCAAGTTATAGGAGATGCATTGTTATTTAATACCTTCAATAGATAACAGAGAAGGATGGTTTATACGGGAGGTGCATGGCCGAAGGAGTGACTCGGTGGGCTGCTCTGCTTCATGAGATACATGGTTTGAAACATCTGCTCCATTCAGTTCTTGAGATGCCCGAGCTTCCACTTCAACAACTTCTGGTCTACCAGATGATTCTAGAGGACTTACGATGTTGGATACTTGAGCCTCATCAACCACACAAGGTTGCTCCTCATTCTTAGAAATTTCACTGTTATTACAAGGTTGCTCCTCATTCTTAGAAATATCACTGTTATTCGAAACTTCATGCTTTGTCAATGTGTTATCATCTACCAAATGACCATAAAATTCAGAACCATGAGATCCATCCACGATAGACAACAGTTTACATGAGAGGCCCTCTTGAACAGATGTAACATGAGAACAGCTAGGAGACACAATAGTATCATTTATGCCAACACTGCCAGAAACAACAACAGTTCCGTTCAAAGTGGACATAACTGGTTCAGTGTTCAACAGAACTCCATCATTTAAGTTTTCCACCTTCTCAAGTATACCAGAAGCATCAATCAACCCACCTGCACAATCTGGTAACACAGAGGTTGTGTGATCTTTATTGGAGGAGTCCATCAAGGGTACAGATGCTAAGCAATGATTATTGGGTATCAAATTTTCCTGATCCTTCATCACAACTGTACTTGTGAAATGCTCTTGTTCCTCTCTTTTGCTATCCACTTCAGTCATAACACAGTCGCTATCCTCATGATGCAAATCTACACCAACATGCTTCCCATTATTTTGCAAGGAGCAACCAATTACATCGTTCTCTGTTTGATGAGCACAAGATTCATTTTGTGCCGTCTCCATTGATAATAAATCTGCTGAATTATGAAAATCGGCTTCATTAATGACCTGATCTGCCTGAGTACCAAACAAGTTTTGCTCCTGTAGTCCTGGAGTAGATGGACCTTGAGCATATTCATGGAATTCAGCAGTAGTAGGTAAGCCATCAATCTGTTCCAACAGACAAATTCATTAATTAAAATTGGCACTAATTACAATCTCTAGCTAACAGAACTGTTTTCACCTAATCCACTCCAAAAAAGAAAAGAGAAAAAATAAGAAAAGGAGTAAAGGAAAATATGGACAGGAACATGTTAAAATACCAAATCATTCTTGCTTCCACTGTCTTCTACTTGCATTCTATCTGAAGTTCCACTCACCTCCTCTTTCATTTCATCTTCTTGATGAGATACATGAGGGTTAGCACTGAAGTCATCATGTTCCAAAGTGGCATCTATTAACATAACCTGAATTTACCAAATCACATTACATTATCCAAAAGTAAAATGAGAAGAATGTATCTATGTAGTTAACATTGCGTTCCTAGTCGATTTCCCTCATGGTACTGCCCCCTTAATACTACGAAGAGAAGCAGGCATAAAGACAAACCATAGATCTATCTGTGATCTCTATAGATATACACATCAAAATAATTTAAAATATCAAACCAATCTAGCTTCCACAGTTTTCTACTTGTATTTCATCTGAAGTTGCACTCACCTCCTCCTTGTTTTCGTCTTCTTGATGAGACACTTGAGGATTAGCACTGAAGTCATCATGCTCCAAAGTGGCGTCTTTGTTTAACATAACCTGAAATTACCAAATCATATTTTAAATATGCAAAAGTAAAATCAGAAAAACGTATCTATGTAGTACATTATTCTCCAGTAATATACACATCAAGATGTTTTATTTCAAAACCACGTCAATTAAAATCAGACATGACAGTGGTCCAACAACCAATGTACCAATACTGATATATAAAATAGTAGACAACAAAAAAGCATAGAATAATGTACACAGTGGCTGATCTAAAAAAAGCAATATTGATAATGAAAGAATTGAATATAATAGAAAAAAAAACTACCTTCTTTATAACATTTTTTGAGATAAAAATTATATTAGTTCTATAAAATAATAATTTTCCCGATTTAAGATGTAAACAAAAGGTAAAGGCTAATTTGCACTTTTGGCCCCCTAACTTTAGTCCCTTTTGCAAAAGGATGGCCCCCACTGATTTTGACCAAGTCAACATACATGTGGCAAGTGACTCACATGTCATGTCAGCATGTCTTGCCATGTGGACAATGACTCACATGCCACATTATCATGACTTGCCACATAGGCTGCCATGGCATGTGAGCCATTGTCCATATGGCAAGACATGTTGACGTGTCATGTGAGTCGCTTGCCAGGTGCGTGTTGACTTGGCCAGGGGGCCAAAAGTGCAATTTAGCCAAAGGTAAAAGACATGATAAGCAAATGAAAAGCATGATTTATATCAGGTCACTGGCCCACCAAAAGCTTGCACATTTTGGATGTTATATATACTAAATTAGTACCAGTATCACCAACATGATAATATATGCTTCTATTCATAACTTGACAACAAAATTCAAATCAATATGTTGGAGCCTTAAAACAAAAGTTGTATTTCAGCAATCTGCACCATGCACAGAGTGCCAAAGGGGAAAAGCAAATACTAATTACCTCATCAAGGTCTAATCCAATTTGAGAAGCATCGCCATCTCCAAAGCGCTCTGCAAATGTGCTTGACGTCAATCACTACTTTTAAGTACAGCTCTCGTTATTGTATATTTAAAATTAAGTGACCAGTACAATAATAAAGAGGTGAAAGAAGGCTAACCATCCAATCCAAACTGTGATGTTTTGTAAACCATGCCCTCCAAAGTATCTTGCAGTGTAATCTGCTCCTTTGAACTGACATGGCGATCAACATAGTTTCTGCAAGTTCACACAAGATATACAATCTTCCATTAATAAACCAATAACTCTTCCACATGATCCGTCTTACTTGAAATTGCCTACCAAATCAGAAAAAATACAAGGTCTGCAACTTAAAACCAAGTTATATCACTAGTTCAGAATTTGTTTATATCAATCATTTGAAAATACCCAGGAAAAAACGGATACATAAGAGCATATGGATTATGGAATCACCAACAATCTTTCAAATCAAACAAAATTAATTAAATTAGATAAATATTAGCTCAATAAAGTAAAAAATGTTGCTGCAGTAACAACAGCTGGAGCTACAAGTGGTCATATAATCAAGTACTATGGAACTAACCCTTGAAAAATGTCATTATCTGGCAGTTCAAAATCATCAAGATCAAAAGTCTCGGGTAGGGTGATGGAATGGTATGGTGCAGTGGATTCTTCAGGAGGCAAATCAACTGCAGCAGAGCGGAAAGCTTGCTTTACCTTAAGCAAGGCTTCACTACAATCATCGAAAAGGTAATTCACCTTTCTAGAATATATCCTTACCACACCAAGCAGAAGATGACTGGATAAACGGAGTGCAATTGGTACTTCAGGAAAAAGAATGGAATCTGTTCATCCATAAAAGTGGCTACATGAATAATGACTAATCTGAGACAATTAAACATAGTCAAAACTAGACGACAATAAAAGCCACATATGCATGTCAAACATACTAAGGATTATCAATTTCCCTCGACATTGGAATTAATCTCCTCCGGACTCCAGAGGGCTCATAACAAAATTTCAGTATCAATAAGTATATCATGTAACCATTAGCTATAATAGCTAGTCCTTGATCCTTCGCTGCATACAGTAACGTAACTGATTCTCGGCTTGCTTTTTACAATCAGACTACAGATATTAAAATAATTTGCATGCTGAAGTTCCACTGAGAAAATTATCCTAACCAAGGTTAAGTCTTTCATCTGGACGCTAGGCTTTAATTCAGAGAGTTACTTTTTTAAAATTATCTTACAGCTAGATCAATCTGAAATAGACCGATCTAGTGTTGCCTTTGCACTTCATTTCTGTTTATAAAAATACTCAGGAATAAGCTAGCTTAAGCGTTTGTTGTCAGCTAAGTATGCCCTCTTAATCTAGAACAACTTCAAAAAACTTTAGGGGTTTCTCTTACTTTTGAATTATCACTTTTGAGTTCTCATTTTACAACAATTTCTATTCATGTTGTTCCCTTAAACAATTTTCTTCTAACTTCTAATAGTATATTTCTCTACCTATAGGACAATAAAAATAATCCAAAGCTAGAAAAAGAGAATACATTATATAAACCTCCAATTGAGTTAAGGTGCAGCATCCATCATTTTAGGTTAATAACCAGGTACGATACCTCAAACCACTCTAGCTAGTTTTACTTCAGAAAATTGGTCGAAGAATAATATATCATAATATTGTAGAGTATTCATAGCATTGAACTATCAACAAAGGATATACAAATTTGTTTGAATTAACCATTAAATAGGGGGGGGGGGGGGGGGGGGGGGGGGCAAATGCAACAACAAAGCAGGATAACATGTCCAACATCCTCACATAAATTAAATCGATAATGATATTTAATTCAAAAAACCAAAGAGCAAAATTTAAAAGTCAATCTGCATTATGGTAAGAATAATCTTCTCATGCAAAAAAACTACAAAAGAATCTTAGATGGTAAGAAATAATTACTAAGAAATTTAAATAACGGTTTGCAAGAAAAACATATTACTAAAATCCTGTGTTTCTATTTCAAACATCTAGCAAAAACTAAAGTAATAGCTATATCATGATGGTCACTAAATGACATTGGAGCTAATCTTGTCTCAAAACCTCTGCTGTTTCTGTTCCCTGTACAACACAGATATTGTAACATCATAAACCACTTTAGAATCTCTATTTCTGAATTTCTAGGAAATATGTGATCAAAATCTCTATCCTTAAGTACTTTGTCCCCTCAAAAGAAGATAAGGCATCCTTTTAACCATGTGTACAATTTGAACAGGGAAAACATTCATAAAACATATGAGCCCTCTTGTTCATCTGCAAATAAACAAGGATGCTGTCCACAAGTCTAACCACTAGCAAAGGAACACAAATACATGAGGGTATGAGGGGGAAATCTACCAACAAATGACATAGGAAAAACCAAAAAAGCTTGCCCACGAAATCTTCAGAAAATACTTCAACCACTTAGACCACATAGCAAGACAGACAACACTAACCAAATGTTAATCCCCTCGCCATTTTTAAAATTCCATGCAAGCTATTACCCAAAGCACAGTCACTAATCTAGGCAGCATCTCTGTATGTTTTGGGAGGGGGCAGATTGGATTGGTGAACTGCTTGGTCTAATAGTGCAATCCTAAGTTGGTGCAAACTTGTCAGTAGCCTATTCAATTGTGAATTTGTAGCAAGTAAACGGCCAAGATTTTACAGTACAAAATGGTAAAAATTGAATATGCATGTGTATGCGGTAACCAACTATCACGAGACTAAGTATATGACTGGATGAGCAATTGTCACACTCAACACTCAACTACAAATAATCTTGATTTTACAAATTGATTTTAGTCAACATTAAGTTATAAGAGAACTAATTTACATTAATAAATTTTTCTACTTCGTAAATAATAATAATAATAATAATAATAATAATAATAATAATAATAATAATAATAATAATAATAATAATAATAATAATAATAATAATATCTGGTCAACTCAAGTCAAAAGCAACATTTTTTCCACTTCTACTCAAAACATGGTTTTCATGACAAACGTAAAACATCAAAACATGATCTTTTGCACACAAGACCATGTTTAGTACCACCAATTCAAATCACAGGAGTTCAAGACAAGTGGATCAGGAACCAACAAAGTATCACACCGCTGTAGAAACTAGGGTTTTCAAATTATCTAAAATCATAAATATATACCTCACTAATAATGCAAAAACAATTGCACATATAAAAAATCTAGAGAAACAAACTAACAGACATACCAACCGAGACGCCGATGTCAGTATCGGCCACCTGATTCTTCCGGAGCTTCCTCTCTAAATGTGCAGCTATCCATATTGTCCCAAGCGGACCTTTCTTCGCCAAAATAAACTGAGAGTAAAACATATTCACTACACTTCACAAATTCCCAATTCCTAAAATCAACACCAAACACTGCCTAAATCTCAATCCCCGTCCACAAAAACACCCAAAAGTACACAAATCATACCAACTTCGTAAAAATCCCTCTCTTTTTTTTGGATACCGTAAAACCCCTCTTTACAAACCCTAATTCCACCTTCTCCAAAATCAACCGAACCAGACACCGAATAGCTCGAAAATTGTGGGAAAAACGAAATTTAACGGTGAAATCATAAACTCACAAGAACTAACTTGTGGATAATCGATGAAGTGGAAGATCGATGGAAAGTGAAGCGAAAACGCATAGTGTGTAAGTTTGAAGTGGAAAGTGAAAAAACCCTAACAAATAGCTGGAGTGAGAATTGGGGGGGAAATTGTTGAGAGGAAAAGGAGAAATTGAGGGAAAATCGGTGGAATTGAAATTTGAGTTGAAATTTGAAAGAAACGAAGAGCGATTTTGTGAAGAGCGCGATCGAGATTTGTTTGGTTCGGTTTGGTTTGGTTTTTAATTTTATAAATATTTCGAAATAAAATATGTAAAAATAACAATTACTAGTACTAAATAATAGAATAGTGTTTGATATGTCAGCGTGTCAGTATCTGATTGGATAATAGCAGAGACTGAGAAAAATCTGCACGTTTGCTTCGAGTTGCTTAATGATGATTTTTCATTTTTCTTGTACTCACTTTCTTCATTACGTATTTCATTCTTTTCTGGTTGGTTGGTAGGTTGAGAAAATAAAATTTTTATCTTTTATATTATAAGCTTGTATCCACAAGCAAACCCTAAACCCTAATCTTTTATATTATAAGCTTGTATACATAAGCAAACTCTAAACCCTAATTTGCTTTTCCCGTTTTCCCTCCATTTTATTAAGCAATTTTTATTAAAAAATAATACAATTTTGTCTTGACTAGGATTTTGACTAGGATTCGAACTCAAAACCCTTCAATGCAAGGCAATATTTTCAACCACTATGCCAAGTATATCAATTGTGATTAAAATTATGTACAATAATTGATAAACACCATCAATAATTTCCTTTATATTTATTAACATTTTTTTTTTTTACGTGTTTGCAAAGTATTTAGGATTCAAACATTGTTTAGTGATTAAATGTATTCTATATATATATATATATATATTGGTTGTCCTTTTGTAGATCTAAATATATTTTTTTTACGTGTTTACAAAGTATTTAGGATTCAAATATTGTTTAGTGATTAAATGTATTCTATATATATATATATTGGTTGTCCTTTTGTATTCTATATATTTATTCTATATATATTGTTACAAATACATGTGTCGTTATTAATCATTATGTTGTCACAATTTTTTATTATACATTTAATTTTCTATTCCCATATTTCTTATTTTTGTAAGGTTTTTTATTAAGACATTTATCAAATTGGACACTGTCTATTTGCTTTTGATCTTTGTTAATTTTTGGTTGACCTTTATCATTTCAATCAAAGCAATTTTAAGTCAATTATTCCCACACCGTTTTTACTATTTTTATACTTTTTTTACTTCCATCAGTTTTATCCGAGGGGAGTATGTCACCGATTGTGTTCAAAATAATTTAAACTAATATTGTCACTACAAAAATATTTATGCCACAAATCAATTTCTATGTTTCTATTATTGACACAATTGTATTTTCATATTTTTTTGGAAATTAATTAATACATTTAATGTCGTTTAATTTTAGAAGTTAATTAATACGCCTATAATTAATACGATTTTATTTTATCGAGTATTTTTTTGGTCTCTTTTTTGGTTTTTAATGTTTATGCGTAAAATTAGTAAGTGGAAATAAATAAAAAGACATGAATACAAAAACCTAATTAAAAATCAATATTATGTTTTTCAATATAAATAACAACTCTTATGTATCAAATTGAGCACCGCATATTTAGCTAAAAAAAAAAAGAGCACCGCCTAATTGCTTTCGTCTTTGTTAATTTTTGGTTGACTACAATCCTTTATCACTCATGGCTAGAAAATTAACAACTCTAACTCCATTGGCTGCTCTCTATCCTGGAAAAAAGGATTTGAAGGTGAAAATTCGTGTGGCAAATATGTGGAGCGTTACTAATAAGTACCGTCCTAATGAAGTAATTTTCATGAATCTTCTTTTGGCAAATATTGAGATGATGTTACGTAGTTGTGGGAAGAGTTTAAAAATTATCCTCCAATGCCTACAGCAGATACATCATTAGTTCCTGATATACAAAATAGTTTAATACACGACGAATTGAATTATAACAGACAATCATTAGCTGAAGAACATGTTAGATTGATGTCAACTATGACTTTAGAGCAACGTAAAGTATATGACACAATCATGACAAAAGTTAACGAAAACAAACCTGGTGTGTTTTTTCTTTATGGTTATGGCGGTACAGGAAAGACATTTATCTGGAGGGTCATGTCAGCCGCATTACGCTCAAAATGTGAGATAGTTTTAACAGTTGTCTCAAGTGGGATCGCTGCATTGCTTATATCTGGCGGTAGAACAGCACATTCAAGGTTTTGTATTCCTCTAAATGTTGACGAGTTTACAACATGTACCATAGTTTCTAAAAGCCCTTTGATGCTATTAATACAAAAAAGCAAAGCTCGTTATATGGGATGAAGCACCAATGATGCACAAACATTGTTTTGAAGCTGTTGATCGAACTTTAAAAGATATTCTCAAGTCTGTTGATGAAAAAAATAAACACATTCCCTTCGGTGGAAAAGTTGTTGTTTTTGGCGGAGATTTTAGACAAATTCTACCAGTAATACCCAAATGTACAAGGCCAGAAGTTGTTCATGCTACTATTAATTCTTCGGTTCTTTGGAATTTTTGTGAAGTTTTAACATTGAGTAAAAACATGAGGCTTCTCGGTGGTGCTTCGAGTGCAGACGTTGAACAAAGAAGATTGTTTTCTGAATGGGTTTTAGGTGTTGGCGATGGAGAAATTGGAGATGACAACGACGATGATTTAGAACTTGACATTCCATCAAATTTATTGATTTCAAATTCATGTGATCCTCTTGCTTCTATCGTTGAAAGCACATATCCCCAATTTTTACAAAACATGAATGATATAAAGTATTTCCAAAATAGAGCTATACTAGCTCCTAAAAATTCAATAGTCGACACAATAAATGATTATATGTTGGATTTAATTCCTGGTGAAGAAAAAACATATTTGAGTTATGATAGACGGTCAAACAGTGGATGATGTTCATACTCCCGAATTTTTGAACACGATTTCTACGTGAGGACTTCCAAATCACAAGTTGAGACTTAAAGTTGGAGTTCCAATTATGCTATTAAGGAATTTGAATAAAAAATTAGGATTATGCAATGGAACAAGACTTATTATTACGAGATTGGGAAAACGTGCTCTTGAAGGAAAAATTATTTCAATAAGTAATATTGGTGATCAGGTTTTCATACCTAGATTTTCTCTGACACCATCTGACGTGAGAATTCCTTTTAAATTTCAACGGAGACAATTTCCTATAATAATTTCTTTTGCGATGACTATTAATAAGAGTCAGGGACAATCTTTAAAGCATGTTGGGATATATCTTCCATCGCCAGTGTTTTCACATGGTCAGTTGTATGTTGCAATTTCAAGAGTTACTTCTAGAAAAGGATTAAAAATATTGATCAACGATGATGACGGTGAAGATACGACTAAGACTTCGAATGTGGTCTATAAGGAAGTCTTCCGTAATATAACATAATTTTCTTTGTATGAATATTTATCCAAAATTATTGTTGAACTATCGTTTAATGTTACTCAACTTTTTTCATATACCTTATATTATTAGAATTATCATATCTTATTTAATCATTATATATCTTACAGCTAATCAGACCCGTGCACCGCATGCTCTAGTTTGTTTTTCATGTTTTCCCTCAATTTTATCTTGCAATTTTTATTAAAAAAATAATACAATTTTGTCTTAGCTATGATTCGAACCCGCAACCCTTCAATGCAAGGCAATATTTCCAACCACTATGGCAAGTATACGAATTGTGATTAAAATTATGTGCAATAATTGATAAGCACCATCAATTTTAAAAGTATATCATATCAAAATTATTGTTGACTATATTATTCATCACGAAATATTTTTATTTCTTTCCTGATCAATGATTTTTTTTCTACCGGATCATAAATTTAGAGAATAATTATCATGTGAGATTTGGAAAGTTATTATCACGTGTGATTTGGAAAGTATATATATATAGGGATCAAATTACACCGGTGTAATATTTGAGTAATGTTACACCGCTCAATAACGCTTCAACGAATACAAATTTTACAAAATCCACCGTTGGATTGAAAGTTTATATCATTTAGATCATTCATGTTCAATTTTACAAAAATCAAAATCGTTTGATATGTTATTGAGACCGAACAAGATTAACGCTTTATGTGTTTTTATTGAATACCCTTAAGCTTGATCAATCTCAATAACATATCAAATGATTTTAGATTTTTATATAATTGAACATGAATGATCTATATGATATAAACTTTCAATCCAACGGTGGATTTTGTAAAATTTGTATTCGTTGAAGTGTTATTGAGCGGTGTAACATTACTCAAATGTTACACCGGTGTAATTTGATCCCTCCCCATATATATATATATACTCATACTATAACATCTTCAACAATATTGAAATCTATTAAAAAAAAACATCTTTCACATTTCAATATCTCATGTAACCTTGCTTATATAACTTTTTAAATTATTTATTATGCAGTTTATTAAATTGTAGTTTTTTAAAATTGGAAAAAGAATTTTGTCAAAAAAAATAATGGAAAAAGAATTGATATTTTTTATAAATACCCTTTATTTTTACGTTAATGTATTCAAACATAAATCAATTCTGTTTAACTCACTTTTAACCAAAATCAAATTCATCAAACTCAATTCTGCTAAATCAATTTTTTTTGCAATACAACCGAACACAACCATAGTCATGTCACTAATCACATTCATTATTTTGATTTTAACATTGCAGATTTAATATTAACCGATGATCAATTGATACAATATGCACTAGCAGATATTGAGATGATGTTACGTAGTTGTGGAAGAGTTTAAAAGATTATCCTCCAATGCATAGAGCAGACACATCATTAGTTCCTGATATACAAAATAGTTTAATACACGACGAATTGAATTATAACAAACAATCATTAGCTGAGGAACATGTTAGATTGATGTCAACTATGATTTCATAGCAACGTAAACTATATGACACAATCATGACAAGAGTTAACGAAAACAAACCTGATGTGTTTTTTCTTTATGGTTATGGCGGTACGGGGAAGACATTTATCTAGAGGGCCATGTCAGCCGCATTACGCTCAAAAGGTGAGATAGTTCTAACAGTTGTCTCAAGTGGGATCGCTGCATTGCTTATACATGGCGGTAGAACAGCACATTCAAGGTTTTGTATTCCTCTAAATGTTGACGAGTTTTCAACATGTACTATAGTTCCTAAAAGCCTTTTGGCGCTATTAATACAAAAAGCAAAGCTCATTATATGGGATGAAGCACCACTGATGCATAAACACTGTTTCGAAGTTGTTGATAGAACTTTAAAAGATATTCTCAAGTCTGTTGATGAAAAAAATTAACATATTTCCTTCGGTGGAAAAGTTGGAATTTTTGGCAGAGATTTTAGACAAATTCTACCAGTAATACCCAAAGGTACAAGGCCAGAAGTTGTTCATGCTACTATTAATTCTTCGGTTCTTTGGAATTTTTTTGAAGTTTTAACATTGAGTAAAAACATGAGGCTTCTCGGTGGTGCTTCAAGTGCAGACGTTGAACAAAGAAGATTGTTTTCTGAATGAGTTTTGGGTGTTGGCGATGGAGAAATTGGAGATGACAACGACGATGATTTAGAACTTGACATTCCATCAGATTTATTGATTTCAAATTCAGGTAATCCTCTTGCTTCTATCGTTGAAAACACTTATCCCCAACTTTTACAAAGCATGAACGATATAACGTATTTCCAAAATAGAGCTATACTAGCTCTTAAAAATTCAATAGCCGACACAATAAATGATTATATGTTGGATTTAATTCCCGATGAAGAAAAAACATATTTGAGTTATAATACTCCACTCACACAAAATGTAGACGGTTAAACAGTGGATGATGTTCATACTCCCGAATTTTTGAACACGATTTATACGTCGGGACTTCCAAATCACAAGTTGAGACTTAAAGTTGGAGTTCCAGTTATGCTATTAAGGAATTTGAATAAAAAATTAGAATTATGCAATGGAACAAGACTTATTATTACGAGATTGAGAAAACGTGCTTTTGAAGGAAAATTTACTTCAGAAAGTAATATTGGTGATCAGGTTTTCATACCTAGATTTTCTCTGACACCATCTGACGTGAGAATTCCTTTTAAATTTCAACGGAGACAATTTCCTATAATGATTTCTTTGCGATGACTATTAATAAGAGTCAGGGACAATCTTTAAAGCATGTTGGGATATATCTTCCGTCGCCAGTGTTTTCACATGGTCAGTTGTTTGTTGCAATTTCAAGAGTTACTTCTAGAAAAGGATTAAAAATATTGATCATCAATGACGATGGTGAAGATACGATTAAGACTTCGAATGTGGTCAATAAAGAAGTCTTCCGTAATATAACATAATTTTCTTTGTATGAATATTTATCCAAAATTATTGTTGAACTATCGTTTAATGTTACTCAACTTTTTTCGTATACCTTACATTATTGGAATTATCATATCTTATTTAATTATTATATATCTTACCGTTAATCAGACCCGTGCACCGCACGGGTCGATGTTCTAGTTGCTTTTCAATTTACTTCCAATTGATTACTCCCTCCCTCCATTTTTACCATTTTATAATAGAGTTTAATTAATATGCACTCACAGTGTAAAATAGTTTTACACAATCGTCCAATAAATAAACGTCATTTTGTCATGTCATGTCAAGAAAGTGAGGTGATGTGGCGGAAAACATGGTTGATATTGGTTGATAGTATAAAATTATTTTACACCGTCGGTGCATATCAATTAAATCCTTTATAATAACTACTACATTAATATTAATATCAAGGTGGGGTCTACTCTACCCTTTTATAAGTTGCGGGTATTTATTCATCAACTAATGAAAATAAGTCATATGAGTGGATCTAAAGACAACGTTTCTAAATGATAATATTGATGAAACAATATATATGGTGCAACTGGAAAAATTAGTTTCAAAAAATTCAAATTATATGGTTTGCAAATTTAAGAAATTTATCTATGAACTCAAGCAAGTATCTCAACTATGATATCTGCTCCTCTCTTTGCGTTTTCAGGATTACTAATGAGAGACTCGGGTTAGTTCGTCCAATAAATCCATCAATCCAGGTATTTCTAAGGGTGTGGTTATGGTGTATAAGCCTAAACTTATGCACCATGCATAAACTTGCTTCCTACACTCACCATATTTGCTTCCTACACCAAAAGTCAATCAAAGGTCAGCCCAAACCCAAAATTAGGCAATCAATTACTCGCGCGCCCCCCATATACTACCTCATTACTTGCGCGCCCCCCATATACTACCTCATTACTTGCGCGCCCCCTTTTGCTTAGCGCACCCCCCAGTTTTTTTTCGTTTTTCTCCTAGATTTCTTGTGAGCCCCCCAATTTTTTTTCCTCCCCTAGATTTCTAGCGCGCCCCCAATTTTTTTCCCTACTCCAAACTTCTAGCGCACCCCTCCCCCAAATTTCTAGCGCGCCCCCCGTTTCCAATTAAATAATAATTTTTGTTCCTTTGAAGTATATATTATAAAAATCCATTTTTAATTAATTTTCGTCATACACCCCCTCGAAGCCCAACATAATAACGAATGGTTCATGTATATATAAAGCATACTTGTCAAACATACAATTTAATTTTAAGTTTTATCAATCATAATCACAATATAAATAAAATTTCATACATTAATTACATATATATATATATATATATCAATTTTTCTTTACAATAAAAAAATGATCGAATCCAATATCTCATGCATACTATCCTAATTTTTTTCAACTAAACTAACCCTAATTGCTTTATATGATTTTTTGCTTTATGTAGCATGGTTTTGTAAAATGGTTATGTGATATTTTACTTAATAACAATGGTTTCAGTGTATAACATCTTGGCACTAATGCCCATATGAAACCATTTAACAAAAATAATGGTTTCAGTGTATAAACGCTATGAAACCATTTAACTAGACTAATGGTTTCAGTGTATAACATCTTAAAACCAAATAACAAGACTAATGGTTTCAGTGTATAACGCTATGAAACCATTTAACTATAATAATGGTTTCAGTGTATAACAGTATGAAACCATTTAACTAGACAAATAGTTTCAGTGTATAACATCTTGAAACCAATTAAAAGGACTAATGGTTTCAATGTATAACATCTTAGCACTAATGCTCATATAAAACCATTTAACTATAATAATGGTTTCAGTGTATAACAGTATCAAATCATTTAACTAGACAAATGGTTTCAGTGTATAACATCTTGAAACCAATTAACAAGACTAATTGTTTCAGTGTATAACATCTTGACACTAATGCTCATATAAAACCATTTAACTATAATAATGGTTTCGGTGTATAACGCCATGAAACCATTTAACTAGACTAATGGTTTCAGTGTATAACGGTATGAAACCATTTTTGCTGTGGAATGGTTTCAAAGAGTTGTTCTCCAAAAACATATTTAACCCTTAATAAAAATTGTGAAATAAATTTAAATTTTTAAGACGATATAAAACCGAAGAGAGTGACGTATCCCCAACCGTTCCAAATAATTCAAAATACCCTAAATAAAATTTTGGGAAAATTTTATTAATATCTTATATTTATAAAAGCATATTTACCTCATTTAATTAACTAAAAATAGTTCCAGGTCTCAGAAAAATACCAAACTGGTCCCAAAATTCTCAGAAAATTATTTACTATTTTTATGTAAAAATAATAAAAAAATTGGAGTCTCCTTAGCACCGCACGCGCCCCCACGCGCCGCCATTGAGAGTGGACGTGGACGCGCGTCACTGTTCATCTTTCTCACCCATTTTCTGCAGAAACGGGTCACGACGACCCGGTTCGTCGACCCGGTTCGTTCTCCCTCAATAATCAACGAAACTCGACGTTCTTTATACCGTTTTGATCGTCGTTCGATTTTATGAATGTTTCCGGTATTAGTTTTCGAAATCGGTGATCGAATCGCATGTAAAATGTGGCCGAAATTGAGCAAGCAAAAATAGAAAGTTCTTCAGTTATGATTATTACATGTGTAAAATCATCTGATGACTGTGAATGACTTATGCACCATACATAAGAAAAGGCTTATGCATATTAACTTTTGCCTATTTCTAATATCTATCTTTGATAAATCAACATGTTGTATATCTTGTTACATGTTAATTCGACTTTCCGCACTAAAGTTATAAGATTATATATTTAATTTTTGTTATTGAACATGTTTTATGATTAATGTATTAAATTAATTCTAACATGTGGTTTAAGTGTCATAAGAATGTATTTTATTGGAATCATAATTTTTTTATTTTTTATTTATATATAAGTTGGTCAAATCTTTTGTTGTTTCATTACGTATCTTCGCCTATTAGTGCACCGTTTAGCATTGATCGATACGAGAAATTTTTAGATAAGCCCTCACCTAAGTATTAATGATTAGGCGCAACTATTAAATCACCATAACTCATAAATATATTAAATAATTAATTGAGTATTAATTAAACCAAATTTGGACCGAATCTAGAAAAATAGGAAGAAAATAAAATTAATGCCCCAAGTTTTTCTTTTTTTTTCGCACCAGATTTTTGTTTGTTTTTTTTTTTTACTAAAAACAACGATATCCATTCATTCAAATTGGTAGAATATATCACAATCGAAATCATTACATACTAGTATAACTTACCCGTGCAAATGCAGGGTTAATGTTCAATGAAAAATATAGATATTTTTTTGAC
Organism: Trifolium pratense; assembly: GCF_020283565.1. Classification (NCBI taxonomy): domain Eukaryota; kingdom Viridiplantae; phylum Streptophyta; class Magnoliopsida; order Fabales; family Fabaceae; genus Trifolium; species Trifolium pratense. The sequence goes on along the minus strand of NC_060064.1, from coordinate 41,582,118 downwards.
ACATGAAAAATATGGATTATTAAATTTTTAATATTTTGTGGTTTTTTTAATTATTTGTAAAATTAATTTTATATTTAATGTAATAATTTATTTAAATATGATAAATGATCCAAATTTTGGATATTTTAAGGAGAAATGGTAGAACGGAGAGTGATACTCCACTCCCCGTTCCCAACCCACATGTTCGTATATTTGTTCTTTTATTTTCATAAAAAAAAAGTCATTAAGCAAAAACTAATCTAACGGTTAATATATATTAGTTGTTAATCGTCATCTCTCTCCTTTAGACATTTGTTTTCTTCTGGAGTATTTTAGCCCATGTTCCCGTGTGAAAAAATTTCACATTTGTGTAATGAACAGTATAATTATTTATCATTTGCTTGACACAAAAAAAATTATATCATTTTTTTATGCATATCTCATTTGTTAATGGTGCAAATTTTAAAAAATTTATCTATTTGTTTATCTTACAGCGATGTTTGGAAAATAAAAACAAAGTAATACATGATATTATTACTTTTAATTCTTTCTTTTTTTATATATAAAATCATTGTTACTTTCCTTACTTTCAATTGATATTTATCGTATTTTTTATATAATAAAATCTACAAATGTATGTCCCACCCCGTGTAAGTTATTTTTTGCTTAATACCTCCATGTAGATTATTTTTTGATCAATACCCCCTATTGTAATATTATGTTTGGTATAAATCACTATGTAACTTTTTTTATTAATAAAATTAATAAAATAATAAAATAAAATAGAAAAATAATCTATGAAGTCAATTACTTCATTCCTTTTATATTTCAGACAATCACATCATTTTCTCTGTTCGATAAGTATGAAGTTTAAGAATAACTTTTTTTGTGAACAATTAAATTACTATTTTTATTTTTTTTTATATTCCTTTTAAGGTGAGTATTTTTGTTCAGAGATTCTTAAGCCTTCAATTTTGTTTTGAAACATATTAAGCCTTCAATTTCTCAGTTCCATATTTGGCCAATTCGTTCTATATAATTTTTTTTGATAAGCAATTCGTTCTATAGTATAGTCCTTCGAGGATTTTCTATTATTTTATCGGTATATTTGTTAAATATCACATGAAAAATTAGACAAACAAAAAAATAATGAGTAAAAAAAAGAGTACAACATTTATTAATAATAGTAAAAAAAACATTTATAAGCATGATTTACACCAATAAAAAATAATATGAACAAAAAGTGTTTTTTAATAAGTAAACATGATTAAAAAAAATGACAATAAAATATAAATAAATATAAATAAATACTTAAAACTCTAACATCAGTTGATAATACCTAATCCTAATTTGAATAACGAACAATATGTTCTTCCGTATGGACCTGCTAATAAAAAATTATAGCTCAAAATTAGTATAATTATGATTAATCATAAACATCATTTAAATACAAAGCTTATATATATATATATATATATATATATATATATATATATATATATATATATATATATATATATATATATATAAAATGCATATAACATCTTCGAAAATAAGAAAATAGAACAACGAAAAAGTTGAAGATTATCTCCTTATAAGCACAAAAAAGACGGGCACCTACTGTAAAATAAGAAAAGAATATTATCTCCATGTAGGCACAAAAAAGGATAGCATCAAAATATAAAAATATACTATATAATATTAAACTTGAAAAAAAAACATGGAAAGAAGAAAATAGAACAACGAAAAAGTTGAAGGAAATGAGAGTGAAATCACCCAAAAAAAAGAATAGAGATAAAAGATTGCAAAAAGTATAATTTTGAATTGCAATAGTGTGTGAAATCGGTTGCAAATCACAACTATTTATATTAATAGAATGAAGATCGAAATTATAAATGTCATTTAATAGCAATTATCTAATTGACAAATTATGGGACAAAATGACTTTGTTTCTAAAATATAATATAATATAATAATAATGTAATAATAATAATAATGAATAAAATATCAAATAATCAAATTAGAAGTAAAAATTGACATTGTCATTAAAAAAATTGGAATGTATTCAATTGTTTCCTTTTGAATGATTATTTTTGAATTAGCATTAAATTTTGATTGAGAAGGACACCAAAAAAAAATTTCCTTATATGAGTACATACTATTGAAGTTCTCAAAGGTTGCCACATAGGAAAAAATGCTCTCACAAGTTGCCACATAGATTATGATAAATGAGAGAATGCCACATATGAAAGTGATCAAGAGAGAGAAACTCCTAAACATATAAATAATAGATTCAATTTTGCTGAAAACTAAAAACGATGAATCTACGAACAATCTCACAAACATATGAGTTAATAGCATAAAACGACTTAATGTCTACAAATATGACAAAGCCTACAGTTGATATAACAAGATTTAATTATCCGGAATAGTCATGCCTCCGAATCTGCAACGTTGATGACTCTAAACTCATTGAATCTGCACTGAAATTTGATATTAACTTATATATTCCTTCTCAGTTCTTACCATCACCACTGATACGATAAATAATAAGAAAAGATAATAATATTTAATAATTTTTTGTTTCAAACGCTGATATTTCTTTTGAAAAAAACTATAATTTTATTTTTGAGTCTTATATTTCTTAGAAATTCAGCGGATATTCAAATTGTTATGGTTCAATTTGATAAAAAGGAAATATATTTAATTGATATTAAATTTTTTTAAGCAAGAATTTGGGAGAAAATTATTAAGCTATAAGCAAATTGAATTAGCTTATCAAAATATGTGCAGGTACATAGTAAAAAAACTATAACCTCGTGATAAAATAGTGTTACCAAACATGTCTTATTATATAAACTTATAAGTCATAAATTTATAAACTCAAAATTTAGCATTATGAAATAATGTCTATATATGAAATCGTACCAACCTATAATTGCAATTTAAAATCAATATAAAAATTAGTAAAACTCGGTGTATGTAGCAAATAGTAAAACAATACTATTATACATATAATAAATAATGAATTAAAATATTCCTCACCTAGTTAAACTTAAAATATTTTTTTTTTATTTTCCTATCTTTTGATATTTGGTCCCAATTTAGTTTCATTAATACTTTATTATTTATTTTCAATTATTTAATATATTAATGAGTAGTAATTGTAACACCCTAACCCATACTACCCTTAAAAACGTAATTTTAAAAACTTTTTAACAAGTGTAAAGGCAGAGTGCCACGCGGTAATTAAAACACAAGCATACACACAGAGCGTCATGAAGTTTAACATGAAAAGCAACAGCGGATTCATACATACCAAGCATGCATATATATACATAAGCCATATTCATCCCTAAGGATGTCACTTATACAAGAACTAGCATATCAAAAGGTAACACCGATATACGATGAAATCCAAGCGTAATCCCCGACTCGATGTTACATTACCAGAGCATCTACTATTTACAAACTCTAACCAAAAGCTAGTACTAAGAGGAGTAATCTATGCTAAGTCTCCTCACCAAAAGGTACTTCAACACCCAGCTAAAACAGCAGTCTAAACGTCGGCACAGTCCTCAGCCTGAATATCTGAACCCCCAAAGGTCCAGCAAATAACACAAAGCAGAGAGTTAGAAAACATAATCGCATATCATACGAGCATAAGAAAGGTCTTGCACTTTCGAACTACATCATACATATTCTAACTCACGCCAAAACATCGCACTAAACGATTATCAATTAATAAGGTTCAACACAATTCAACCAAATAATGTCACTTACCATTTATCAAATATATGCGCATTTACCCTAAGATATCTAATGCCAATTAGTTCACTGTCATGCCATCCCTAGACATAACTAAATGCATGTGGTACCAAGGTGTCTCACCAACGGTGGACCAAGAACAGTTTTATATCTTGCTGGATATGTCGGAACTTACCGAACCATCTTATCTCCCTTGGATAAGCCAACACAGTTTTATATCCTGTTGGATAGCAACTCCGGACTCATGGATTCATCTAATCCGATCCTCGGCTTCATTATGGACACATAATCCATTTTCGTTATTAGAACCCAAGTTTCCAATGTTCACATACAATCATGAATGCATGTATGCATACACATATCAACCATATGATATTCTCTAGCTCGAAGCTACTCTTTTATGAATGCGGGAACACAATCCTAACACATTCACTTAACATTGCAATTTAACGCCAAAACATCACATTGCTCATTTTAAGCTACAACTTATTGCATACACGTTTATCAATCATATAACGATTAACAATAAGCATTAACAGTATCAACATGTATCAACAATCATGTAAGGATACTCTTAAACCATGTTACAAGTGCCTAATCACACTTACAAACATCAACAAAAATTGCTGTCACAGAGGCCTTCGCTAAGCGAAGCCTCAGCGAGACATGGCGAACCTCACCAGGAAGTCACCTGCTCATGGCGAGCATTGGCGAGCTTCAACGAACTATTCGCTGAGCGAAGGCTTAGCGAGCCTACGCGAACCTCACCCGGGAGTCACCTGCTCATGGCGAGCATTGGCGAGCCTCAGCGAACATGTTCGCTACAGCGAACTCCTGGTCGCTTAGCGAACTATACCAGAAAAATATCTGTTCTTGAGTTTCAATAAGGCGGTTTAACATTGAATCAACTCAAAAATTCATCCAAACATGTTATAAATTCTTATAAACAGCTATTTCAAGCATATATGGTATCAAGGAACATTAATCATCTCTTCCAAACATCCAAATACCTCAAACAATCAAAATCATGTCAATTTCTTGGGTTTTAAGCAACTTTCATAAACTTTTTCAACATGATCCAAACACATACATATTTATCATGAAATCAAGCTAGTGATTAACACATACAAAGTGATGATGAAGAACATCACACTCACATACAAAAGCTTAATCAAAAGTCTAAAAGAAATTGAGTGGGAGAGTTCGGGAATGGAGACATAGACAATCTCCCCTCTCCTTGCCACTCAAGAATCATGAATTCTAATCTTTTACCTTAAGTTTGGTGATGATTCCTAGCCTTCCCTTGCTCAAGCTTTCTCTCTTGATCAAACCCTAGCTTAGCTCTATCTTGCTTCTAAGACAAAAGATCATGAAATGAGCTAAGTCTCATGACAAGTGTTCCTTAAATACCTCTCTCTAAAAGTCATGAACCAAGCCCAATTGGCTTAGGCCCATATGGCCTCTCACGCCCTTTAAGCCCAAAACAAGTGTTCTCGCGTCTAATAACTTACGTTCGGCTAAATAATTATTCGCCGCTCACTAAAATAATAAAAGCCAATTAATAAATAAAATAACATTTAATAAAATATACGAATACGAAAAATGGGTCGTTACAATCCTACCCCCCTTAAAAGAATTTCGCCCTCGAAATTACCTAGAAACAGATCGGGATAAGAATCTCTCATCTTGCTTTCTAACTCCCACGTCGCATTCTCACCAGCCGGTCCTCCCCACACGACTTTCACGGATGCAATCTCTTTGTTTCTCAACCTCTTCACTTCTCTTCCTTCGATTCTCAAAGGCACAGTCTCGATGGTCAAGTCATCCCTCACTTGAACATCGTCCGATTCAATCACGTGTGTCGGATCAGACACATACTTGCGCAACTGTGATACATGGAAAACATCGTGCAAATTCGCCAATGATGGCGGTAATGCAATCCTATACGCAACTTTCCCAACTCGCTTCAAAATCTCAAACGGTCCAATAAACCTCGATGTCAACTTCCTTGACTTCAACGCACGTCCTACTCCAGTAGTCGATGTAACTCGTAGGAATACATGATCCCCTTCTTGGAATTCAATGTCCTTCCTCCTCTTATCATGATAACTCTTCTGTCGACTCTGAGATGTTTTCATCTTCTCACGAATCATCCGAATCTTCTCTGTTGTTTCTTGTATAATCTCTGGTCCAAGAATTGCACCTTCTCCAGTTTCATACCAACACAGAGGTGTCCTACACCTTCTCCCATACAAAGCCTCAAACGGTGCCATTCCGATACTAGAATGGTAACTGTTGTTGTATGTAAACTCTACCAACGGCAAACAAGAATCCCAATTCACGTTTTGCTCCAAAACACAAGCCCTCAACAAATCCTCTAAGGATTGTATCGTCCTCTCCGACTGACCATCTGTCTGAGGATGATAAGCTGAACTCAACCTCAACTTCGTTCCTAAAGCTTCTTGCAAGCTTTCCCAAAATCTGGAAGTAAATCTCGGATCTCTATCCGAAATAATACTTGTTGGAATACCATGTAGCTTCACAATCTGCTCCACATAAATCTCGGCCAACTTAGGCACCAAAGTACCTTTCCTGATAGCAATGAAGTGAGCACACTTCGTCAGACGATCTACCACTACCCAAATCACCTCGTTACCTTTCTTGGTCTTCGGTAAACCTCCCACAAAATCCATTGCAGTGCTATCCCATTTCCATTCGGGTATAAACATTGGTTGCAACAAACCAAACGGCTTCTGATGTTCGATCTTCGATTTCTGACAAGTTAAGCATGAATAAACAAATTCAGAAATTTGTCTCTTCATTCCCGGCCACCAAAATAACTTCCTCAAATCCTGATACATCTTGGTTACTCCAGGATGAATACTCAAACCACTTCTGTGACCTTCTTCCATGATCATTCTCTTTAATTCGGGTACATCCGGTACACAAACTCTTCCGTGAAATCTCATGACTCCACCTTCGTCAATCTTGATATTGGTCTCCTTGCCTTCATTGATGAGTACCATCTTCTCCATCAATTTCTTATCCGATTTCTGACGTTCTTTAATATCTTCAAGAAAAGGATTCGTCAACTTTAACATTCCAAGCTTCACACTTGAAGAAGTAACCTCACACACAAGACTCAAGTCTCGGAATTCTTCAATCAACTCTAACTCTCTCACCATCAATGATGACATATGCAAAGTTTTCCTACTTAATGCATCGGCCACCACATTGGCTTTTCCGGGGTGATAACTCAATTCAAAATCGTAGTCCTTTAAGAATTCGAGCCATCTTCGTTGCCTCATATTCAACTCCTTCTGGTCGAATAAGTACTTCAGACTCTTGTGATCACTAAACACTTCAAACCTCGATCCATACAAGTAGTGTCTCCACACTTTCAAAGCAAACACCACTGCGGCTAACTCCAAATCATGCGTTGGATAGTTCCTCTCGTGAACCTTCAGTTGTCTTGAAGCATATGCTACCACATTACCCCCTTGCATAAGCACTCCGCCAAGTCCTAACTTCGAAGCATCGCAATACACGACGAACGACTCTTTGGCATCGGGTAAAATCAACACGGGTGCAGTAGTCAATCTTCTCTTGAGCTCTTGGAAGCTCTTCTCACAAATACCATCCCAAACAAACGCTTGATCTTTCCTTGTCAACTTGGTTAACGGTAAAGCCAACTTCGAAAAACCTTCGATGAATCTTCTATAATAACCGGCCAAACCAAGGAAACTTCTAATCTCTGAAACAGATTCCGGCGTTCCCCACTGTGACACAGCGTCAACCTTCGCAGGATCTACCGCGATTCCTCCACTTGAAATTATATGCCCTAGGAAACTCACCTCTTTCATCCAAAATTCACACTTTGACAACTTGGCATACAACTTCTTCTCCTTCAAGACTTGCAAAACAATCCTCAAGTGCTCTTCGTGCTCTTCCTCGGATTTTGAGTAAATCAAAATGTCGTCGATGAACACCACCACGAATCTATCCAAAAATGAATGGAAAATTCGGTTCATATACTCCATGAAAACTCCAGGTGCATTGGTCACACCAAACGGCATAACTGAATACTCGTAGTGCCCATACCTCGTCCTGAATGCAGTCTTAGGTATGTCTTCCGTCTTCACTCTAATCTGATGGTATCCAGATCTCAAATCGATCTTACTAAACACGCAAGCTCCAACTAGTTGATCCATCAAATCATCTATCCTCGGAAGTGGATATTTATTCTTGATCGTCACTTTGTTCAACTGACGATAGTCTATACATAATCTCATGCTTCCATCTTTCTTCTTTACCAACAAAACAGGTGCTCCCCATGGCGAAACACTCGGTCGAACAAACCTCTTCTCAAGCAGTTCTTCAAGTTGCTTCTTCAATTCATTCAACTCTGACGCTGACATCCGATACGGCGCCATCGATATCGGACTAGTTCCAGGTACTAGGTCGATAGAAAACTCTACCTCTCGCTTTGGAGGCACGTCAGATATATCATCCGGAAACACATCTGGGAATTCACAAACGATCGGTAACTCTTCTATCTTAACTCCTCCTTCGAGTTTCAATGATGCAAACATCATGAACATCTCGGCATGTTCTTTCAATGCTTCCGATACTTCCTTCCCGCTCATCAAATGCAAGTTCTCCTCCGGCTTCGGAAAAACAACGGCCTTCTCACGACAGTTGATATGAATTCGGTTGAAGATTAACCAATTCATACCAAAAATTACATCCATACCACTAAGTGGAATACACACTAAATCCATACCAAAGTGCCTATCAAAAATGGTTACGGGGCAGTTACGACATACTTGTCGGGTAATTACTGAACCATTAGCAGGAGTTTCTATTTCCATCCTACCCGTCATATCCGTTAAAGGAATACTAAGACGCTTCGCACAATCCAAAGAAATAAAAGAATGCGTCGCTCCCGTATCTATAATCGCAATTAAAGGAGTGTCATAGATGAAACACGTACCTCTAATGAGATTGTCCTCAAGGCTAGCATCCTCTCCACTCAAAGCAAACACCTTGCCCATCACATTCTTGGGCTTCTTACAAGTCAGACTCTTGTGGCCTTCATCTCCACAGTTGAAACACACCACTTTTCCTCTACAAACCTCGGTCTTGTGGCCCAGCTTTCCACAATTCTTACACCTATCTCCCTTCTTCGGGCAATCATAAGACATATGACCCCTTTCTCCACAGTTGTAACAATTCCCATTCACCGGCTTCTTACCACCACTTGTATTCCCTTTACCGCGGTTGTCATAAGGTTTTCCGCGCTCTTGTCCTTTCCCTTTTCGGTCGTTCACAGCTTTGTAGTAGTTCACCTTTGCCCTACCATCTTCATCACAGATCCTACTCTTGTTCACAAGGGTCGCAAAATCCCTTATCTGTGAAAATCCAATCATATGCTTAATGTCTGGACGTAGACCACTTTCAAACTTCACGCACTTGTCGTTCTCCGCTTCCAAAGTGTTGTAATGCGGGCTAAACGCACACAAAGTCTCAAACTTGACGGCATAGTCAGCTACCGTCATATTTCCCTGTTTCAACTCCATGAATTCCACCACTTTCTTGTTCTTCACATCCACAGGAAAATACTTAACCAAAAATTCTCTTTTAAACATTGCCCATGGTATAGCCATACCACCGGGTCCTAGCCTCAACTTGGCGTTCTTCCACCACACGTTCGCTTCCTCACGCAACACATATGTTCCAAGGGTTGTCTTCCCTTCCTCGGAACAATCCATTGCTTCAAAAATTATTTCAAGTTCCTCCAGCCACTTGTGAGCTCCATCCGGGTTGTAACCTCCGGTAAATGTTGGCGGTTTCTGCTTCATGAACCGTTCCAACCTCATCTCTACCTCTCTTCCAGGTTGATGATCTCTAACCACTATGTTGGTGAGTGCGGCCAAAGCCTCCGCAATCTGAGCATTCGTTCTCGCAGCAGCCATGATTCCTGAACGAATCACAACTAGACGTTAGAAAGTACTAACAGTGTTCCCTACACATGCTCATACGGGGAAAAGAAAAGTCCTAATTGGTTCACACGAACCGACCTGCTCTGATACCACTATTGTAACACCCTAACCCATACTACCCTTAAAAACGTAATTTTAAAAACTTTTTAACAAGTGTAAAGGCAGAGTGCCACGCGGTAATTAAAACACAAGCATACACACAGAGCGTCATGAAGTTTAACATGAAAAGCAACAGCGGATTCATACATACCAAGCATGCATATATATACATAAGCCATATTCATCCCTAAGGATGTCACTTATACAAGAACTAGCATATCAAAAGGTAACACCGATATACGATGAAATCCAAGCGTAATCCCCGACTCGATGTTACATTACCAGAGCATCTACTATTTACAAACTCTAACCAAAAGCTAGTACTAAGAGGAGTAATCTATGCTAAGTCTCCTCACCAAAAGGTACTTCAACACCCAGCTAAAACAGTAGTCTAAACGTCGGCACAGTCCTCAGCCTGAATATCTGAACCCCCAAAGGTCCAGCAAATAACACAAAGCAGAGAGTTAGAAAACATAATCGCATATCATACGAGCATAAGAAAGGTCTTGCACTTTCGAACTACATCATACATATTCTAACTCACGCCAAAACATCGCACTAAACGATTATCAATTAATAAGGTTCAACACAATTCAACCAAATAATGTCACTTACCATTTATCAAATATATGCGCATTTACCCTAAGGTATCTAATGCCAATTAGTTCACTGTCATGCCATCCCTAGACATAACTGATAAGCGACTGTTTAGGATCGTCTTGAAAACAGGTAAAAGAGGAACTTGACCCTAACCGCGACCTGCCGGTAGAACCAAAGTTATCAAGGAAAAGAGGAACTTGACCCTAACCGCGACCTGCCGGTAGAACCAAAGTTATCAAAGAAAGTGCGACCCTAACCGCGACCTGCCGGTAGAACCAACACTATAAAGTTCTTATCTCAAGAACAATGTTCTTATCACAAGAACAAAGAAAAAGTTCTCACAAGAGAAACTCTCAAATTAGATTATATTCCAAGTTGTTTGAAAAGTACATGATAGTCCTATTTATAGCATATCCTTACATAGTAGGATTTATTGTCCACTACCATACATTCACCATAGGACTTAGAAAATTCCCACTAACATGCTTATAAATTCCCACTAGCCACTATAATGACTTAGTGCACCACTAGGAAGCATCTAGAGAGCCTAGGGAGCAACTAAAGGTCATCTAAAAACTCTCCTAATACCAAAAACGAAAATTACAATAAAAATAAAGAAAATTGGACTTAATTGTTTTTTTTATTTAGTCCAATATTATTAGACCACAATTCAGCCCAAGGATGCTTCTTATCATATGAATTGGGTTTCAAGTTGGGCTCAAGCATCTTCATCCAAATATTTTTTATGCATTTTTTTATAGGTTTCCTTCCACATGTTTAGGGAACTCATGATCGTATCATTCTCTCCCTCTTCAAGAGGATTTGTCCTCAAATCCAAACCTGCATAAATAACTAAAAGATTAGTAACAAAAATTCTCTCTTTTGAATATTTCCTTTCTTTTTGCAAGTTGAATTTTTCTTCTTCAATCTTCTCAAAGTTGACATCTTTTTCAACCTCCTCATTTATTTTTCTCTCATAAATTTCCTTCGCTTCACATTCATTTTTCTTTTCTTCTTTTCTCTCAATATTTTCTTTCTCCTCCACTTCTATAACATCATTATATTTTCTCTCACAATTTTCCATCTTCTCTACTTCCTTTTCTTTACTTCTCTCAAAAGTAAGATTTCTATCTTCTTCACTAACTTCTCCTTGAGATAAAGACTCTAGAGTACAAGAAGTAAAATAAACATTATTAAAAGGAATGATGACATTTTCGGTAGCCACAAAAACGCTATCAATTTCTTTTTCGATAATCTCTTCTTTTTCTTTCTCACTCTTAGGAATGGTGACATTTTCGATAGCCACAAAAATGTTCTCAATTTCTTTTTCAATAATTTCTTCTCCCTTCACTTCACTTTCAAGTTTCTCCTTGCTCTCTTGTTTTCTTTTCTCTCTACCAATCTCTTTATTTTGGAAGTTACCCCAAAATACATCAAAATTTGCAATATGTTTTTTCGTTTGTCCCTCACTTTTCATTCTTCTATTTTCTATCTCCTTTTCTCCGTTTCTTTTTTTATAATTTTTTCTATAATTCCTCTCTATGCGATCAAACTTTTCATGAAGCTTTTGAAATTCTTGAAATAATAACTTCTCCAAATGTTTCATGGAGACATGCTTTTCTTCCTCCATATTTTTTTTTCAACTCTTTTTTTTTTAACAAGATAAAAAAAATGATAGATCAAACCTGATTTCAAGAGCCGAAGCTCTGATACCAACTGATAAGCGACTGTTTAGGATCGTCTTGAAAACAGGTAAAAGAGGAACTTGACCCTAACCGCGACCTGCCGGTAGAACCAAAGTTATCAAGGAAAAGAGGAACTTGACCCTAACCGCGACCTGCCGGTAGAACCAAAGTTATCAAAGAAAGTGCGACCCTAACCGCGACCTGCCGGTAGAACCAACACTATAAAGTTCTTATCTCAAGAACAATGTTCTTATCACAAGAACAAAGAAAAAGTTCTCACAAGAGAAACTCTCAAATTAGATTATATTCCAAGTTGTTTGAAAAGTACATGATAGTCCTATTTATAGCATATCCTTACATAGTAGGATTTATTGTCCACTACCATACATTCACCATAGGACTTAGAAAATTCCCACTAACATGCTTATAAATTCCCACTAGCCACTATAATGACTTAGTGCACCACTAGGAAGCATCTAGAGAGCCTAGGGAGCAACTAAAGGTCATCTAAAAACTCTCCTAATACCAAAAACGAAAATTACAATAAAAATAAAGAAAATTGGACTTAATTGTTTTTTTTATTTAGTCCAATATTATTAGACCACAATTCAGCCCAAGGATGCTTCTTATCATATGAATTGGGTTTCAAGTTGGGCTCAAGCATCTTCATCCAAATATTTTTTATGCATTTTTTTATAGGTTTCCTTCCACATGTTTAGGGAACTCATGATCGTATCATTCTCTCCCTCTTCAAGAGGATTTGTCCTCAAATCCAAACCTGCATAAATAACTAAAAGATTAGTAACAAAAATTCTCTCTTTTGAATATTTCCTTTCTTTTTGCAAGTTGAATTTTTCTTCTTCAATCTTCTCAAAGTTGACATCTTTTTCAACCTCCTCATTTATTTTTCTCTCATAAATTTCCTTCGCTTCACATTCATTTTTCTTTTCTTCTTTTCTCTCAATATTTTCTTTCTCCTCCACTTCTATAACATCATTATATTTTCTCTCACAATTTTCCATCTTCTCTACTTCCTTTTCTTTACTTCTCTCAAAAGTAAGATTTCTATCTTCTTCACTAACTTCTCCTTGAGATAAAGACTCTAGAGTACAAGAAGTAAAATAAACATTATTAAAAGGAATGATGACATTTTCGGTAGCCACAAAAACGCTATCAATTTCTTTTTCGATAATCTCTTCTTTTTCTTTCTCACTCTTAGGAATGGTGACATTTTCGATAGCCACAAAAATGTTCTCAATTTCTTTTTCAATAATTTCTTCTCCCTTCACTTCACTTTCAAGTTTCTCCTTGCTCTCTTGTTTTCTTTTCTCTCTACCAATCTCTTTATTTTGGAAGTTACCCCAAAATACATCAAAATTTGCAATATGTTTTTTCGTTTGTCCCTCACTTTTCATTCTTCTATTTTCTATCTCCTTTTCTCCGTTTCTTTTTTTATAATTTTTTCTATAATTCCTCTCTATGCGATCAAACTTTTCATGAAGCTTTTGAAATTCTTGAAATAATAACTTCTCCAAATGTTTCATGGAGACATGCTTTTCTTCCTCCATATTTTTTTTTCAACTCTTTTTTTTTTAACAAGATAAAAAAAATGATAGATCAAACCTGATTTCAAGAGCCGAAGCTCTGATACCAACTGATAAGCGACTGTTTAGGATCGTCTTGAAAACAGGTAAAAGAGGAACTTGACCCTAACCGCGACCTGCCGGTAGAACCAAAGTTATCAAGGAAAAGAGGAACTTGACCCTAACCGCGACCTGCCGGTAGAACCAAAGTTATCAAAGAAAGTGCGACCCTAACCGCGACCTGCCGGTAGAACCAACACTATAAAGTTCTTATCTCAAGAACAATGTTCTTATCACAAGAACAAAGAAAAAGTTCTCACAAGAGAAACTCTCAAATTAGATTATATTCCAAGTTGTTTGAAAAGTACATGATAGTACTATTTATAGCATATCCTTACATAGTAGGATTTATTGTCCACTACCATACATTCACCATAGGACTTAGAAAATTCCCACTAACATGCTTATAAATTCCCACTAGCCACTATAATGACTTAGTGCACCACTAGGAAGCATCTAGAGAGCCTAGGGAGCAACTAAAGGTCATCTAAAAACTCTCCTAATACCAAAAACGAAAATTACAATAAAAATAAAGAAAATTGGACTTATTTGTTTTTTTTATTTAGTCCAATATTATTAGACCACAATTCAGCCCAAGGATGCTTCTTATCATATGAATTGGGTTTCAAGTTGGGCTCAAGCATCTTCATCCAAATATTTTTTTATGCATTTTTTTATAGGTTTCCTTCCACATGTTTAGGGAACTCATGATCGTATCAATAACTAAATGCATGTGGTACCAAGGTGTCTCACCAACGGTGGACCAAGAACAGTTTTATATCTTGCTGGATATGTCGGAACTTACCGAACCATCTTATCTCCCTTGGATAAGCCAACACAGTTTTATATCCTGTTGGATAGCAACTCCGGACTCATGGATTCATCTAATCCGATCCTCGGCTTCATTATGGACACATAATCCATTTTCGTTATTGGAACCCAAGTTTCCAATGTTCACATACAATCATGAATGCATGTATGCATACACATATCAACCATATGATATTCTCTAGCTCGAAGCTACTCTTTTATGAATGCGGGAACACAATCCTAACACATTCACTTAACATTGCAATTTAACGCCAAAACATCACATTGCTCATTTTAAGCTACAACTTATTGCATACACGTTTATCAATCATATAACGATTAACAATAAGCATTAACAGTATCAACATGTATCAACAATCATGTAAGGATACTCTTAAACCATGTTACAAGTGCCTAATCACACTTACAAACATCAACAAAAATTGCTGTCACAGAGGCCTTCGCTAAGCGAAGCCTCAGCGAGACATGGCGAACCTCACCAGGAAGTCACCTGCTCATGGCGAGCATTGGCGAGCTTCAACGAACTATTCGCTGAGCGAAGGCTTAGCGAGCCTACGCGAACCTCACCCGGGAGTCACCTGCTCATGGCGAGCATTGGCGAGCCTCAGCGAACATGTTCGCTACAGCGAACTCCTGGTCGCTTAGCGAACTATACCAGAAAAATATCTGTTCTTGAGTTTCAATAAGGCGGTTTAACATTGAATCAACTCAAAAATTCATCCAAACATGTTATAAATTCTTATAAACAGCTATTTCAAGCATATATGGTATCAAGGAACATTAATCATCTCTTCCAAACATCCAAATACCTCAAACAATCAAAATCATGCCAATTTCTTGGGTTTTAAGCAACTTTCATAAACTTTTTCAACATGATCCAAACACATACATATTTATCATGAAATCAAGCTAGTGATTAACACATACAAAGTGATGATGAAGAACATCACACTCACATACAAAAGCTTAATCAAAAGTCTAAAAGAAATTGAGTGGGAGAGTTCGGGAATGGAGACATAGACAATCTCCCCTCTCCTTGCCACTCAAGAATCATGAATTCTAATCTCTTACCTTAAGTTTGGTGATGATTCCTAGCCTTCCCTTGCTCAAGCTTTCTCTCTTGATCAAACCCTAGCTTAGCTCTATCTTGCTTCTAAGACAAAAGATCATGAAATGAGCTAAGTCTCATGACAAGTTTTCCTTAAAAACCTCTCTCTAAAAGTCATGAACCAAGCCCAATTGGCTTAGGCCCATATGGCCTCTCACGCCCTTTAAGCCCAAAACAAGTGTTCTCGCGTCTAATAACTTACGTTCGGCTAAATAATTATTCGCCGCTCACTAAAATAATAAAAGTCAATTAATAAATAAAATAACATTTAATAAAATATACGAATACGAAAAATGGGTCGTTACAGTAATGAGTTAATTAATTGTGTCTAATCGTTAATATTTAAATGAGGACTCATCTAAGAATTTCTCGGATCAGGACACCATTTAACATTACCTTTTGTTTTAAAACTCAGTTGAACACTTAAATCATTTTGTTTTTAATTTCAGTATACACAAACTAATAATACGTAACTAAATATGTTTTCCTATACACCAAGTTAGTAGGATCAAAATTTAACGTTGACTAGTTGATAGCCTATGATGACTCACACTGCTTTCATTAAAGCTATGCTTTCATTAAGGCTATGTTTGGTAAAAATAGTTTTTGGCTGATAAACTAGCTAATAGTTTTTGGCTGATGGCTGATGATTGATATCTTATAATTGATAAGCTGATTGAAGTGTTTGGTAAAGTTAGCGGTTCAACTTACTGATAAATGTAAAATAACATAAAAGGACATTGTTAATTAAGATAGTAATTTAAATTTATTAATTAATATATTTCTTATATTTTATTATTAAATTAATTTGTGTATGCTCAAATTTAATTTAATTTAATTTTAATGTAATATATATTTAACGTCAAAGTGTATATATACATTTTTTATTTATAACAAAATTTATATCAAATTAAAACGAAAAATAAGTTATATATATACATATATGATAATAAGTCACACTGCATTGTATCTCTCAAACTACACAAGCGTAAAACAATAAATAGCAAAAAAAAAAAAACAGGTGTCATCCTCTAAGGTAGTCCACATAGGATTTTAAGTTTCATGACAAGACAAAAAATTAGCTTAATTTAGACAATGTTTTCAAATTTGAAAATGGAGGGAAAAAATGGTGAACAAAAGCTTCAAAGGGTCAGCTTGGTTCTCTGGCCCAGTCCAATAAACCCACATGGATGAACAAAAAAAACAAAATGAGCTAGCAAGTAGTGTCACTTTCATTTCTCTTCCCACGTTGCTTTCTCTGTCTCTTTTCTTTTTCCTTCTTCACTAACCCATTTTGGTGAAAAAACCAAAAGCATGTTTTCAAATTTCAAATTCAAAAACTTCAATACAATCTTTATCTTTGTGACTCCTCCTTTCTTTCTTCCATTGCATATACAAGATTCTCTCTCTTCTTTTCTTTTTTTCATCCTCCATCTCTCTCAAAACAACAACTCACGCACAACAACAAAGCTGATAACCTTCCTCCGTATCAAATCGGCACACCACCATCTCATCCTTTAATATGAAACCAAAAATGCCGACAACAATTGTTTTTCCGGTAACACTCTTAATCTCAGGTTCTTTCATTTTTTAAATCCCTAATTTTCTTCAATTGTATTTCTAACCCTCTTTATCGTTTTTTTCAATTCTGAATTAGAGGCAAAAAAATTGGTCTGAAACCCTAACAAATTAATCACGTCAATCAGGTGAGAGATATCTAATTTTTTTTTTTTGTTTCTGTTATTGTTGTTTCAAATGAATTTTGATCTATTTTGCTGTTTTCACTTAGATACATGGAGTAACTTTGATTTTGATTTCAAGCAAAATATCAATTGAAGCGGCGATGTATTGAAGTAACTTTGGTGATCTTTGGATTTTCATGAAGGAATGTTCAAAGGGCTTCTCAAAAAACAAGGTAGGTCTTTTGATTTTCTAAATCTACTGTTTAAATATTTTACTATAATAATGATTGTTTTTCTAACTCTATTGATTTCAATATTTGCTTTAATTGGTGTTCCTAATTTGTTTTCTAATTTCATTCAATATTTGCTTTATTGTTTTCTAATTTCCTAATTTGGATTTTTGTGTCAAAGAAAAAACTTTCCTTGGATTTCATGAGTTTTGATTATTTGTTTTTTCTTTGAATTTCTGTTGAAATTATTATTATTATTATTATTATTATTTTGGCTTTGGATTTCATGACTAATTAAATGCATGTTCAAATTGAGATTTCTTCCTTTCATGTATCTAAAGACACAGGTTTCTGCAATTTTCACTTTGACCTTGCAACAAAGTTTGTAGTTACTGGTTTTTTTTTTTTTTTTTTTGTAAATAAGTTTTGATTGTTGGATAACCTCAGTTCCTAATTTTTCTCAATTGATAACAACCTCTTTTTAATTTGATTTCAAATTAGCAACTAATATAAAATATCCTATCAATTAGTTGTTACTTATTTTACTTAAGTGGCAACCACTTTAATTAGTTGTTCTTGATGGCAACCACTTTATTATATATCAATGCATAAAAAATAAAATCAATTAGCCGTTTACCAATCCCTAATTTTATTCCATTCTCTTTTTTCGGCAAAAGACAAGTAACAGTGATTTTGAATACAAGGAAAATCAATTGAAGCTGCAATGGAAGGAACCTCCATCAAGAAGGAAACACCGTCGGATCTGCTATTAGCAAGGACACATAGCAGGAACCAGTTCAAGTGATATTATTATTGTTAATGTTTTTTTTTTTATGGTGTTTTGGTTTGATGGTGTGCTTTGTGACAGTTTTAGTTGATGTTAGTTTTATTGTGCTGTTATTTATAAGCCTAAGAAAAATTAAGAACTCTCAATCTCTCATATTTACATGAAAAGAAAAATCTGGTATAAAAAAATGTCAACCAGCTTTGGATTATGAAAAAAGATGTTTCTCATTATTGTGTTTCATTCATTTTCGTATTTCATATCATTATATTTTATTCCTTCAATTTGTAATGATGTTGCTTCCTGCTCTACTTAGATCTTTGCTTTATTTTTTTGTTTTCATGTGCAATCAGAGGTTCTTGCTGCTCATCAATTTGAGGATAAATAAAGGTATGCCATGTTAACAATCAAAACAACTATCCATTTTCTTTCTAACGTGATGAGAATTTGCTTCATCTTTTCTCAAGGTTTTTTTGTTCCGTTCTGTTTATTTCGAAATATCTTATTTGAATTGAGGGGATGAAGACTATCAAATTGAGGGGTCAAGTTTATGAATTTCCATGGATTAGTTTTTTATGAAACTATATTTATATGAATTAGATTTGCTTGAATTAGTGTAATGAATATGAAAAAATATGATTATTTTTGGAATTTTTTTATTTTTTCCTGATCAATTTTACAATTTTACTTTAGTTGCATACTTTAACTACACATTTGGTCCCTTACGTTTATTTTAAGTTTCAATTTGGTCCCTTACGTTTAAAAAGTATCAATTTGGTCCCTTACGTTTCCATTAAGTTTCAATTTAGTCCTTTCCGTCAATTTTGTCACATGTGGCAATCAATTCATATATGTGGACTGACACGTGGACACTTTAACACAGTGACACATGTATAGTTCAAACGGTGTTAGTGACAAAACTAACGGAAATGACTAAATTGAAACCTAATAGAAACGTAAGGGACCAAATTGATTCTTTTTAAACGTAAGGGACCAAATTGAAACCTAAAATAAATGTAAGGGACCAAATGTGTAGTTAAGCTTTTTTTTTTTACTTTATGATTAATTATAGGATAAAGATTTCTGAAAACTTTAATCCTCAGATTTCTAGGAATTTTGATTATCATGATGCAAAGTTTATTTCTATCACATGTAAAAGAAGTTGCATAAGATATTTTTCATCAATACTTTCATTGGTTGATTGGTTAGAACAATACTTGAATGAGTTAATTGGTTTGTGTGTTGAAACATAATGCTTTTAATAACACTAAGTAGTGTTGTGCTAATTTGAAGCTCTAATTTTTTACGACCAAAACACCTGTTTTAATGATATTGAATGAAAGGATGCATTTTTTGGCAGACTTCACGTTTTGACCTTGAACTCCTACTTTTGGTAATTCTTTCACAGTCAAACAAAAAAAAATTGGCAAGGCAGAACACACAGTGTTGTGTCACTTTCAGCTCTGCTTTTCTTCTTTTCTTTGTGCATCTTGACCATCCCATTTTGGTGAAAAATCAAAAGTTGTTACTTTGCAATCCTATTCTACAAGCTGTGACAAATGTTTTCAAAATTCAAATTTCAAAAATCCCTCTGAAGTTTAAAAAACAATGCTTACCTTTGTGACTCCTCTTTTTCTTCCTTTGTGATTCCTCTTTTGGACAATTTTTTGAATTGACCATTGAGAAGCAATTGTTATCGTGTAATGTTGTAATGGGCAATATTTTTCGTAAGCCCAGTTTAATTCCCAACACAAACAAAAAAAATTGGCAAGGTCAGATCATTTTAATTTGTATATATTATAAGGATTCTCCCTCTTCTCTGTTTTTTTTGCCTCCTCCATCTCCAATAATAGGTGAGATGGGGTGCATTTCCATCCTCACTTTGGTTGATTAATGTCTTGAACACAATCAGGTGAGATCTATATAAATTTTTTTCCCTGTTCTTGCTTTTATTGTTGAACACAATCAGTTTTATTTCTTTTTTTATTTTTTTATTTTGTATTTAAATGACAACACTGACAGACAAATTTGGCCAATCGAAAGGATTTGCTTACCTAGAATTTGTTGAGGTACATGTTGTTCAGAATGATCTCATTTTAAATGAAACTGAATTGCATGGCCGACAGCTAAAGGTATTTTTATCTGATTATCTGTGTAAATTCAATTAATCACTCCATGTTTACATTCATTTTTACTTGAATTATGATTTTTCCTTCAGGCGTCTGCGAAATGTACAAATGTGCCTGGATTGAAGCAGTATTTTGGAAGAAGACCTGCTGGTTTACGAGCAAGGAGGCCTTTCATGCCTTCACCATTCTATCCACCACATGCTTACTGGTAAGCTATCATTAGAAGCTAAATAAACTACTTACCTAGAATTTGTTGTTACTTTTGTTTGTCTCTATCATCCATTTTGTAAATTTTATGTCTTAAAAAGTAAATATGTTACTTTTTGTTTACATGGTGCTTCACATTGTGACTGTTATATTTGAAATTAGTGGATGGATTTGCTTCACATGTGTCTTTGTTGTGCCATAGAAAAAAGGAAAATAACAAAGTCAACAATTCAATTGTTTTGTAGTGATTAGTATTAGTATGTTTGCTTGCATCCAGATTCACAACATATGTTGAATTTAGGTCCTTTGAGATATAATTGCAAGTTGCTTCAATTACATTTTATATTGTTATTGTTATTACGAGATTATATGTTTTCTCCTATATTGATTGATATTTTAGTTGTTAGTTTCATTGTTGGGTATATGGCTTGATTGAAGGTTTATGAAAGAATCCTACATCCATATGATATGACAAGATGATCAAGAGAATAGTTGAATGGTTGTTCCAGATGCTCATAAGTAAGTAAGATGCATCTTATTTTTTAGTTTACTTTATTGATAGAATAGAGGTTCACCCAATTTATGGTATTTAAACTTAATGTTATAGAATAATTCATTTTTTAGTATATAATGCTTGATTGAAGGTTTATAGGCCTCAACTGCAATGTAAGATTATAAGATAAATTTTGTGGAATGTTGTAAGGTTGCAAAGAATCTGCCATTTATTTGATGTAAGGCTTATTTTTTTATTTTTTTTGAAGAAGCTAAATTATGTAAGGCTTATTGAAAAGGAATCAAATGTGCTTCTATTTGATCGAGAGTAGTATAATCTCTCATATACCTTACTTTGAAGGGTGTTTGGTAGTCTAAGGTTTTGCTTTTAGTTTTATCATCACCAACCCATTGTCTTCTGTTATAATTTTGTCATCAACTATTTTTGACATGAGTGTGGAATGGTTGCAGGAAAGAGGTAAGATGAAGGGAGGTTACAAAGGGAGATAGCGCTAACACAAATTGTTACAGAACAATGAGATAATTTTGAGGATTATATTTAGTTTTATTATAGTGTGTATTATTTCTTTGATTTTCCTTTCCATTACTTAATTTCATTTTATTATTACTACTAAGTGCAAGAATTATAACTATAGAGGACATTAAGAGCATACCATTAGCCTATTGTTACTCCTACCGTCATGATAGAGATTGTATGGGAACTAGGCCTTGAATCTTTTCTAGGCATGTGATCTATTTGTAATCTTTTTAGATATGATTTGTAGCATACTTCTCTTTTTATATGTTGCTTTCCCTACAATGTTTTTGGGGATAATTTTAGTGAAAAAAATGAAAGCAAAGTGCTTGCACATTGAAAAACTTGTGTAAATTACGGCATAGTTTTTTAAATAGGTGAAGTAGTGTAAACCAAATGAATTAAAACAAGAGACATATTAGTTTTGTGTTGTATATATAATTTTTTCAAAAAATTGGTATAAAAAGATGTCAAAAAGCTTTGATTTTTGAAAAAAGACATTAGTTTCTCATTATTATCATACAAATGTTATTTTATGACAATATAAATTTGAAGGTAATCGGAAATCTCCTAATATTGGGTTCCATTCATTAAGTTTTTCTTGGTTCAAGAGATTTCATTTTGCCAACAACTTATATTTATCAGATAACATTTACTCTTCACACAAACTTGCAACATATATCCACATGAGCTTATGAACAATGTTGATAGTTATCTAACAAAATTTTAAGGGTAACTACAAAATACGTCATCTAAATGGAGAGGAAAAACAAAATGGACCAAACATTAATTTACCAATAATATTAGAGCATGAATTTCATATCACAAGGAAATGGAGTAATATTTCTCACTTAATTAGACTAACTACAATTTAGTAATTCTAACTTCTATGTATTAACGATTCACGACTTAAGAATTCCAATTTTAATGATAAAATAGTTCAATCTCATCTAACTCACGGAGACTGTATGATTTTGTGTAGACTTTATCATACGCTCTATGTTTTGTGTATCCATTCAAGATTACATTAGTTTTTTATGAAATTTATAATTTCATAATTGTTTACGTGGAAATTTGGTAAACAACCGCTAGTTTAAGTATTTAAACTCGCTAGACCAACTAGTAAATCTCAGGACAATTTTGTGTTTTGTTTACTTAGAAAAATTGTTCGAATGTTCGTTTTAAAAGAAAAACAAACACTTAAGAGTTAAATCTTTTGCAAACAATAAGAAAGAATGCTAGTTCGAATCGTCTCGAAACATCAATTTCATAAATAAACATTAAATAAAGCTAAAGAACATTGCTGGAAAGTAAATTGCATTGAAATGTAAAGCAGTTACAAGTAAATGGTTCACAAAACATACATTTCTCCTCAGATATTCCTTTCGTTCGAACGCTGAGTACTTAGAATTTTCAGAGAGAGTTTTGTATAAAATTTTGTGACCCTTGTTCTGAATGAAAAACTGCTATAAATACTAAAGTGAAGTGGTAACTGCTTCTTGATCATCTGGACGTCCTTCGATCGGCCACGTCGACCCACATTCTCCACTTTCAATCTTCACTCCTTCAGCGCGCGCCAATGCTTATTGGGCCGTTGCTGTTTCTTTTGGGCCTGACCCAGCTAGCCCTTCGACTCGATCTGTGCTTTCGACAGGTTCTTGACAAAACTAAACCCAAACGTACCTTTCAAAGTCTTCGAAACCCTCTTCCGTTTCAACATGATTGATACTTCGACACAACATTTGAAAGTTTTACTTTAACAATATAACCTTCAAATAAATGTTGGACCTACCAATTATATTTCATTGATAAGTACCAAATTTATATCCAACAAATTGCCCCCCAAAAATGCCACTTTCGACTGTGTCTATCGAAGGAGGAAGTAGCATTTTTGAAAGTACTAATGGATATCTTCATTTTTTTTTCAATTATTTCTCCTATCGTTTGGGCTGATATCCAAAATTTTGGATTGGCTCCAAAATTTGTTTCTTTTTCCACTTGTCAAGGGATTTGGACACTTGTCTGCGCAAGAAGTTGAAGAAGTTGTTATATTCCTTTTTGGATTATTTTAATCCTACGATCACACGCCTCTATAAATAGCCAAATCCTCTCTTCGTTGTTCTTTTTCCACACTCTTTCTTTCAACTGTTCATCTTCTTCCTTAACATCTGAGAATTCTTCGCCGAATCTCTTGCTTCCAAACACCTTCAACTTTGAAACTTTACTTATCATCACATCGCCAGCCTTTTCTTTTCTCAGCTTCTTTCTAAACTGTTCCAAACAACCCGCGATTCCCAATCTCAACCCTAATCGTCGCTTTTCCGCAAAGTTCTTGAACTTCAACAATGGCGTCAAGTTCAAACGTTGGAAAATTACTTCCCTACGCCGGCAAGTGGACCACTACCACACTTTCTTCTTATGAAGAAGATGTTGTTCCAGAACCCTCGCTGCGAACTGACTTACAAAAGGTTTGGGAAAGCCAGGTAATCTTCCCTTATTCCATTGATAATCTGGTGCATGCATTTGGGGGACCTAAACCAGATGACATAAATCGTAATCCTAACACCATACCCATTTTTCCTGTTTACAAGCTCTGTACTCTTAGGGTCTTTCTTAGTGAACCCTATAACTTCAGTTACATTAAAGCGCCTAATAGGGTGTTTCGATCAACTCCTTCTTTAAATGACCAATACCTTAATTGGTTAGATAGAATAAAATAGGACAAGGCTGATATTTGGCAAGCGTGTGGTATTTATGACCTTATTCAACTCTCTAGGACAGGTCTTAAATATCAACAAGAAATGATTATTGCTGCTTTACATTTCTTTGAATCTTCCACCAACACTTTCCACTTCGAATGTGGCATGATGACCCCTACACTACTTGATGTTGCTGCTATTACTGGTTTATCACCCCTTGGGGACACTTATGATCCCTCTAAAGCTTCTGACACCATCAAGTTTGATTTTCGAAACAAATCTTACTCCAAATATATCCTTGAGAATTGAAAGACTGATAATGAGGTAAGTGCTGAGGAACATGTTGCTTTTTTAACCCTCTGGCTATCTCAGTATGTTTTCTACACTCAATCTCTCCAAGTGGCCAAAAAATTCATTCCTATGGCCATTCAGCTGCATGAATGTCAGCAATTTAGTTTTGCTCGACTTATTCTTGGATGTCTTTATGAATCCATGAGAGATGCTTGTGAGCATCTTAAGAAGACAGGTGACAGATCCACCTTCTTAGGAGCTGACCCTTTCTGGTTGCTGCAATTATGGCTGAATGCCACATTTCATGCAGAACTTGACCTTTTCTTGCCTGAGCCATTTTATGAGGAATCGCTCGCGCGCCAAGTCGAAGGCACAAGGCTAGCAAGGCTGGTTCCTAGGGAGAGAGGCCTTGCTTATGATGTGGCCTTCCAACAATACTTCAATGCCTTCCTCAACTTGAAAAAGTTCAAGCCGAGTTTTGCTCCCTTCGTGGACAGGCCACTTGGCCCTCCTTGGTTTACTCAACATTTTCCTTCTCCACCAGATCTCGAGGAGGTGGTCGACAACATTTGGAGTGCCTATTTGATGCCCACAGTTTTATCTTGTCGAATTGGGTTGACATCTGGAGATTTTGGGCTGGTTGGCTACTTCCCAAACTTGGTGTCTCGCCAATTTGGATTAACCCAAATACTCCCAAAGAACATATACTTGGAGGAAAGGGAAATTTGCTTAGGCAAATATAGCATGACGGAGCCACAGTTCCGTACATTTTTGAACCATTTCAGCAAACCTTCCTATGAGCTTACTCCATTCGAGTTTGCTCCTTCTCATGCCTGCAACAGGGAATTCTTTAAATGGTGGTCTCTCCACTACGAGGGACGCCTGGTCAATAGGGCTGCCTTGCTCACTGCTATTTCTGATGGATTCGACTCATTCATTGTAACACTCCAACTAAATTGTCTAGAATATTTAGTCGAGATATTAATAATTGAATCTGAGTACATTAAAATTACAGAATAAATTAATTGACTTACAAGATATCACATGAATAACGTGATAATATGTTACAATACAGCGGAAGAGAATTAAATTCTAACTTAATAGATTAACATAATAACAAAGAAGAAGACGATAGTCTTCTAATCCGATAATCCAAGCTCAACCTCGATCATCAGTTCCTACCTGGTCCTTGCTCCGGTTAACCTGTTTACCTAAAAAAAAATTGGAAGTCGTGGGATGAGACTACTAAGCCTCAGTGAGCTCCTACTACCCAACTACTGGTGACTACACCGGGACAACTGAAACTAATAGTTTCTAACTTTAACATGAACCTGAATATCTAATAGTCTAATCGTGACATAATCCTGAAGTTTTCATAATATGATAATAAAGCAATAAAGGTGTAACACACATAATAATTATCTTGTCAATTTTATCATAACAGGATCACCCCGGGGTAAGCCGGTCCCGGAGTGCCTGGCCTGGTATTACCGATAATAATGTACGTCGGAATACAACATGAGCTTACAGTTCTTATTACATGATTTTGGATTCTGAATGAATCCCCTGACAAGGTACTAATGACCACGCTTCTTGATATTGGTACTAATGACCAAACATCCTGATAAATTCTGAAACATAATTTATAATCCTGAATGGTTATCCTACCCAAAAGAAAGAAAACCTTCCCGGGGTAATTCTAATTGTCCTGATTCCTGAACCTAAGTTCCTGAGCGTGATAAACATTCTAATCACATAATATTATTACGCTGCTTACGAAATATTCTAGAATAGTCAGGGATATAAAACGAGTGGATTTTTATTTAAAATGTTGATTCTACAGAGTCCTAATCTGATACGCTCGCTTAGCGAAGCAAGATGCTCGCTATGCGAGAATACCAGTTCAATTCTCAGTTTTTACTTTTAAAAGAGTTTATCAGATTCCACCTACAATCTCATTCATGTCCAGTCATAAGCAACTAAAATATTATTATATAATTAGAATGGAGATGGTTTTGGGATTAAACCTTCTCACACAATTATTTCCTAATTTTTCCTATTGTTGTCATGCATAATTTTGGGGAGACTAATTTCCTAACTAATACTAATGTTATCATACATATATTGAATTCGGGGAAACTAAAGGTGCTAACTAATCTAAAAGTTAAGCTTCTAAAGGAACCCACCTGCGATGTCTAGCAATTCCGAGTTGTTCCACACACTCTTAAGCATCCGTTGGTGTCGCTCAAATACGCAACTTCCATGACTGATTTTTCTGCATAATCAGCTTCATAACTCCAACTTCAAACACGTCCATAGAGCTCATCCCTAATCCATAATTTACAAATCAGGTGCCGAAACGACGGGAAAAACGTCAGCTTTCCAAAGAAACAGAAGGAATCTCAATCGGAGTTACAGAGAAAGAGCAGTTACCTTTTTAGTGAGGGTATATCCAGGAATACGGATTTCAACATAAGTTCTCTAAAATCACCAACCCAATTCTTTAAACTCCAAAACTTTGAAAGCTCTTTCTTATTTTTCCTGAATGGTTAATTGAAAGGTTATGAACTTGATCTCCCTCAAACCCACGAGTTTGCATTTTCTCAAAACACCACGTACAACAATACAAAAATTAAGAGATGGAATTAAGGCTTAGAGCTCGCTGGATAGAGGAAGAAATGAGAGAAAACCAAATCTTGAACCTTACCTCAGTTCCCCAAAATATAAGATGATGACAATCTTTTAGTTATGCTCCAACTCAGTTGCTTCTATTAATTCAAGTTTTTGCCCTTTTCTTAGATTCCTTCAAGCTCCTTAATTAATTTCAACCCCTTTTGATTTTGTTCCAGCTCCACCACAATTTCCCAATGTCCTCTTTACACCATAGAAACTCACATACAAATAGTAAAAGTAGGAGCAATGAATCTCATGAGATTTCCAAACGACTAAAAGGGAAAGAGCAATCATTTGAGAGGGAAAACTAGTGATTCTTACCTTTATTTGCTCACATCCAGAACTGATGGTCTTGTAACAAGATTCAAGACTCAGGATTGTTAAATGCAAGCACTAACCCATAAGAAATTGAAGATGGATTTTCTGGGTATTTGACAGAGGCGTGGAGTGAGGGGTGGAAGAGAGAGAGAGCTTGAATAACTTGTCTTGTTTCTTGAATTACTAAAATGAAGGATAAAGGGGGTGGGTGTTGTTGTTTGCGTGAGGAATAGAAGAGAGTTTCTTTGTTCTGTTTTCATGCGTGAAAAGAGAGAGAAGACATTGTGTGTTGTTGTGGTAATGACTAAGAGAGAAAGAAGGAATAGACTTGTCTTCCTTTATAGGTGAGTGGGTCCCTTGACCCTTGTTTTGCTTCTACTTCACGTGGAGGGATAAGGGAAATTAAGGGAAGTTTCAATAAATTTTGTTTCTTTCAATTTCTTGGGTTACTAAAGTGTGGTCCCTCCATGTGTGGTGTTTGAATCATAGACAAACTTCCATTTACTACTCTCATACACTATTAATTATTATTAATTCTAATAATTAGAGTGGGATGTTACAATTTACCACCCTTAAAAGAATTTCGCCCTCGAAATTCAGAGACTTCTTCATATTAACTTCGGAGCATACTATTCCTTACTAGTTTACGGTGTTAAACTTCTCAATTTTTGCTACTATTAATCCAACGTTTAAGTGTGAACATATGCGTACTTACTCGTCATTCATCTCACGGTCAATTATGTCCAGTTCCTTGGAATAAAATATTCCTCTCTCTGACACTTGTTGCGCACTCTGATTTCGACTACTTACTGTCATTCTTCTAATTGTGTCATTACAGTCTTGTTCAATGATCCCTCTGACACTGTCACACATCATCTTATCTTATTCGGCATTACTCCAGCTGTTATTACTCTTTCTATCAATGGACGCCACAAGTTAACACTTGTTCCACTTCGTGACGTCAGACACACCACTGTATTTAACACTTTACCATATCTTACGGTCACACGACACATCTATACATACCACTTGCAGTCGTCTCATACTCCTAGTCTCCTCACCGTGTCACATATTTCTCTACGTTCCTTTTTCATGTTGTAATTCACTTGTAATAACTTATTTGATTCAACATCCACTATGACTTACTCTACTGATGCTATTCGGGAGTTGGTTCTGCTTAACTTCTTATTCTACCGATCTCTGCTACGGTTAATCTCTTTCTATTGCTTCCGGCAATAACTTTGGTTTCTCAACTAATTTAGTAGGTCGGTATCTGGCATGGTGGGTTATACTCTGTAACACGGGACATTGAATAATGTTATAAGGTTATCTGGAGAGTATAAGCTTGGGTATTAATACTAACAAATCCAAAAGTTTTCATTCTCATGGCTATTCTAATCTTCGAACACTACAAGCGCCTACATATCATATGTACCACTAAATAGCACATGCGTTGTTTAAATACTCCAGAATCGATTGAAATATAAAACGAGTGGAAGAGTGCCTAAATACAACAAATCATTTTGCCAATAAGTTAAACTCCTCTTCAAATGGACTCATAGTTCTTTGGGAAACTTTCCACCTACCATTCCAATCCATCCTAGCACAATACAAAGGATCTAGTTGTACATTTGACGTGTAGATGAGCTTGAGTTCGAATTTTCTCTTAAGGGTAGGGGTTAGACTTGTTTGAAATTGTAACTGGTAAGCTAATGCGATGGAAATTTGACAAACATAGTCGGATTCTGAATCTGGCTAGCTAGTCACGAGTGAGGGCATTTCATTACTTTACACAAGTAACTACAACCTATGCTGACTTGAACTGATTTTCGGTAATAAACTAGAGAGCTGAATCATTTTGGCAGAGATACTCAGAGTTTACACTGAACTGACATGGTTATAGAGAATGAAACTAAAGGGATCACACTATACTAATATTGATCTCATTACTATTTCTGAATTTCACTGAATTGAGTGAATCTGAACTTTATTCGGTATTAGTTGATAAGACCCTACATGGAGGTTAACTAATTCGGTTGGATGAATGATTCTGACATTCGAGTGCTTCAAGGTTTAAATATCTTACTAGAACTAGCATTGAGCTACGTCATTCGTTTTAGAACAGTTTAATGACGATGATCAACAGATTAACAGGATGAGTGAGAATTTGAACTAAAATTACTCGTGACTTCTCATGAGTAATTGGTTTCTTTGGTCTAAATTAGTTACTATCAACATAACTTAAAGGCTGAAAACATTTGATATGGTTACTTAAGAGTGACGTTCCACAATATCAAGTTTAACTTACCGATATCGAGGGATTAATTGATTTGTTGAGTCATTAGTTGATAGATTCGATACATGAAATGGTTTGGTGACTGACTGAGACTAGTACTTAACTGAGTTACTAGTTTAAGAACAATTGAATGATGACAGTTAGTTTAACGGGTATTGTTAAGAGAGAATTTATGATTGTTATACTAAATGTTGGATATGCCTTGAAATCTCGGTAACAAGAAGTCAGAAAATCATGGTTTTGGGAGTTCTGCCTGCTCACGCCCAGGCGTGCAGAACTGGGATCAATTCTGCCTTCTCACGCCCAGGCGCAGCGCGTTTTGACAGCATGTGTTGTTTTGCTGTATTTTTGGGAAAAATCTTTTCTTTGAGGGTATTCTGACTTTGATTTGTT
Organism: Trifolium pratense; assembly: GCF_020283565.1. NCBI lineage: Eukaryota > Viridiplantae > Streptophyta > Magnoliopsida > Fabales > Fabaceae > Trifolium > Trifolium pratense. The sequence goes on along the minus strand of NC_060064.1, from coordinate 41,551,674 downwards.
TTATTTTAAAATAGATTTGTTACTAGTTTTTTGGCATATATTTTTCTATAAATAGGGATCACTTTATTCATAGAAAAAGAGAGAGAGAGAGAGAGAGAGAGAGAGAGAGAGAGAGAGAGAGAGAGAGAGAGAGAGAGAGAGAGAGAGAGAGAGAGAGAGAGAGAGAGAGAGAGAGAGGAGAGAGAGAGAGAGAAAGGGAGCAACAATGTAGGGTTTTCAATTAGGGTTTGCCACCACACAAGGGCTAGGGTTTTAGAGAGGAAAAAAGTTTTTTCTCTTGGTACAACTCTAGGGTGGGAGAACTATCTTTGTGGTACACCTTGGGAAACACTTATCAAATTGAGTCTCTTGGCCACGGGAAGAGATTCGGGATTTGGGTAGAATTAGGATTAATTCTTGTAACTCAATTGGAACTCTTTGTAAAGTTACTCGTTTGATATAGTGGAACGGAGGGGCTGCTCTCTCCCCAAGACTAGGTCATTATTGGACCGAACTGGGTAAACAAATATCGTGTTCTTTCTTCTCCTTTATCTTGTTTATCGGTTTTAATTATTATTGCTTATTCCGCTTAATCATTGGTTGCCGTTCTATTGCTCCACACATCAAGTTCTTTTATTGGTGTGATTTTATAGACGAATTCACAACACTAAATAAGGTTAGGCTTCTAAAGGTGTGGTATGATTACGGGTTACGAATTGAGAGGTTGAATTCTTTTTATTGAGGACAGTTAATGTTGACATTTTATAGGGTAATCTAACAAGATGGTATCCGAAAAATAATGATATGTATATGTGGCTTAATTTGAATTTTCTAGTATAGGTGATTGGTTTTTTTTTTTTTTTATTGCTCTAACAATATTGGATGAATTTCTTGGCTGCAATGGACGGATACGTATTTAGGAAGAGTTTCGGTCTACTGACTGCTAGGTTTTACTTGGTTCAACATGCTTCTGGTAAGTAGGTTCACAAGAGAGTGTGGTTACTTCTAGGTTCGGAAAAGTTTACCTGATACATAGTGTCAGCTGGATACTATTATGTACTACACACTTCGGTATAATGGTTTATCTACATCCCTCCGTGTAACAATTCTACCTTCGGTATACGCCGCTCGTGATTTACTACTTTGAGAGATTTTCTCATCCATCTATTTGCCTCATTACTAATCCGGATTTACGACTAACATCGGGGTATCTTACTATACTCAGTCTCGATTCTCTTTCGGTCAACGTTTACGTTGATACTGAGTTTTCCATTCCCAGAATTTTCCATATCCTTATACATGTTACCGTCAGTTGATCGTGTATGGTTCTTTCGTCTCCTGACATGCCTCTTACTACTGGCACGAAAACACGTACGGTTTCAAAATTCTACGCGCCACTTGTTGGTGCTACGGTACTTACTCAAGCGGCGTTGATTGCTGCAGTTCCACCATTAGATTCCAAAGATCTTGGTTCTTATAGTTTCGTCCGAGTTTGCACTTCTACTCCGTTCTTACTACTCGACCTCTTTGGTCCACTTCGGTTCTCAACCGTAATACCCTGCATATCACGCACGATACTGAGTTGTACGGGCTCAGCACGCGATGATTTCAGCGTAAACAGTCCAGACTCCAAAGGGTCTGTACTACTTAGGAATGAATTCTAATGACTCATGGCAAGGTCTGATACTAGATCGACCTGCTCTGATACCAATTGTAACACTCCAACTAAATTGTCTAGAATATTTAGTCGAGATATTAATAATTGAATCTGAGTACATTAAAATTACAGAATAAATTAATTGACTTACAAGATATCACATGAATAACGTGATAATATGTTACAATACAGCGGAAGAGAATTAAATTCTAACTTAATAGATTAACATAATAACAAAGAAGAAGTCGATAGTCTTCTAATCCGATAATCCAAGCTCAACCTCGATCATCAGTTCCTACCTGGTCCTTGCTCCGGTTAACCTGTTTACCTAAAAAAAAATTGGAAGTCATGGGATGAGACCACTAAGCCTCAGTGAGCTCCTACTACCCAACTACTGGTGACTACACCTGGGCAACTGAAACTAATAGTTTCTAACTTTAACCTGAACCTGAATATCTAATAGTCTAATCGTGACATAATCCTGAAGTTTTCATAATATGATAATAAAGCAATAAAGGTGTAACACACATAATAATTATCTTGTCAATTTTATCATAACAGGATCACCCCGGGGTAAGCCGGTCCCAGAGTGCCTGGCCTAGTTTTACCGATAATAATGTACGTCGGAATACAACATGAGCTTACAGTTCTTATTACATGATTTTGGATTCTGAATGAATCCCCTGACAAGGTACTAATGACCACGCTTCTTGATATTGGTACTAATGACCAAACAATCCTGATAAATTCTGAAACATAATTTCTAATCCTGAATGGTTATCCTACCCAAAAGAAAGAAAACCTTCCCGGGGTAATTCTAATTGTCCTGATTCCAGAACCTAAGTTCCTGAGCGTGATAAACATTCTAATCACATAATATTATTACGCTGCTTACGAAATATTCTAGAATAGTCAGGGATATAAAACGAGTGAATTTTTATTTAAAATGTTGATTCTACCGAGTCCTAATCTGATACGCTCGCTTAGCGAAGCAAGATGCTCGCTATGCGAGAATACCAGTTCAATTCTCAGTTTTTACTTTTAAAAGAGTTTATCAGATTCCACCTACAATCTCATTCATGTCCAGTCATAAGCAACTAAAATATTATTATATAATTAGAATGGAGATGGTTTTGGGATTAAACCTTCTCACACAATTATTTCCTAATTTTCCCTATTGTTGTCATGCATAATTTTGGGGAGACTAATTTCCTAACTAATACTAATATTATCATACATATAATATTATCATACATATATTGAATTCGGGGAAACTAAAGGTGCTAACTAATCTAAAAGTTAAGCTTCTAAAGGAACCCACCTGCGATGTCTAGCAATTCCGAGTTATTCCACACACTCTTAAGCATCCGTTGGTGTCGCTCAAATACGCAACTTCCATGACTGATTTTTCTGCATAATCAGCTTCAGAACTCCAACTTCAAACACGTCCATAGAGCTCATCCCAAATCCATAATTTACAAATCAGGTGCCGAAACGACGGGAAAAACGTCAGCTTTCCATAGAAACAGACGGAATCTCAATCGGAGTTACAGAGAAAGAGCAGTTACCTTTTTAGTGAGGGGTATATCCAGGAATACGGGTTTCAACATAAGTTTCTCTAAAATCACCAACACAATTCTTTAAACTCCAAAACTTTGAAAGCTCTTTCTTATTTTTCCTGAATGGTTAATTGAAAGGTTATGAACTTGATCTCCCTCAAACCCACGAGTTTGCATTTCCTCAAAACACCACGTACAACAATACAAAAATTAAGAGATGGAATTAAGGCTTAGAGCTTGCTGGACAGAGGAAGAAAGGAGAGAAAACCAAATCTTGAACCTTACCTCAGTTCCCCAAAATATAAGATGATGACAATCTTTTAGTTATGCTCCAACTCAGTTGCTTCTATTAATTTAAGTTTTTGCCCTTTTCTTAGATTCCTTCAAGCTCCTTAATTAATTTCAAATTCAACCCCTTTTGATTTTGTTCCAGCTCCACCACAATTTCCCAATGTCCTCTTTACACCATAGAAACTCACATACAAATAGTAAGAGTAGGAGCAATGAATCTCATGAGATTTCCAAACGACTAAAAGGGAAAGAGCAATCATTTGAGAGGGAAAACTAGTGATTCTTACCTTAATTTGCTCACATCCAGAACTGATGGTCTTGTAACAAGATTCAAGACTCAGGATTGTTACATGCAAGCACTAACCCATAAGAAATTGAAGATGGATTTTCTGGGTATTTGACAGAGGCGTGGAGTGAGGGGTGGAAGAGAGAGAGAGCTTGAATAACTTGTCTTGTTTCTTGAATTACTAAAATGAAGGATAAAGGGGGTGGGTGTTGTTGTTTGCGTGAGGAATAGAAGAGAGTTTCTTTGTTCTGTTTTCATGCGTGAAAAGAGAGAGAAGACATTGTGTGTTGTTGTGGTAATGACTAAGAGAGAAAGAAGGAATAGACTTGTCTTCCTTTATTGGTGAGTGTCCCTTGACCCTTGTTTTGCTTCTACTTCACGTGGAGCCGTGGAGGGATAAGGGAAATTAAGGGAAGTTTCAAGTTTGTGATAAATTTTGTTTCTTTCAATTTCTTGGGTTACTAAAGTGTGGTCCCTCCATGTGTGGTGTTTGAATCATGAGACAAACTTCCATTTACTACTCCCATACACTATTAATTATTATTAATTCTAATAATTAGAGTGGGATGTTACATCCATTTTGAACAAGATCAAGTCAAAGTTGAACACCAGAGGTAACCTTTTGTTTCGAATTCTGTTTACATAGTTTTTAACTTGCGTACTTTTCTCTTATGTGCACCTCTTTTGTGCAGGGAGTAAGTCGAAAGCATGTTCTAGCAGTTCCAACAAACCTCCCCTTCCACCACCAAAGGTTGAGCTAAGGGTAAGCATTTACCTTTTATTAACTCTCAAGCTTTCTGTGGAGTTTTCCATATTGACTTTGCTATGCCCTTTTCAGATTACTTCACGCAAAAGATCACATTCAAGTGAGGTCCCTTCCTCTTCAAAGAAGCAAAAGCCTACTCCAGCTGCTTGTTCGAGCGTTGCAGATAAGGTAACTATTTGACCATAAACTTCTTTTTCCTTTGATTTGGATGCAACCTTATTGAAAATGTGGCTTGCAGGACACACACGTTCTTTCAGCTATTCCTGAACAAACAAACACTACCACCACACAAGATCCTCCCCATAATGATGAACCCACCAAAGACAAGAAGAAAAAGAAGGATCGACAATCTAGCCAAATGGCTACTCCTGAAAATCAATCCTCTGAGGTTGAGGCACAAACAGACACTCCTATGCCTCATGAGAATCCTCTTCTAGAGCAGACAGAAAAGAAGAAGAAGAAGAAGAAGCATAGAGAGTCTCCCATTTCGACTACTGCTGTCGAGACTCCTGCTGTCACAACAGAAGCGCCTCAAGTACTTGAAGCTGCTTTTGACAATCAAACCCAAGTAAGCCATCTCTTTTATTTCTTACTATTTCCTTGGGCTTGTTATTTATCTTATGACTTTATTTATTTCAGCCACAAAATCCTTCACAAGCTGTCCCTCAGGATAATCCTTCTCCCAGCCAAGTGGCTAAAGAAGTGGTCGAAGAACCAGTTGCTGCGCAGCATGAAACTGTGCTAGAAAGGACTCCGTCTGCTTAGCCTGTCGAAACTGCTATTCCTAACAAGTCACCATCACCCAAGCCTACTGGTTCACCACATCATGGCGCAGAGGGCAACACTCTTGAGCCTAATAATGAAGAAACTAATGTTGATCAAAGGCCACCACATGAGAACCCTTTGCCAAATCCAGCTCAAGTGTCGACTGCCAATGAACCTCCAACCAATGCTCAATCTGATCATGCTGCCAACCTTTCCACTGAGCAGAGACCATCATTCGATGGTGAGCATTCTACTACCAATCAACCCCAACCAAGTGGGCCAAGCCGTGGTTCCGGCTCGATGAATGCTAATACCTTCGACTCTGATGATAGCGACTCCCACACTGGAGATTCGTTTGATGAAGAAGGTACCTCTGTTTCGAAACCACCTCCTACCATTATCCTGCCAGCTGAACTTGCTAAAGAATTGAAGGATTTAACTCCAGCAGACGCACTTAATAAACTTCTTTCAAGCCATGGTGCCTCTAGTTCTACTGCTGAAGATAAGGAAAGCTTGCTCGGGCAAGAGCAATTTGAGCAGGAGATCATGTTTAGGCGAGAAATTCTTCATGGGGATATGTTAGGCCTACTTGAACGTGATTCCTCCATATATTACAACATTAAAGCCCTGTTCAAAAAGCTTCAAAATCCAATGACTAACGAAGCAATGTTCCTCTTGGTTACTCAAGCTGAAGCCTACCTTGAGCAGTATGTCAATCAATCTCAGCTCCTGAGCAGAACTGATGAGTTGCTCAAGTCTCAACTCTCTACACAACAACGTAGCTTCGACCAGGCTGCCCACTGTAATGCAGAAGTTTCGAGGGTCAAAGCTACTACCTCTGATGCTCTCAACCAGATTGTCACTTGTGAGGGCAACATCACCAAATGGCGCTCTGAGATCAAAGAGTTAGAAGAGAAGATTCGACAAGAGGAGACCAAGATGGAGCACTTTGCCAATCTAGCTGTCGAAGTCCATAGGATCAAGATTGATGAACTAGCCCATGAAGGACTTCAACACTATAGTGATGGCTTGGCTTTTCAGAAACGAGTGGAGCGTTTGACCAATGATAAAGAGATGCTGCAGCGTAAGTTGGTTTCCATTCGAAACCAATATTATCAATTCCAAGCAGCTAATCGAAAGCCCCCCTCGTCGTCACACCAGCATCCTTAGGCTCTTTGTGATTTAAGCTATGTTTGAACTTTGGCCCCCTTTTTTTTTTGTAACCATCTAGACATTAAAAGCGCATCATCTCTCATAAATTCATCTATAAATACTGCCTTTATATCCATTTTCTTTCATTTTCATAATCAATCACACAAACGAAAATATAACCTTTGAAAATGAATAGAGGCAAAGAACAATCTCACACCACCAAGGATTGCAAAGCCCTACGCGCCCTTGGAAGGGGAAGAATAAAGAAACCAGCCTTCAAACCTGCTTACACCAGACTTCCTCCCTCTGAGAAGTCTCAAAGTAAAGAAGTGGAAACCATCGTCCTCTCTTCTGATTCTTCAAGTTCAGATGACACTGATGAAGATTATGCTGAGTTCCTCAGCACCTGGGAGCCTGATGATGAAGAATTTCCAAGATCTCCTTCGTCTGAGAAAGAAGAATCTCAGGCATCTGAGCTTTCCAGTGCTGATTCGAAGGATGAAGGAACTAAGAAACAGGGTAAACCCTAAGTGGTTATCCTGCAACATTCAACCATTCTTGTCTTTTCTTGAACATTCTTGAATGCTTGGTTGTAATGTTGATTTTAATGAATAAACATCTATTTTCTTGGCAATTTTCTTTACCATTTTGCACCTTTAATTCTTGAACTATTCATTCTTTATGCATACTTCTTGTAACGTTGGCTTATATTTCTTTAAATACTTGCCATTCATGTTTACTGAACGTTGTTCAGGCGTTAATTCTTCAATTTTATATGCCCCATTGGATAGCACCTGAGAAATCTTGAATGGTCCTTCCTAGTTAGGTGACCATTTCCCAAAGACTCTATCTCTTCTATCCATGGGAAGGATAACTTTCCATACCAAATCCCCTAAGTTAAAGGTTTTAAGTTTAACTTTCTTGTTGTAGGCTTTGGCAATTCTCTCCTTCTGTCGAACCAACACATCTAATGCTTGCAATCTTACATCATCTATGTTTACTAACTCATCTAACATCAAATTCCAATAATGGTCCGTAGGCAATTCCAATTGTCTTTGCACTCGTATTGATTGCATCATAACTTCCACTGGCAATACAGCATCATGGCCATATGTTAGTCGAAAAGGAGTTGAACCTGTTGACTCCTTAGGAGAATTTCTACATGCCCATAAGACTTGATCCAAAGTCTTGTGCCAATTTTTTGGCTTTTGAGCAATATGCTTTTTAATTAGACCAATTATGACTTTGTTGGCTGCTTCGACTTGCCCATTTGCTTGAGCATAGTAAGGTGTCGAAGTCGTTAATTTGAAGCCTGCTTGTTCAGCAAAATTTTGCATCTTTCGTCCAACAAACACTGTTCCTTGGTCTGTGGTAATAGTCTCAGGAAGCCCAAACCTATAGATGATGTGATTTTGGATGAAATCGATCACAGCTTCCTGATCCACATTTGTTAAAGCCACATCTTCTATCCACTTAGTGAAATAATCAATTCCAACTAATATATAACGCTGATTCTTTGATGAGGCAGGCCTAATTTCACCAATTAAATCTAAGGCCCAACCCCTAAAAGGCCAAGGCTTGACAATCGAATGTAATTCGCTTGCGGGAACATGTTGTATCCCTGCATGTCTTTGGCATTCTTGACATCCTTTTGCATATTCTATACAATCCTTAAGCATGGATGGCCAGTACAACCCTTGTCGAAACAACAACCATTTCATTTTGTGGCCTGCTTGGTGAGCCCCACATGCTCCACTATGAACATTGGAAACTGCTACATATGCCTCATTTTCATTAAGACATTTCAACAAAACTCCCTCAGATGTTTTCTTAAATAACTCATTTCCAATGATTGTGTAGCTTAAGGCTCTGTATTTGACCTTTCTTTCAGTCGTACCTACTGGATTTTCCAGATATTTGACAATAGGTTGTCTCCAATCATTGTCAGCTAGGTTATCAATGACAAAGATTTCCGCCATCGCCTCATCAAAATGAGTATCCACTATTTCGAAATCAGTTTCGACATTTTGGTCATTTGCCCCCAGTGTTTCGAACATTGTTGACATATTTGGCACTGATTCACATGAAATTAACTTCTCTTTAATTTCCACTAACTCCTCTAGTTTTTCTTTTGTTAACTTGTAACCAGAGGCAATTTGGGCAAGATCATTTGCCTCTTGATTTTCAATTCGAGGTACGTGTTGAATATCACATGAATCGAAACGTTTTAGCAAAGAAAATGCAATAACAAAGTACTTCATCAAATGCTCTTGAATGCATTTATACTCTTTTGTTAATTGCTTTATTACTAATTCAGAGTCTCCTCTGATTTTAACATGTTTTGCCCCCAGGTCTAAGAGAATCTTTAGGCCTGCAATTAAAGCCTCATACTCAGCTTCATTATTGGAGCAAGTTCCATTAATCTTTTACCTAAACTTTGTTGGAATTCTTAAAGGAGAAATAATTAAGATTCCAATTCCTGTACCATGTTTATGTCTCGAGCCATCAAAATATAAAGTCCAAGGCTCAGACTCTACATATGTTATTGAAACTTCGACTACTGAATGATCAGCGAGGAAATCAGCAACTATTTGGCCTTTGACCGCTCTTAAAGGCTGGTAAGTTAATGAGTATTCAGTCAAAGCCAGAGCCCACTTCCCGATTCGACTATGCAAAATTGGTTTTAATAACATATGCTTAATGATGTCAAAGTGCGAATAAACATAAACGTTAACTGGCTTGATATATTGCTTAAGTTTGGTACAAGAGAAATATAAACATAGACAAAGCTTTTCAATTGAACTATATCTAGTTTCAGCATCATTTAAAATTCTACTTAGATAGTAAATAGCCTTTTCTACGCCATTTTCGTCCTCCTGAGCGAGCATGCTTCCAATAGTTGCATCTGATGCTGCAATATACAGCTTCATTGCTTTGTTTCGAATAGGAGGCATTAAAGTTGGAGGCTTCTCGACAAATATGCCTTAATCTCATCAAATGCCTTTTGCTGTTTTGTTCCCCATTCGAATACGTCATCTTTCTTGAGCCTTAACAATGGAGAGAATGGCTGAGCTTTACCACTTAGGTTTGAAATAAACCTTCTCAAGAAATTGATTTTACCTAGCAAGGATTGAAGCTGTTTCTTTGTTCCTGGAGGCTTCGTCTCCATGATAGCTTTTGTCTTGTTTTGGTTAATTTCTATGCCCTTTTTATGCACAACAAAACCAAGGAAATCTCCTGCACGTACACAAAAAGCACATTTTAGTGGATTCATTTTTAATCCACATTTTCTCATCCTTTCGAATGATTTTCTGAGATAATCTATGTGTTCATCCTGAGAAGAGGATTTTACCACAATGTCATCAATATAAACTTGCATGAATATTTCAATGAAATCTTGAAAAATTAAGTTCATGGCCCTTTGGTATGTTGCTCCAGCATTTTTCAAGCCAAAGGGCATTACTACCCATTCATAAGTGCCTAAGGCACCAGGGCAACGAAATGCAGTCTTTGAGACATCATCTTCATCAATAAAAATTTGATTATAGCATGAGTAGCCATCTAACATGCTTAGATATTCATGCCTTGCTGCTGAATCAACTAACATTTCTGCTATAGGCATAGAATATTCATCTTTTGGTGTAGCATTGTTTAAATCCCTAAAGTCTATACAAACTCTAAGTGATCCATTTTTCTTAATAACAGGAACAATATTGGCTAACCATTCTACATACCTGGCTGTTCGAATGAACTTGCACTTGAGCAACCTCTCAATTTTTGCCTTGATCTTTGTCATGATTTCTGGCGCAAACCTCCTTGGAAGCTGCTTCACAGGTTTCTTATCTGGTCGAAGAGGTAGCCTATGTTCTACCAAATTCCTACTTAGCCCAGGCATCTCACTATAATCCCATGCAAAACAGTCTTTGTAGTACTTAAGCAATTCAACCATTCTTTCTCTTAAGCTTGGATCAATATTGGCACTAATGTAAGTTGGCCTTTTAACAGAGTCATCTCCAATATCAATTTCTTGCAAAGGATCTTGGGCTTGCATTCTTTGAATCGAACTGTGTGGATCTTTTTCAAAACCCAAAGGTTCATCATCATAGATGCAATCTAACCTTTGCTTTTCGCCATTATTCACGTCACTAGCCTCCAAGGCCAGTTTATCTTCTAAGTTAACATTGGCATCGACAGCCATATCTTCTTGTGAACTAATGGCTTCGAGAGCCATTTTGATTCTATTTTCGGCTGCGTAAGCCGTAATACGATCCCATGCTGGGGACTTAATCATCATACTCGTTGAAATTGACCCACCCAGAAGCTGGTGGGTAAGCATCCTCAGATAAGGGCTTCTCTATGTCTTCCCTTTCCCAACAAAAGCCATGGGTTGGATGCAGTTTGACTGAGTGGTATACATTCTTTGACACCACTTTATTTGGATCGAAGGCAGCATCTTGCTCACCACAAGGAGCAATTGAAGCTAGGCGCTTGTCGAAATTCTGTAAAGTCACAATGTCTGTCTCTGCAACATATGCACTCTAGTCTGCCTCTACATTTTCGACCAAACCATCTTCTCTCCAGATGATCAATCTCTGATGCATGGTTGAGGGGACAGCCCCAACACCATGAATCCATTCCCTTCCCAATAACAAATTGTAATTGGGTCTAGCAGCAATGACCATAAAAAGGGTCTTTCGAACTGTGCTACCAACGCACACTTCTAATTGCACTGCCCCCAGGGAATGACCAGTTTTGCCTTCATAATTGGCCAGTACCACGTTGTGTGAATGAATGTCTTTGTCATAAAGACCTAATTTCTTCAACATGAAGTGGGGCATGATGTTAACTACAGCTCCACCATCAACTAGGACCTTATTCACCCCCACATCATTCACTTTTGCTCTAATGAATAGAGCTTTCAAATGGTTTTGCATTCCCAAATCTGGCTTTTCGAAGACGGCTTTTTGTTCTTCGACACAGCCATTCTGCATGACATAGTAACACATTGGCTTGTGATCAGCCAAATTGAGAGCCTCAAAATCCTCTTCTAACTCATTGACTTCTGTAGGCACATCATACTCTAAAGGCAAGATAGACACCACATTAACCATCACGTCGAAATCTGATCCCTCATCTAAGAGATCATCATCATCCATGTCATCCTCACCTTCTACCACTTCTTTGGCAGCTTCAACTGTTGGCTCTTCCAATACTATGGAAAGCCTTTCTTTCACTGACCTTTTGGCCATTTCAACTTTCTGGGCCGCAACAGTTTTGCCCCCAGCCTCAGCATCTTTACCTGCCAATTCCTTTTTCCTTTGAAACCTTCGCCACTGAGTGCGAGTCATAGGTTTTTCCCCTTATAGTTGTTTCTATAAGAGTACTTATTAGCCTCTGTAGCAGCATTCATTGTTTCTTTTCCAGCTGCCACTTTCGAACCCTTAGGTTCAGACACAATGTTCACATTCACATTGCTAGAACTCCCGTTTTCCATCATTCTCCTGTTAAACGTTACATAGTGCCCACTTACCCACTGGTTAATGGGTGCTCTTCCAGATGGTTTGAAAGTATTTTGGGGCCCTAGCCTTTGCTGGATCGAAAGACCTTTAGTAATAGGCTTTCCCCAATTGGCTCCTTTATATGGCCAAGCTTTTTGGTTTGGCTTAGCCTTTGGCCATTTTCTCTTGTTTTCAGCATAGGGTACAACATTTTGAAGGCCTGCAGTGGCCTCTTTGTCACACACAGCACTACACCTAGGGCAAAGCATCACCTCAGAGTTCTTGAGCTTGCACCTATTCAGGAAGTCCACCAATTCTTCCTCAGCATTGGGGTACACTTCACGAACCCTCTTTTCATACTCTTCTTCAGGCACAGCCTCGATCGGAGCAGTAGCATCTACAACTTCAACCATGTTGTAGTCATACACTTCGACATAGGTGGCATCAGCAGTTGGCAGAGGGTCTGCATCCACCTTCATTGGAGGCTTTGCCTTATCAGCATATTTCAGCCTTCCTTCATTCAGCGCTTTTTGCACCAAGTCCCTGAAAACAACACATTGATAAGTCTTGTGTCCCAAATAATTATGAAACTTACAATAACCCCTTTTCTTTCTTTGTTCTATTGGTGGTATTTTCATGTCTTTTGGCACAACAATTTGGCCATCAGCTACCAATAAATCAAAAATTTCATCACACTTTGTAATGTCAAAGGTATAAGTTTTTGTGACAAACTTATCATTTTTTGGTTCGACTGGGTTTTTTCCATTCGAAGGCCTTAACAACTTACATGTGTAAGGAGCTCCAGGCTTTAATTCAGCCACGTTAATATCACTATCTTCAAATTCTAAGTATTCATCACTAATTTCATAATCGACCTCATTATCATAAGAATCAACAAAACTGATTTCTTTCTTTTTCTGAAACTTAGAATTTCTAGCTTTTTCAGCTTTTAACCTTTCGATCTGTCTCACTCTGTCAGCTAACTGTGACATGTCTCGAAGGTATTGTGTATCTAACTTCTTTCGAATCGAATAGTCTAGGCCACCCGCGGCCATTTCTACTAGCTCATGCTCAGGCACTTGGGTAAAGCACCTGGATTTCAGTAAACGAAACCTATTTAAATAATCATCAATTGACTCTTGGTTTTTTCTTTTTACACTGGCAAGTTCTTTCAGGCTTATCTTAGTTTGGCCCATATAGAATTGTTCATGGAAATACTTCATTCGCAGATTTTCATTATTTGCCAAATTCCCAGATTCAGCTAAGTACCTAGCAATGTGTTCTACAGAATTAGTATCCCCAGCAAACTTAGTGTACTTTGGGACTTTCCAACCTCTTGGCAACTCTGTTTGCAACACATATTCATTGAAGGCAGAGACAAAGTTTAGCCTTCGACAACCTGTGTTTAGGCCATTTTGGGCCAAAATCGTTTCGACCATGTTAGCCAAATTATTCTGGCCAAGTAAGTTATTGTTCTGAACCTCTCGCACTACCTCATTAGGATCCTGGTTCCTCCTAACCATTACCACTGGAGGGTTCTGGTGAACCACTTGAGGATTTTGATTTACTACCTGAGGATTTTGGTTAACCTCGTAAGGGTAATAAGTTTCCTCTTGTGCAACTGGTGTAGGTGTTGGGTTTGGAACTGTTTCATTGGCCACATAAGTTGGCCTTTGTTGCACTGGAGTTGCAGACATTGCAGGTAATATCACTTGTGGGGTAACAGGATTTACTCTGGGAGGTGGAGGGGTTGTACCAAAAAAATCAGCAATTCAACTCATTTGGAATGCTAACATTTGGTAACTTTCATTGGTGTTCTGAATCAATGGATTAAACACAGTACCAATTTGCTGCGTCAAGAGATTAACCATTTCATGATTACTCTCATCCATTTGTTGTCTTAGAGACAACACAGACGCAGTAGTTAAGGGTGTGGGAGTCACCCTTGCTGAAGTATACCTATCAGATTCAAAAACTGGCATCCCAAGGCCAAGTGTAGGGGGAGGCCCATACATGGAATTAAAACCTGATGGTGGTTTCGAGCGTCCATGACCAGCAGTCACGGACGGGATTGCCATAGTTGTTATTGGCATAGTTGGAATGACATCATGAACACTCGAGATTGTTGGACTGGAAAATATTGGAACGTTTACCAAACCAGACGTGTTCAAACTCTGTGGGGGTGGATCGACTCCACCACTCGAACTTGCTTCACTACTCATTGCGCTAGAACTTTGATTTTTATTAGAGTTAGATCTTTAAGTAGTTTTAACCATAACCTAACCTATCGTCAGTTATGTGCAGGTAACAAGTTTCTCATTCCACAACACACAAAATATTTTAAACAAACACAAAACCAGTCCCACCGGGTGTGCCAATTTGTTTACGTGGAAATTTGGTAAACAACCGCTAGTTTAAGTATTTAAACTCGCGAGACCAACTAGTAAATCTCAGGACAATTTTGTGTTTTGTTTACTTAGAAAAATTGTTCGAATGTTCGTTTTAAAAGAAAAACAAACACTTAAGAACATTGCTAGTTCGAATCGCCTCGAAACAGCAATTTCATAAATAAACATTAAATAAAGCTAAAGAACATTGCTGGAAAGTAAATTGCATTGAAATGTAAAGCAGTTACAAGTAAATGGTTCACAAAACATACATTTCTCCTCAGATATTCCTTTCGTTCGAACGCTGAGTACTTAGAATTTTCAGAGAGAGTTTTGTATAAAATTTTGTGACCCTTGTTCTGAATGAAAAACTGCTATAAATACTAAAGTGAAGTGGTAACTGCTTCTTGATCATCTGGACGTCCTTCGATCGGCCACGTCGACCCACGTTCTCCACTTTCAATCTTCACTCCTTCAGTGCGCGCCAATGCTTATTGGGCCGTTGCTGTTTCTTTTGGGCCTGACCCAGCTAGCCCTTCGACTCGATCTGTGCTTTCGACAGGTTCTTGACAAAACTAAACCCAAACGTACCTTTCAAAGTCTTCGAAACCCTCTTCCGTTTCGACATGATTGATACTTCGACACAACATTTGAAAGTTTTACTTTAACAATATAACCTTCAAATAAATGTTGGACCTACCAATTATATTTCATTGATAAGTACCAAATTTATATCTAACAATAATGTAACCGTGTAATATGATATATGTTTTACCATAAATAAATTTCAAATTTCGTATCTCTCAAAAATGCACGGGGACTGTATGATTTTATGTAGACTTTATCATACGCTCTATGTTTTGTGTATCCATTTTGTCTATCCATTCAAGATTACATTAATTTTTTAATTGATTTTATAATTTCATAATGTAACCGTGTAATATGATATATGTTTTACCATAAATAAATTTCAAATTTCGTATCTCTCAAAAATGCACGGGGACTGTATGATTTTATGTAGACTTTATCATGCACTCTATGTTTTGTGTATCCATTTTGTCTATCCATTCAAGATTACATTAATTTTTTAATTGAATTTATAATTTCATAATGTAACCGTGTAATATGATATATATGTTTTACCATAAATAAATTTCATATTTCGTATCTCTCAAAAATGCACGGGGACTGTATGATTTTATGTAGACTTTATTATACGCTCTATGTTTTGTGTATCCATTTTTGTCTATCCATTCAAGATTACATTAATTTTTTAATTGAATTTATAATTTCATAATGTAACCGTGTAATATGATATATGTTTTACCATAAATAAATTTCAAATTTAGTATCTCTCAAAAATGCACGGGGACTGTATGATTTTATGTAGACTTTATCATACGCTCTATGTTTTGGGTATCCATTTGTCTATCCATTCACGATTACATTAATTTTTTAATTGAATTTATAATTTCATAATGTAACCGTGTAATATGATATATGTTTTACCATAAATAAATTTCAAATTTCGTATCTCTCAACAATGCACGGGGATTGTATGATTTTATGTAGAATTTATTACACGCTCTATGTTTTGTGTATCCATTTTTGTTTATCCATTCAAGATTACATTAATTTTTTATGAAATTTATAATTTCATAATGTAACCGTGTAATATGATATATGTTTTACCATAAATAAATTTCAAATTTCGTATCTCTCAAAAATGCAAGGGGACTGTATGATTTTATGTAGACTTTATCATACGCTCTTTGTTTTGTGTATCTATTTTGTCTATCCATTCAAGATTACATTAATTTTTTAATTGAATTTATAATTTCATAATGTAACCGTGTAATTTGATATATCTTTTACCCTAAATAAATTTCATATTTCGTATCTCTCAAAAATGCACGGGGACTGTATGATTTTATGTAGACTTTATTATACGCTCTATGTTTTGTGTATCCATTTTTGTCTATCCATTCAAGATTACATTAATTTCTTAATTGAATTTATAATTTCATAATGTAACCGTGTAATATGATATATGTTTTACCATAAATAAATTTCATATTTCGTATCTCTCAAAAATGCACGGGGACTGTATGATTTTATGTAGACTTTATTATACGCTCTATGTTTTGTGTATCCATTTTTGTCTATCCATTCAAGATTACATTAATTTTTTAATTGAATTTATAATTTCATAATGTAACCGTGTAATATGATATATGTTTTACCATAAATAAATTTCAAATTTAGTATCTCTCAAAAATGCACGGGGACTGTATGATTTTATGTAGACTTTATCATACGCTCTATGTTTTGTGTATCCATTTGTCTATCCATTCAAGATTACATTAATTTTTTAATTGAATTTATAATTTCATAATGTAACCGTGTAATATGATATATGTTTTACCATAAATAAATTTCAAATTTCGTATCTCTCAACAATGCACGGGGATTGTATGATTTTATGTAGAATTTATTATACGCTCTATGTTTTGTGTATCCATTTTTGTTTATCCATTCAAGATTACATTAATTTTTTATGAAATTTATAATTTCATAATGTAACCGTGTAATATGATATATGTTTTACCATAAATAAATTTCAAGTTTCGTATCTCTCAAAAATGCAAGGGGACTGTATGATTTTATGTAGACTTTATCATACGCTCTTTGTTTTGTGTATCTATTTTGTCTATCCATTCAAGATTACATTAATTTTTTAATTGAATTTATAATTTCATAATGTAACCGTGTAATATGATATATCTTTTACCCTAAATAAATTTCAAATTTCGTATCTCTCAAAAATGCACGGGGACTGTATGATTTTATGTAGACTTTATCATACGCTCTATGTTTTGTGTATCCATTTTGTCTATCCATTCAAGATTACATTAATTTTTTAATTGAATTTATAATTTCATAATGTAACCGTGTAATATGATATATGTTTTACCATAGATAAAATTCAAATTTCGTATCTCTCAAAAATGCACGGGGACTGTATGATTTTATGCAGACTTTATTATACGCTCTATGTTTTGTGTATCCATTTTTGTCTATCCATTCAAGATTACATTAATTTTTTAATTGAATTTATAATTTCATAATGTAACCGTGTAATATGATATATCTTTTACCATAAATAAATTTCAAATTTCGTATCTCTCAAAAATGCACGGGGACTCTATGATTTTATTTAGACTTTATTATACGATCTATGTTTTGTGTGTCCATACCCCTTCCTTTGGAAGTTCAAATTCAAAATGTTTAAATCTTATCTTTGCAATTCTTCATCTCTCTCCCTTCTGGGAACCTCTTTCTTTCTATCCTCTCCCTTTCAAAAACCTCTCCTCAACCTTTGAGTTGCTTTCTTTCATTGAAACGCCTCATTGGAAATGGCGAAGGAACCCAAATGAAAAACAAAATGGTGTTGCTGATGCGGTGGGGTAAAGATTGATAGTTATTTTTTATTTTTTTGTTATTATCTTGGTTTCAGATCTTTGTAATCCCTCATTCTCTTTAAATTAATTTTACAGGAACTAAGTTGATGCTTATTTTCATGGTTTACTTTTGCTATGGACGAGAAGAGTTCTCGATGTATCTTATTTTGTCTCTATATGATTCTATGTTTGGTGGGATTTATGGTAATGTTTATTCTATATGTTTTATTTCTGCAACTAGATTATGAATATATGCATTTCTCTTTGATGGAAATTTGGCTTTATATCTTAATTAATGTTTCTTGCAGGTATCATTCGCAGAAGTTGAAATGTACACATGAAACTATGCAAGAAAAAGGAAATATGGCCTTATATGCATGTATTGAGCACCAAAAACACGATTTGTATATTAAACTTGACTGATTCTTTTCCTATGTATATATTGAACAAGAATGATTTTTTTTTCCTATGTAATTTATGTTCTTATTCTTATACTACATGTGTAGTGAACAATGCATCAAACAAATATCAATTAAATAAAACAAAATAAACAATGGACACAACACTAATTTAAAACAAATTAAGCATTTAAATTCAATCATGTTAAACTATGTCACCATTTAATAATTTCAAGTGCCCCTGATTAGTGAACAATGAGCAATGATGAAGGAAGCCCTGGGATGACAAAATAATGCATCAATTTAATAATAAAAAAGTGACTGATAAAATTTAAATTATGAAGCAAGACCTACCTTAAGATACACAAATCATTAACAACTCTGTCCCTTCAAACAAAAATCTGAAGAGGAAATACAAAATGCTAAAACTAACCCAATCATTACTAAAAATAAAAGAATTTCAGTTAGATAAGGCGTCCACTTACTCGTGCCATGTTAAAAGAAGGGAATCTTGTGAATGCTTTTGAAAGAACATCGTCATTGACTTCATTACCAAGATCACCACAGAAGAGTCGATAATCATCTGATTATACAAAGCAGTAAAGACAAATCAATCCATGAATAGTTATCTAACTTGTGTAAATGTCACAAAAAGAAAATGATACACTACTCAGTCTCTGCATAAAAATGATAAAGATTAATTCCTGAAGAAAAGAATCCATCAAAAATGAAATCATGCTCATCAATTAAGGATCAAGGGAATAGTTAATCTCTGCATATAGTTTGTAACCAAGAAAGGCTGGAGACAGGTAAATAAAACTTCAGGTCCCTACACCGACAACTTTAATTTCTCTATCTATTGCTCAAAATATCAACAAAAAACTTGCATCAAGTAAATCCACATAAAAAGACCCCTATGATAAATAACCTATGCTTCAACCTCTTGTTTCTCATAATATTTCGGGCGTAACTTTTATTTCTACCTTGCATTTGAACATATCAAGACTGTTGCCATACAATCACGGTCCTCAAGTTAAAAACCTTCCTAGCCCCCTAGTATCATAATTCATAATCAAACACTACGTGGACAGGTTACAATCATGTGACATACCTAACCAAAACGCTCAAATTCACGAATGCAATTTCATATAGTCTCAGGAAACAAACATAAAACACAAGGACGCAATCCAAATCACTTCAACAAAACCAAACTAGTGAATAACAACATCTCTCAAAACCAAACTCCCAAAATACATTAAAATCAAAATAAATTAACTTGCAATAACAAAAACATAATCAGAAAATACCTTCAGGCCACTCTGCAAGTATAGGATCCTCCCAAGATTGACCAGCAGCTTTACGAGGAACCGCTTTCTTTTTCGTCTCAGCTTTATGCTCAACGTCGCTACTCGCAATCGCAGCCTTCACATTCTCGAGAGCCTCCGGCGTAATTATCTGTGCATCCCTCTCAAATAGTTGCTGTGCCTGTTCAACCACACATCGCGATTAAGCAATTTATCAAAGTAATACCAAATTCTCTATAAATTCCAAATACAAATAGAAATTTAAAAAAGTACCTGATATTGCGGAACGGAGTAAGCAGCCGGAGGTGGAACGGGACCGACGACTGGTGGCGGAGGAAGTTGAACGGCAGGGGTGGCAACGTACGGTGCGGCGTAGTGAGTGGTGGTTGCGGGTTGTTGAAGATGAAAGGGAACAGGGAAGTAAGGGGCGTTGGAATATACGAATTGCGATTGAGAAGATGATGAAGAAGGTGGCGTCGTCATGGAATTGGAACGAATCGCAATTCGATGGAATTGCAGTGTTTGATTGATCGAATCGAATTAGGAATCAAAAATCGTTTGGTTTAGGGTTTCAATTTCGATTTCGTTGGGATTTCTGAGTTCACGATTTTATTTTATTTTTTTTACCAGCCTTCACGATTTTTTTATTCCATGATTTTTCTTTCTTCCGTTGTCAAAAAACAAGATTTTTCTTTCTTCCAAGAAATGTATGGGCTTATTTATTATACTATAATAAAATTAATTACTTTCTTCCAAGAAATGTATGGGCTTATTTATTATACTATAATAAAATTAATCACTACCAAATTTACTAATTTATCCTTAGTAATTTTAATCACGTTTCAAGTTTTGTATCATTCATTGTAATTTCACTAAAAAATATAAACAAATATATAAAAAGATTATAAGATAAATTCAATAAAAAGATAATATGCATAAAAATAGGAATAAATAATATAAATACAACAAAGAAATTATATACTCCTATATGCAAAAAATAGGAATATCGTGCGGAAGTAACCAATCAACTGTCTTTCAAACTGCAATGACTCTCGTCTGTCCTCTGACAAGAACATTTTTTCGCGCACGTGGTAAGTGCTCTGCATACCTAACATTCTCCTCCCCACCAATACCTTTGAAGTGGTGGTAAATCCGTGCCTGTATAAAAATATAAGTAAGTAACAATCATGTAAACATGCGCAAAAGTTAAATTATAAAAAAAAAAAAAAAAATTTGGTTACATGAAACAGTGTAGCGTATCTCGCTACATAAGCATGCTTGCAACCTCACCATCTCACTCAACCTGAAGTGCAACTCTAAGGTGGTGCATAAGAGCCTCTTCAAGTATGTAAACCGAGCATGAGCCCCCCTGGTCTGAGTAACTTCACCGTCGGCGGCAGCGGCGCTTGAACCAATATACCTCACCATCAAATAAATACCTCCAGCTTTACTGATAATGTTGTGGTGGTCTAACAGAGTAGCCTCAATGGGGAAATAAAACATACAGTACATGTCATGTAGAGTGACTGTTATCTCCCCACTAGGGATGTCAAAATTGCTGGTCTCTCTGTGGCACCTATCCACAAACGAAGCCAGCAGTGTCCGATCAAGAAATGAGAAACCTGTGTTGGCTAGGCCCCACACCCTGTAGCTCTATTGGTTTGATCCCACCACTCTTCACTAGTTGGAACCAATTTATTCAAATTTGTTAGCTTCTTCATGTTGCTGACAATGCTTATCACCCCACGATTTTACAAAAACCAATAAACATAACATACTTATCAGACAATTAAACCATAATCAGACAAATGAGACAATTAAATCATATGCAGCTAATAATATTTAGAAAAGTCATACAACTAAGCAACTTACAATATTTTCGTACATACATCCTGGAATGTGGCCACCGTACTCAGTCAATACGCTTTTATCAGACGGGCCTCCTGGAAAAACGTTTGGATCTGGCTGACCCTAAAATGGACTGTGGAAATTCGATAAATCATCGACCTCCGACTCATTGTCAACTGCTTGCTCCGCCTCTGGTTCATGTTAAGCCTCCTGCATGTCTTCATCTTCACGTGGCTCAAGATCCAAAGCTTTATCTTCATCATTAACGGGCGCAAGCTCGATTTGGCGCTCCACCTCCCTGCCCCGCCTAGCACAGGAGCTACTACCTCTAACACGCCTAACTAATTTATTTATTTTATCCATATCTGCACAATAAAATTGCAGTAACTCAATGCAATCACATAAACATATATATTAACAGTTGATTTAATAAGTTTTACAGTAATTTCACTAATATTTTATAACAAAATTTTAAATATTTCATTCTAAATAATTTTTCTACCTTAATACAATAACGAATTTAAATATTGAATAAAACTCAACTAACTTGTACAATTGCACAAATCTCTAAACTTGTTATAAAAATTTGGGTTAAATAAGATTTTGGTCTCTATAAATATCTCGAATTGTGTTTTTAGTCGTTATAAAAAATATTTTCTTCCACAAGTTTTGCTCCTTACTTTAATTAAACTCTTATATACTTTCAAATTTTTGAATGATTTTTTTGTATTAATGTGTATTATATTACAATAACCTCTCCCACAAAATTTAATTTTTTATGAATTTTTATGCGCGAAAAAACTAAAATATTCATATTTAATTTATCCTTAGTTAAAAAAATTTAAACTTTTGCAAGAGAGATCCTCGTAATGTACTAAACATGATGGCGGAAAAAAATTTAAAATTTCGAATGATATATACGAATTGACTGAAAAGCATGACAAAAAATAATGACTGAAAATATTTGAGGGATTAAAACTTAACTCCTTTTTTGCAAAGCTGCTTTATGAGAAAAAAATTAAATTTTTTTATAAAACTAAAAATAAAATTTTAAATATTTATTTATAACAATAATTTTTTAAAAAGATTTAAGGTTAAATATGTTTCCAAAAAAATAGAATATTTTATGGGTAAATAGGGTTTTACCCCCTGTTACCCCCTGCAAAATAAGCCAATTTTGCATTACCCCTGCAAAAAAAAAACTTGGGATTACCCCCCTGCAATATGAAGATTCTCTCTTTTTACCCCCTGCTTGACAACTTGGCATAGAATCTTTATTTTTTACTAGCGGGCCAGGCAGGCGCGTTCCGCGCCTGCCTGTGTCTAACTTATGTACCCAAAAAAAAAGATACGCTTTATGTTATGATGAGTTTGTTAATAAAAGATTTTTGTTGCTACTAAAAAAAAGCAAGGGTAATGTTGGTATTATGAAAAATCTACCACAAAACTCATGTATTCTTTTTATATATTATAGTATAGAATAGATATAGATGAAAAAACCATAAAAAAAAAAGAGAGGAAGTTAAGGGCAATTATGAAATAATTAAAAAACCATAAAGGAAGTTAAGGGCAAAATGGACAAAAAAAAATCCAGCCCAAACTCCCTTATCCCCTTTATATATTGTTATAGATATAGTATAGAATAGATATAGATGAAAAAACCATAAAAAAAAAAGAGAGGAAGTTAAGGGCAATTATGAAATAATTAAAAAACCATAAAGGAAGTTAAGGGCAAAATGGACAAAAAAAAATCCAGCCCAAACTCCCTTATCCCCTTTATATATTGTTATAGATGAGGTGACATGCATATGTGGCATTTATTTCATTTTTATTTTTTTAATTTGCACATGTCATTTTTATTATTAAATAAATTGGTGACAAATATTTAAAAAATTCTACTTAATTAGTTTTTAAAAAAATAAAAAATATTGTGTCAAAAAAAAATTATTAAAAATAAAATATGTTAATTCAAAAAGATATGTTAATCCATTGTTTCTAACGCAAAAAAAAAAAAAAAAAAAAAAAAACTCACAATCTTTTACTATAACATAACACAAATCTTTCTCCTTCTCATTCTTCTTCTCAAAACCCAAAATTATTTTTTCTCTAACACAAACTCAGAATCCCAGAATCCTTTTTCTCTAAAATAAAACCTAGAAATCCGCCGAATCACTCCGCCGAATTCGTCGAAACAAATGATTGATGAAGAACAAAGGCAGGAACTAGGAACCGGATTTCCTATAAAGGCAGAAACTGGGTTTTTGAATTTATGGGTTAGGGATTGAATTGATGGGATGAAGAATTGAGAAGAAGAATTATGTTTTTGGGTTAGGAAGAAATTGAGTTGTTGCAAAGAGATGAAGAATAGAAGAACAAAAGAAATTTATGATTATGTTTCTGGGTTTACCGAGATTGATTTTTGGAATAAAAAAAATTGGGTTCTTTTTGGATTGTTGTTCTTGGTGGTGTTGATGATTTTGTTGATGTTGTTGTTATTCTTGGTGGTGTTGATGTTGTTGTTCTTGTTGAATGATGAAAATTATCGTGGTAGGGATGAAGGAGAAATTAGAAAAGGATTTATTATTATTTTTTTAATTTTTAGTTTATTTAATAATAAAAATGACATGTGCAAATTTTTAAAAATAAAAAATAAATAAATGCCACATATGCATGACACCTCATAAAAAATAAAGATTCTATGCCAAGTTGTCAAGCAGGGGGTAAAAAGAGAGAATCTTCATATTGCAGGGGGTAATCCCAAGTTTTTTTTTTTGCAGGGGTAATGCAAAATTGTCTTATTTTAGAGGGAGTAAAACTCTATTTACCCATATTTTATTTTATTAGTACTGATAAATATATATATCTAAAAACATTTGAAAAATATAATACTTTTCCAAACATATTTAACCTTAAATATTTATTTTAAAAAATATTTATTAGTAAACAAAAACAAACGGCCCATTAAGCGAAGGGAGGAGAAAATCACTCTGTTTGGTAACACAAATAAGCTAGCTTATAGCTTATTATATGAGCTTATAAGCTTGTTTCAAAAAATTAGAGGTGTTTGGTAACAAGCTTTTTGTACTAGCTTATAGCTTTTTTTCAGATGCTATTTCAAGTAGCATTTGAGCTTATAGTTTATAGTTTTTTACACTTTGTTCCATTTTTACCCTTTAATTTAATAACTACCCACTCTAAAAAATAAACTACCCACTATCAATTATGTAATTTTATATTTAATAACCACTTTAAAAGCTTATTTTACCAAACACTTTAATTTCAATAAGCTAGCTTTTCAGCTATCAGCTATAAGCTAGTTTTACAGCTATCAGCTAACTTATCAGCTATCAGCTAGCTTATAGCTTATTTTTACCAAACATATCCTTAAGTGCTTACGAACTAATCACACAATAAGGTCATATATTTTATTCACAAAGTCAAGAATGAATTACTAAATCCAATTATACTTCATTAATCAAGCATATACAAGCCTGGAAACAAAATTACCTATAAAAATTTCAAAACAGACAAACAATATTATATTTTAAAAAAATTATCATTCTTAAAAATATGACTATACCATTGTACAATCGTGCTACAAAATATCATCGTGGAAACACTTAATTTTATAATTTAAGACGGCGGAATCAAGAGCTTTACTACTATATTCTTATCATGTAAAAATTATTCTTTTCAAGACTAATGACAAAAAAAAAAAAAAAATTATTCAATCAAGTATTTCACCCAAAATAAATAATTTTATTTCTTAAACTTTAGCTCATCATAAACTTTTTTTTTTCTTAAGTAATAGTAAGCTACAAAATTGTTCCATAAAAAGTTCACAAATGGAAATATATTTGCAAACAATCACAAAGTCATTTCTTTAAACCCAAACACGAACGTCACATAATCAACTTCCAATAATCAAACAAAGAAGCACCAACCATAACAAAGTCAACCACAAAAATTCACACATCAATAAAGTCCTACGCACAAAATCGCTCCCACCCAAAAATGTTTGTCCGAGGATTATTGCTCTGATACCAATTGTAACAACCCATATTTTTCTATAAAGAATTTACTCATAAAAATACTTTGTTTCTTTAAAAAGGTGTGAATATATATATATATATATATATATATATATATATATATATATATATATATATATATATATATATATTTTTATATATATATATATAGAATAATAATTACTTAAGCCTGTAAATAATCTTTGTACAATAAAAGAGAATATTGCATTTAAATTACAAATTTATAAAACCCAAATTTGTTTAGCCCCGCGCACGTACAAGCAACACATCACCTCATATTTCACCTTTGGTACCTACAACCATATTTAATGTAAGGGTCAATTTCCTTATCCAAATTGAATCATGCCGAACGGAAGGTAAATGTTATAAACTAAAAATAAAATACTCGGCCATAAAAAGTAATAAAATAAAATCGATGCAAGAAACTCTTTTTAATAACAATTTATACAAACTAATGATGCATGAAATGCAACTAGACCATGATCCGGATATCGCCCCATTTGGCACTTGGAATTTAACGCCCCAAGTAGCGTATTCGCCCCATTTGGCACAAATCGCCCCATTTGGCACAAATCGCCCCATTTGGCACTTGGAATTTAACGCCCCAAGTAGCGTATTCGCCCCATTTGGCACTTGGAATTTTATGCCCCAAGTAGCGTATTCGCCCCATTTGGCACATAATAACAAATCGCCCCATTTGGCACCTATGACTCAACTATATGCCATGCTATGCTTCATATACACACTTTAATATAGGCCAAAATCAAATAAACGACTACGAACACTAAAATTGGCCATAACCCATAAAACGACTACAAACACTAAAATTGGCAAAAAAAACTATATAAACGACCCTAAAATAGGCCAAAAACCATAAAAACGACTACGAACACTAAAATTGGCCATAACCCATAAAAACGACTACAAACACTTAATTTGGCCAAAAACTAAAGAACGTCCCTAAAATAGGCCAAAAACATTAAAACCACTACAAACACTAAAATTGGCCAAAATCCCAAATATCGACCCTAAAATATGCCAAAAACTATAAAAACGACTACAAACAATAAAATAGGCCAAAAAGCATAAAAACGACTACAAACACTAAAATTGGCTAAAAATCATAAAATTGGCCAAAAACCATATAAACGACACGACTACAAACACTAAAATTGGCCAAAATCCATATAAACGAGCCTAAAATATGCCAAAAACCATAAAAACGACTACGAACACTAAAATAGGCCATAACCCATAAAAACGACTACAAACACTTAATTTGGCCAAAAACTAAAGAACGACCCTAAAATAGGCCAAAAACATTAAAACCACTACAAACACTAAAATTGGCCAAAATCCCAAATATCGACCCTAAAATATGCCAAAAACTATAAAAACGACTACAAACAATAAAATAGGCCAAAAAGCATAAAAACGACTACAAACACTAAAATTGGCTAAAAATCATAAAATTGGCCAAAAACTATATAAACGACCCTAAAATAGGCCAAAACCATAAAAACGACTACAATCACTAAAATTGGCCAAAAACTTATTAAACGACCCTAAAATAGGCTAAAAACCATAAAAACAACTACAAACACCAAAATTGGCCAAAAACCATATAAACGACCTAAAATAGGGCAAAACCCATAAAAAACGACTACAAACACTAAAATTGGCCAAAATCCATATAAACGACCCTAAAATAGGCCAAAAACCATAAAAAACGACTAGAAACACTAAAATGGGCCAAAAACCTTATAAACGACCTAAAATAGGCCAAAATCAAATACACGACAACGAACACTAAAATTGGCCATAACCCATAAAAACGACTACAAACACTAAAATTGGCAAAAAACTATATAAACGACCCTAAAATAGGCCAAAATCAAATAAACGACTACGAACACTAAAATTGGCCATAACCCATAAAACGACTACAAACACTAAAATTGGCAAAAAAACTATATAAACGACCCTAAAATAGGCCAAAAACCATAAAAACGACTACGAACACTAAAATTGGCCATAACCCATAAAAACGACTACAAACACTTAATTTGGCCAAAAACTAAAGAACGTCCCTAAAATAGGCCAAAAACATAAAAAACCACTACAAACAATAAAATTGGCCAAAAACCATATAAACGACCTAAAATAGGCCAAAAACCATAAAAACAACTACAAACACCAAAATTGGCCAAAAACCATATAAACGACCTAAAATAGGCCAAAAACCATAAAAAAAACGACTACTAACACTAAAATTGGCCAAAAACCATATAAACGATCTAAAATAGGCCAAAATAAAAAAAACGACTACGAACACTAAAATTGGCCATAACCCATAAAAACGACTACAAACACTAAATTGGCAAAAAACTAAAGAACGACCCTAAAATAGGCCAAAAACATTAAAAACCACTACAAACACTAAAATTGGCCAAAATCCCAAATATCGACCCTAAAATATGCCAAAAACCATAAAAACGACTATAAACAATAAAATAGGCCAAAAAGCATAAAAACGACTACAAACACTAAAATTGGGCAAAAACCGTATAAACGACCTAAAATAGGCGAAAAACCATAAAAATGACTACAAACACTAAAATTGTCCAAAAACAATAAAAACGACTACAAAAACTAAAATTGGCCAAAAACCATATTAACGACCTAAAATAGGCCAAAAAGCATAAACACGACTACAAACACTAAAATTTGCAAAAAACTATATAAACGACCCTAAAATAGGCCAAAAACATTAAAAACCACTACAAACACTAAAATAGGCCAAAAACCATAAAAACGACTACAAACACAAAAATTGGCCAAAAACCATATAAACGACACGACTACAAACACTAAAATTGGCCAAAATCCATATAAACGAGCCTAAAATAGGCCAAAAACCATAAAAACAACTACGAACACTAAAATAGGCCATAACCCATAAAAACGACTACAAACACTTAAATTGGCCAAAAACTAAAGAACGACCCTAAAATAGGCCAAAAACATTAAAACCACTACAAACACTAAAATTGGCCAAAATCCCAAATATCGACCCTAAAATATGCCAAAAACCATAAAAACGACTACAAACAATAAAATAGGCCAAAAAGCATAAAAACGACTACAAACACTAAAATTGGCTAAAAATCATAAAAACGACTACAAACACTAAAATTGTCCAAAAACTATATAAATGACCCTAAAATAGGCCAAAAACCATAAAAACGACTACAATCACTAAAATTGGCCAAAAACTTATTAAACGACCCTAAAATAGGCTAAAAACCATAAAAACAACTACAAACACCAAAATTGGCCAAAAACCATATAAACGACCCTAAAATAGGCCAAAAACCATAAAAAACGACTACAAACACTAAAATAGGCCAAAAACCATATAAACGACCTAAAATAGGCCAAAATCAAATAAACGACAACGAACACTAAAATTGGCCATAACCCATAAAAACGACTACAAATACTAAAATTGGCAAAAAAACTATATAAGCGACCCTAAAATAGGCCAAAATCAAATAAACGACTACGAACACTAAAATTGGCCATAACCCATAAAATGACTACAAACACTAAAATTGGCAAAAAAAACTATATAAACGACCATAAAATAGGCCAAAAACCATAAAAACGACTACGGACACTAAAATTGGCCATAACCCATAAAAACGACTACAAACACTTAATTTGGCCAAAAACTAAAGAACGTCCCTAAAATAGGCCAAAAACATTAAAAACCACTACAAACAATAAAATTGGCCAAAAACCATATAAACGACCTAAAATAGGCCAAAAACCATAAAAACAACTACAAACACCAAAATTGGCCAAAAACCATATAAACGACCTAAAATAGGCCAAAAACCATAAAAAAAAACGACTACAAACACTAAAATTGGCCAAAAACCATATAAACGACCTAAAATAGGCCAAAATCAAAAAAACGACTACGAACACTAAAATTGGCCATAACCCATAAAAACGACTACAAACACTTAAATTGGCCAAAAACTAAAGAACGACCCTAAAATAGGCCAAAAACATTAAAAACCACTACAAACACTAAAATTGGCCAAAATCCCAAATATCGACCCTAAAATATGCCAAAAACCATAAAAATGACTATAAACAATAAAATAGGCCAAAAAGCATAAAAACGACTACAAACACTAAAATTGGCCAATAACCATATAAACGACCTAAAATAGGCGAAAAGCCATAAAAATGACTACAAACACTAAAATTGGCCAAAAACAATAAAAACGACTACAAAAACTAAAATTGGCCAAAAACCATATAAACGACCTAAAATAGGACAAAAAGCATAAACACGACTACAAACACTAAAATTTGCAAAAAACTATATAAACGACCCTAAAATAGGCCAAAAACATTAAAAACCACTACAAACACTAAAATAGGCCAAAAACCATAAAAACGACTACAAACACAAAAATTGGCCAAAAACCATATAAACGACACGACTACAAACACTAAAATTGGCCAAAATCCATATAAACGAGCCTAAAATATGCCAAAAACCATAAAAACGACTACGAACACTAAAATAGGCCATAACCCATAAAAACGACTACAAACACTTAAATTGGCCAAAAACTAAAGAACGACCCTAAAATAGGCCAAAAACATTAAAACCACTACAAACACTAAAATTGGCCAAAATCCCAAATATCGACCCTAAAATATGCCAAAAACTATAAAAACGACTACAAACAATAAAATAGGCCAAAAAGCATAAAAACGACTACAAACACTAAAATTGGCTAAAAATCATAAAATTGGCCAAAAACTATATAAACGACCCTAAAATAGGCCAAAACCATAAAAACGACTACAATCACTAAAATTGGCCAAAAACTTATTAAACGACCCTAAAATAGGCTAAAAACCATAAAAACAACTACAAACACCAAAATTGGCCAAAAACCATATAAACGACCTAAAATAGGGCAAAAACCATAAAAAACGACTACAAACACTAAAATTGGCCAAAATCCATATAAACGACCCTAAAATAGGCCAAAAACCATAAAAAACGACTAGAAACACTAAAATGGGCCAAAAACCTTATAAACGACCTAAAATAGGCCAAAATTAAATACACGACAACGAACACTAAAATTGGCCATAACCCATAAAAACGACTACAAACACTAAAATTGGCAAAAAACTATATAAACGACCCTAAAATAGGCCAAAATCAAATAAACGACTACGAACACTAAAATTGGCCATAACCCATAAAACGACTACAAACACTAAAATTGGCAAAAAAAACTATATAAACGACCCTAAAATAGGCCAAAAACCATAAAAACGACTACGAACACTAAAATTGGCCATAACCCATAAAAACGACTACAAACACTTAATTTGGCCAAAAACTAAAGAACGTCCCTAAAATAGGCCAAAAACATTAAAAACCACTACAAACAATAAAATTGGCCAAAAACCATATAAACGACCTAAAATAGGCCAAAAACCATAAAAACAACTACAAACACCAAAATTGGCCAAAAACCATATAAACGACCTAAAATAGGCCAAAAACCATAAAAAAAAACGACTACAAACACTAAAATTGGCCAAAAACCATATAAACGACCTAAAATAGGCCAAAATCAAAAAAACGACTACGAACACTAAAATTGGCCATAACCCATAAAAACGACTACAAACACTAAAATTGGCCAAAATCCATATAAACGACCCTAAAATAGGCCAAAAACCATAAAAAACGACTAGAAACACTAAAATGGGCCAAAACCCTTATAAACGACCTAAAATAGGCCAAAATCAAATACACGACAACGAACACTAAAATTGGCCATAACCCATAAAAACGACTACAAACAGTAAAATTGGCAAAAAACTATATAAACGACCCTAAAATAGGCCAAAATCAAATAAACGACTACGAACACTAAAATTGGCCATAACCCATAAAACGACTACAAACACTAAAATTGGCAAAAAAAACTATATAAACGACCCTAAAATAGGCCAAAAACCATAAAAACGACTACGGACACTAAAATTGGCCATAACCCATAAAAACGACTACAAACACTTAATTTGGCCAAAAACTAAAGAACGTCCCTAAAATAGGCCAAAAACATTAAAAACCACTACAAACAATAAAATTGGCCAAAAACCATATAAACGACCTAAAATAGGCCAAAAACCAAAAAAACAACTACAAACACCAAAATTGGCCAAAAACCATAAAAAAAAACGACTACAAACACTAAAATTGGCCAAAAACCATATAAACGACCTAAAATAGGCCAAAAACCATAAAAAAAAACGACTACAAACACTAAAATTGGCCAAAAACCATATAAACGACCTAAAATAGGCCAAAATCAAAAAAACGACTACGAACACTAAAATTGGCCATAACCCATAAAAACGACTACAAACACTTAAATTGGCCAAAAACTAAAGAACGACCCTAAAATAGGCCAAAAACATTAAAAACCACTACAAACACTAAAATTGGCCAAAATCTCAAATATCGACCCTAAAATATGCCAAAAACCATAAAAATGACTATAAACAATAAAATAGGCCAAAAAGCATAAAAACGACTACAAACACTAAAATTGGCCAATAACCATATAAACGACCTAAAATAGGCGAAAAGCCATAAAAATGACTACAAACACTAAAATTGGCCAAAAACAATAAAAACGACTACAAAAACTAAAATTGGCCAAAAACCATATAAACGACCTAAAATAGGACAAAAAGCATAAACACGACTACAAACACTAAAATTTGCAAAAAACTATATAAACGACCCTAAAATAGGCCAAAAACATTAAAAACCACTACAAACACTAAAATAGGCCAAAAACCATAAAAACGACTACAAACACAAAAATTGGCCAAAAACCATATAAACGACACGACTACAAACACTAAAATTGGCCAAAATCCATATAAACGAGCCTAAAATATGCCAAAAACCATAAAAACGACTACGAACACTAAAATAGGCCATAACCCATAAAAACGACTACAAACACTTAAATTGGCCAAAAACTAAAGAACGACCCTAAAATAGGCCAAAAACATTAAAACCACTACAAACACTAAAATTGGCCAAAATCCCAAATATCGACCCTAAAATATGCCAAAAACTATAAAAACGACTACAAACAATAAAATAGGCCAAAAAGCATAAAAACGACTACAAACACTAAAATTGGCTAAAAATCATAAAATTGGCCAAAAACTATATAAACGACCCTAAAATAGGCCAAAACCATAAAAACGACTACAATCACTAAAATTGGCCAAAAACTTATTAAACGACCCTAAAATAGGCTAAAAACCATAAAAACAACTACAAACACCAAAATTGGCCAAAAACCATATAAACGACCTAAAATAGGGCAAAAACCATAAAAAACGACTACAAACACTAAAATTGGCCAAAATCCATATAAACGACCCTAAAATAGGCCAAAAACCATAAAAAACGACTAGAAACACTAAAATGGGCCAAAAACCTTATAAACGACCTAAAATAGGCCAAAATCAAATACACGACAACGAACACTAAAATTGGCCATAACCCATAAAAACGACTACAAACACTAAAATTGGCAAAAAACTATATAAACGACCCTAAAATAGGCCAAAATCAAATAAACGACTACGAACACTAAAATTGGCCATAACCCATAAAACGACTACAAACACTAAAATTGGCAAAAAAAACTATATAAACGACCCTAAAATAGGCCAAAAACCATAAAAACGACTACGAACA
Source organism: Trifolium pratense (assembly GCF_020283565.1). Taxonomy (NCBI): domain Eukaryota; kingdom Viridiplantae; phylum Streptophyta; class Magnoliopsida; order Fabales; family Fabaceae; genus Trifolium; species Trifolium pratense. Next base: position 41,518,434 of record NC_060064.1, on the reverse strand, counting down.
CTAAAATTGGCCATAACCCATAAAAACGACTACAAACACTTAATTTGGCCAAAAACTAAAGAACGTCCCTAAAATAGGCCAAAAACATTAAAAACCACTACAAACAATAAAATTGGCCAAAAACCATATAAACGACCTAAAATAGGCCAAAAACCATAAAAACAACTACAAACACCAAAATTGGCCAAAAACCATATAAACGACCTAAAATAGGCCAAAAACCATAAAAAAAAACGACTACAAACACTAAAATTGGCCAAAAACCATATAAACGACCTAAAATAGGCCAAAATCAAAAAAACGACTACGAACACTAAAATTGGCCATAACCCATAAAAACGACTACAAACACTTAAATTGGCCAAAAACTAAAGAACGACCCTAAAATAGGCCAAAAACATTAAAAACCACTACAAACACTAAAATTGGCCAAAATCCCAAATATCGACCCTAAAATATGCCAAAAACCATAAAAATGACTATAAACAATAAAATAGGCCAAAAAGCATAAAAACGACTACAAACACTAAAATTGGCCAATAACCATATAAACGACCTAAAATAGGCGAAAAGCCATAAAAATGACTACAAACACTAAAATTGGCCAAAAACAATAAAAACGACTACAAAAACTAAAATTGGCCAAAAACCATATAAACGACCTAAAATAGGACAAAAAGCATAAACACGACTACAAACACTAAAATTTGCAAAAAACTATATAAACGACCCTAAAATAGGCCAAAAACATTAAAAACCACTACAAACACTAAAATAGGCCAAAAACCATAAAAACGACTACAAACACAAAAATTGGCCAAAAACCATATAAACGACACGACTACAAACACTAAAATTGGCCAAAATCCATATAAACGAGCCTAAAATATGCCAAAAACCATAAAAACGACTACGAACACTAAAATAGGCCATAACCCATAAAAACGACTACAAACACTTAAATTGGCCAAAAACTAAAGAACGACCCTAAAATAGGCCAAAAACATTAAAACCACTACAAACACTAAAATTGGCCAAAATCCCAAATATCGACCCTAAAATATGCCAAAAACTATAAAAACGACTACAAACAATAAAATAGGCCAAAAAGCATAAAAACGACTACAAACACTAAAATTGGCTAAAAATCATAAAATTGGCCAAAAACTATATAAACGACCCTAAAATAGGCCAAAACCATAAAAACGACTACAATCACTAAAATTGGCCAAAAACTTATTAAACGACCCTAAAATAGGCTAAAAACCATAAAAACAACTACAAACACCAAAATTGGCCAAAAACCATATAAACGACCTAAAATAGGGCAAAAACCATAAAAAACGACTACAAACACTAAAATTGGCCAAAATCCATATAAACGACCCTAAAATAGGCCAAAAACCATAAAAAACGACTAGAAACACTAAAATGGGCCAAAAACCTTATAAACGACCTAAAATAGGCCAAAATTAAATACACGACAACGAACACTAAAATTGGCCATAACCCATAAAAACGACTACAAACACTAAAATTGGCAAAAAACTATATAAACGACCCTAAAATAGGCCAAAATCAAATAAACGACTACGAACACTAAAATTGGCCATAACCCATAAAACGACTACAAACACTAAAATTGGCAAAAAAAACTATATAAACGACCCTAAAATAGGCCAAAAACCATAAAAACGACTACGAACACTAAAATTGGCCATAACCCATAAAAACGACTACAAACACTTAATTTGGCCAAAAACTAAAGAACGTCCCTAAAATAGGCCAAAAACATTAAAAACCACTACAAACAATAAAATTGGCCAAAAACCATATAAACGACCTAAAATAGGCCAAAAACCATAAAAACAACTACAAACACCAAAATTGGCCAAAAACCATATAAACGACCTAAAATAGGCCAAAAACCATAAAAAAAAACGACTACAAACACTAAAATTGGCCAAAAACCATATAAACGACCTAAAATAGGCCAAAATCAAAAAAACGACTACGAACACTAAAATTGGCCATAACCCATAAAAACGACTACAAACACTAAAATTGGCCAAAATCCATATAAACGACCCTAAAATAGGCCAAAAACCATAAAAAACGACTAGAAACACTAAAATGGGCCAAAACCCTTATAAACGACCTAAAATAGGCCAAAATCAAATACACGACAACGAACACTAAAATTGGCCATAACCCATAAAAACGACTACAAACAGTAAAATTGGCAAAAAACTATATAAACGACCCTAAAATAGGCCAAAATCAAATAAACGACTACGAACACTAAAATTGGCCATAACCCATAAAACGACTACAAACACTAAAATTGGCAAAAAAAACTATATAAACGACCCTAAAATAGGCCAAAAACCATAAAAACGACTACGGACACTAAAATTGGCCATAACCCATAAAAACGACTACAAACACTTAATTTGGCCAAAAACTAAAGAACGTCCCTAAAATAGGCCAAAAACATTAAAAACCACTACAAACAATAAAATTGGCCAAAAACCATATAAACGACCTAAAATAGGCCAAAAACCAAAAAAACAACTACAAACACCAAAATTGGCCAAAAACCATAAAAAAAAACGACTACAAACACTAAAATTGGCCAAAAACCATATAAACGACCTAAAATAGGCCAAAATCAAAAAAACGACTACGAACACTAAAATTGGCCATAACCCATAAAAACGACTACAAACACTTAAATTGGCCAAAAACTAAAGAACGACCCTAAAATAGGCCAAAAACATTAAAAACCACTACAAACACTAAAATTGGCCAAAATCCCAAATATCGACCCTAAAATATGCCAAAAACCATAAAAATGACTATAAACAATAAAATAGGCCAAAAAGCATAAAAACGACTACAAACACTAAAATTGGCCAATAACCATATTAACGACCTAAAATAGGCGAAAAGCCATAAAAATGACTACAAACACTAAAATTGGCCAAAAACAATAAAAACGACTACAAAAACTAAAATTGGCCAAAAACCATATAAACGACCTAAAATAGGACAAAAAGCATAAACACGACTACAAACACTAAAATTTGCAAAAAACTATATAAACGACCCTAAAATAGGCCAAAAACATTAAAAACCACTACAAACACTAAAATAGGCCAAAAACCATAAAAACGACTACAAACACAAAAATTGGCCAAAAACCATATAAACGACACGACTACAAACACTAAAATTGGCCAAAATCCATATAAACGAGCCTAAAATATGCCAAAAACCATAAAAACGACTACGAACACTAAAATAGGCCATAACCCATAAAAACGACTACAAACACTTAAATTGGCCAAAAACTAAAGAACGACCCTAAAATAGGCCAAAAACATTAAAACCACTACAAACACTAAAATTGGCCAAAATCCCAAATATCGACCCTAAAATATGCCAAAAACTATAAAAACGACTACAAACAATAAAATAGGCCAAAAAGCATAAAAACGACTACAAACACTAAAATTGGCTAAAAATCATAAAATTGGCCAAAAACTATATAAACGACCCTAAAATAGGCCAAAACCATAAAAACGACTACAATCACTAAAATTGGCCAAAAACTTATTAAACGACCCTAAAATAGGCTAAAAACCATAAAAACAACTACAAACACCAAAATTGGCCAAAAACCATATAAACGACCTAAAATAGGGCAAAAACCATAAAAAACGACTACAAACACTAAAATTGGCCAAAATCCATATAAACGACCCTAAAATAGGCCAAAAACCATAAAAAACGACTAGAAACACTAAAATGGGCCAAAAACCTTATAAACGACCTAAAATAGGCCAAAATCAAATACACGACAACGAACACTAAAATTGGCCATAACCCATAAAAACGACTACAAACACTAAAATTGGCAAAAAACTATATAAACGACCCTAAAATAGGCCAAAATCAAATAAACGACTACGAACACTAAAATTGGCCATAACCCATAAAACGACTACAAACACTAAAATTGGCAAAAAAAACTATATAAACGACCCTAAAATAGGCCAAAAACCATAAAAACGACTACGAACACTAAAATTGGCCATAACCCATAAAAACGACTACAAACACTTAATTTGGCCAAAAACTAAAGAACGTCCCTAAAATAGGCCAAAAACATTAAAAACCACTACAAACAATAAAATTGGCCAAAAACCATATAAACGACCTAAAATAGGCCAAAAACCATAAAAACAACTACAAACACCAAAATTGGCCAAAAACCATATAAACGACCTAAAATAGGCCAAAAACCATAAAAAAAAACGACTACAAACACTAAAATTGGCCAAAAACCATATAAACGACCTAAAATAGGCCAAAATCAAAAAAACGACTACGAACACTAAAATTGGCCATAACCCATAAAAACGACTACAAACACTTAAATTGGCCAAAAACTAAAGAACGACCCTAAAATAGGCCAAAAACATTAAAAACCACTACAAACACTAAAATTGGCCAAAATCCCAAATATCGACCCTAAAATATGCCAAAAACCATAAAAATGACTATAAACAATAAAATAGGCCAAAAAGCATAAAAACGACTACAAACACTAAAATTGGCCAATAACCATATAAACGACCTAAAATAGGCGAAAAGCCATAAAAATGACTACAAACACTAAAATTGGCCAAAAACAATAAAAACGACTACAAAAACTAAAATTGGCCAAAAACCATATAAACGACCTAAAATAGGACAAAAAGCATAAACACGACTACAAACACTAAAATTTGCAAAAAACTATATAAACGACCCTAAAATAGGCCAAAAACATTAAAAACCACTACAAACACTAAAATAGGCCAAAAACCATAAAAACGACTACAAACACAAAAATTGGCCAAAAACCATATAAACGACACGACTACAAACACTAAAATTGGCCAAAATCCATATAAACGAGCCTAAAATATGCCAAAAACCATAAAAACGACTACGAACACTAAAATAGGCCATAACCCATAAAAACGACTACAAACACTTAAATTGGCCAAAAACTAAAGAACGACCCTAAAATAGGCCAAAAACATTAAAACCACTACAAACACTAAAATTGGCCAAAATCCCAAATATCGACCCTAAAATATGCCAAAAACTATAAAAACGACTACAAACAATAAAATAGGCCAAAAAGCATAAAAACGACTACAAACACTAAAATTGGCTAAAAATCATAAAATTGGCCAAAAACTATATAAACGACCCTAAAATAGGCCAAAACCATAAAAACGACTACAATCACTAAAATTGGCCAAAAACTTATTAAACGACCCTAAAATAGGCTAAAAACCATAAAAACAACTACAAACACCAAAATTGGCCAAAAACCATATAAACGACCTAAAATAGGGCAAAAACCATAAAAAACGACTACAAACACTAAAATTGGCCAAAATCCATATAAACGACCCTAAAATAGGCCAAAAACCATAAAAAAACGACTAGAAACACTAAAATGGGCCAAAAACCTTATAAACGACCTAAAATAGGCCAAAATCAAATACACGACAACGAACACTAAAATTGGCCATAACCCATAAAAACGACTACAAACACTAAAATTGGCAAAAAACTATATAAACGACCCTAAAATAGGCCAAAATCAAATAAACGACTACGAACACTAAAATTGGCCATAACCCATAAAACGACTACAAACACTAAAATTGGCAAAAAAAACTATATAAACGACCCTAAAATAGGCCAAAAACCATAAAAACGACTACGGACACTAAAATTGGCCATAACCCATAAAAACGACTACAAACACTTAATTTGGCCAAAAACTAAAGAACGTCCCTAAAATAGGCCAAAAACATTAAAAACCACTACAAACAATAAAATTGGCCAAAAACCATATAAACGACCTAAAATAGGCCAAAAACCATAAAAACAACTACAAACACCAAAATCGGCCAAAAACCATAAAAAAAAACGACTACAAACACTAAAATTGGCCAAAAACCATATAAACGACCTAAAATAGGCCAAAATCAAAAAAACGACTACGAACACTAAAATTGGCCATAACCCATAAAAACGACTACAAACACTTAAATTGGCCAAAAACTAAAGAATGACCCTAAAATAGGCCAAAAACATTTAAAACCACTACAAACACTAAAATTGGCCAAAATCCCAAATATCGACCCTAAAATATGCCCAAAACCATAAAAATGACTATAAACAATAAAATAGGCCAAAAAGCATAAAAACGACTACAAACACTAAAATTGGCCAATAACCATATAAACGACCTAAAATAGGCGAAAAGCCATAAAAATGACTACAAACACTAAAATTGGCCAAAAACAATAAAAACGACTACAAAAACTAAAATTGGCCAAAAACCATATAAACGACCTAAAATAGGACAAAAAGCATAAACACGACTACAAACACTAAAATTTGCAAAAAACTATATAAACGACCCTAAAATAGGCCAAAAACATTAAAAACCACTACAAACACTAAAATAGGCCAAAAACCATAAAAACGACTACAAACACAAAAATTGGCCAAAAACCATATAAACGACACGACTACAAACACTAAAATTGGCCAAAATCCATATAAACGAGCCTAAAATATGCCAAAAACCATAAAAACGACTACGAACACTAAAATAGGCCATAACCCATAAAAACGACTACAAACACTTAAATTGGCCAAAAACTAAAGAACGACCCTAAAATAGGCCAAAAACATTAAAACCACTACAAACACTAAAATTGGCCAAAATCCCAAATATCGACCCTAAAATATGCCAAAAACTATAAAAACGACTACAAACAATAAAATAGGCCAAAACCATAAAAACGACTACAATCACTAAAATTGGCCAAAAACTTATTAAACGACCTAAAATAGGGCAAAAACCATAAAAAACGACTACAAACACTAAAATTGGCCAAAATCCATATAAACGACCCTAAAATAGGCCAAAAACCATAAAAAACGACTAGAAACACTAAAATGGGCCAAAAACCTTATAAACGACCTAAAATAGGCCAAAATCAAATACACGACAACGAACACTAAAATTGGCCATAACCCATAAAAACGACTACAAACACTAAAATTGGCAAAAAACTATATAAACGACCCTAAAATAGGCCAAAATCAAATAAACGACTACGAACACTAAAATTGGCCATAACCCATAAAACGACTACAAACACTAAAATTGGCAAAAAAAACTATATAAACGACCCTAAAATAGGCCAAAAACCATAAAAACGACTACGGACACTAAAATTGGCCATAACCCATAAAAACGACTACAAACACTTAATTTGGCCAAAAACTAAAGAACGTCCCTAAAATAGGCCAAAAACATTAAAAACCACTACAAACAATAAAATTGGCCAAAAACCATATAAACGACCTAAAATAGGCCAAAAACCATAAAAACAACTACAAACACCAAAATTGGCCAAAAACCATATAAACGACCTAAAATAGGCCAAAAACCATAAAAAAAAACGACTACAAACACTAAAATTGGCCAAAAACCATATAAACGACCTAAAATAGGCCAAAATCAAAAAAACGACTACGAACACTAAAATTGGCCATAACCCATAAAAACGACTACAAACACTTAAATTGGCCAAAAACTAAAGAACGACCCTAAAATATGCCAAAAACCATAAAAATGACTATAAACAATAAAATAGGCCAAAAAGCATAAAAACGACTACAAACACTAAAATTGGCCAAAAACCATATAAACGACCTAAAATAGGCGAAAAAACCATAAAAATGACTACAAACACTAAAATTGGCCAAAAACAATAAAAACGACTACAAAAACTAAAATTGGCCAAAAACCATATAAACGACCTAAAATAGGCCAAAAAGCATAAACACGACTACAAACACTAAAATTTGCAAAAAACTATATAAACGACCCTAAAATAGGCCAAAAACATTAAAAACCACTACAAACACTAAAATAGGCCAAAAAACCATAAAAAACGACTACAAACACAAAAATTGGCCAAAAACCATATAAACGACACGACTACAAACATTAAAATTGGCCAAAATCCATATAAACGAGCCTAAAATAGGCCAAAAACCATAAAAACGACTACAAACACTTAAATTGGCCAAAAACTAAAGAACGACCCTAAAATAGGCCAAAAACATTAAAACCACTACAAACACTAAAATTGGCCAAAATCCCAAATATCGACCCTAAAATATGCCAAAAACTATAAAAACGACTACAAACAATAAAATAGGCCAAAAAGCATAAAAACGACTACAAACACTAAAATTGGCTAAAAATCATAAAAACGACTACAAACACTAAAATTGGCCAAAAACTATATAAACGACCCTAAAATAGGCCAAAACCATAAAAACGACTACAATCACTAAAATTGGCCAAAAACTTATTAAACGACCCTAAAATAGGCTAAAAACCATAAAAACAACTACAAACACCAAAATTGGCCAAAAACCATATAAACGACCTAAAATAGGGCAAAAACCATAAAAAAAAAAAAAA